>NC_045447.1:31660337-31960337 GCF_002776525.5 Piliocolobus tephrosceles | reverse complement strand
CAATAAGTTTCCAATTGTTCTCCTTGCTTCTGTATTTTTGTGCCTCTAATGCATATTAAACCCAGCCACCATACTACTCTACTCAAAGCCCAGCTCTGATCACATTACTCTCCTGCTCAGAAACCTTCAGAGTCTCCTCAGCATTTGGAAAAGCAAACCTGTAATTTTTAGCCTGGCCTTTGATGCCACCTGCCATTATGGAATGAAGGCTCTCATTAAACTTCCCTAGGCCTTGATTGCCCCCTTCTCTGCATTTTATTCACTCTCTTCCTCCTAACTAGATGGCCAGCCCTCTGTGCCCCCATGTTCCCAGAAGTCCACTGGGGTGCCCTGCTTTTCTGGACGTTTTTCTGGAGAGTTAGAATCATATGTACTCTTGGAGCATTTTGTGTCTCATAGATGAAGTTGAATCGTTCTTCCTTTTAATAGATTTAATTATTTGCATCTTATTACCCTTTCAAGACTATAAGCTTCCTAAAGCATGTAACTCATTCTCATTCATCTCATGCTAAAACTCACATTCTTTCCAATACTCCAAACTGCATCTTTCCTTTAGAGAAGTGGTTAAACTAACTATATTGGTAATGTCTCCTTGAAATGGAAACATTTGATTGGTGTTGTCATACCTTCTTAACACATAGGTAGCCTTTAAATTCTGCCTCCTGTCACCCATCAGAGAAAGACTGTCAGTCATTCTTTTATGAGTCCTTGCCTGTAATGGCAGGACTCCCTCCTACACACACACACACACACACACACACACGCACACACACACACATACCCCTTAATGAGGTTGGTGTACAGTCAGAAAGCTCTGTAAAGATGATGGATATCAGCCAATCTCTCTTAGCCAATCAAATGTATTTGCAACCCAGAAAAGGTTAGTGGGGATCCCTTTCTCCTTGGCACCTGTATTAGTTTCTTGAGGCTGCTGTAACAAATTACGACAAATGGAGTGACTTAAAACAGCAGAAATTTATTCTCTCACATTTCAGGAGGCCGGAAGAGTGAAATCAGAGTGCTGGCATGCCCCCTCTCTGAAGGCTGCAGCAGAGCCCTTCTTTGCCTCTTCCTTGCTTCTGGTTACTGTGGGCAACCCGCAGTGTTCCCTGGCTGTAGGTGCCTCACTCCAATCCTCCCTCTTCACATGGTGAGCTCCCTGAGTGTCTCCTTTCCCCATGTCCCTTCTCTTCCATAAGGACACCAGGCATGTTGGATTAAGATACACCCTAACCCAGTATGACCTCATCTTAACTGGATTACATCTGCAAAGACCCTATTCCAAAAAAGGTCAGATACACAGGTACTGGGGTTTGGGACTTAAACATCTTTTGCGGTAGCACACAATTCAACTCACAAACCTCCCGGTACAGCTTACTCACAGAGAGTCACATAACGTCATCCTTCATGCACTGCAGATGAGTACCCCAGCTTCCACCTCCTCTCCACTTTCCCACTCAGAGACAACAGTAACCCCAAAACTCTTACAAAAGAAATGATAATGGCCAGGGGTGATGACCCATGCCTGTAATCTCACCACTTTGGGAGGCAAAGGCAGGCAGATCACTTGAGGTCAAGAGTTTGAGACCAGCCTGGCCAACATGGTAAAACCCTGTCTCTACTAAAAATACAAAAATTAACTGGGCGTGGTGGACGTACCTGTAATCCCAGCTACTTGGGAGGCTGAGGCATGAGAATCACTTGAATCTGGAAGCTGGAGGTTGCACTTAGGCAAGATTGCGCTACTGCACTCCAGCCTGGGTGACAGAGCAAGACTCTGTCTCAAAAAAAAAAAAAAAAAAAATTACAGTTCCTTTTTTCAAATTGAGCTGTAACTACTACTACTACTACTACTACTACTACTACTACTACTACTTATTCTTATTATTATTATTATTATTATTATTATTATTATTACTTTTTGAGACGAAGTCTCACTCTGTCGCCCAGGCTGGAGTGCAATGGTGCAATCTCAACTCACTGCAACCTCCACCTCCTGGGTTCAAGTGATTCTCCTGCCTCAGCTTCCTGAGTAGCTGGGATTACAGGCACCCCCCAAGACACCCAGCTAAGTTTTGTATTTTTAGTAGAGATGGTGTTACACCATGTTGGGCAGGCTGGCCGCAAACTCTTGACCTCAGGTGATCCGCCCTCCTCAGCCTTCCAAAGTGCTGGGATTACAGGTGAGTGTACCTGGCTTAATTATTATTTTTTAATAGTGGTTCCTAATACAGGTGCCAATATTTATATAACATAAAATACCCCACTTTAACCATTTTTAGAGGTACAGTTCAATGACATTAAGTACATCCACATTGTTGTGCAACCACCACCATTCAGTAAAACTGAAACTGTCCCCATAAACAATAACACCCATTCTTTACTCCCTTGATGGTTCTTCTAAATATAGAATTTATCGTGGATAATTAATGATTCAGTTGCTCTAAACCAATGTTTTAATTTCATTGTATATAATATATAGTCATAATATTTATAACTGTTACATATGCATATATAAAACTATATATTTATGTATATACATAATATACTTACACATGTACCTATGTAATATACATATGTTTGTAATGTGTGTATATATATTATGTCCATACATATGTAATGTATGTGTATACATAATACACAATAATGTGTATACATACATATATATGTATCTGTAATGGTTTTATATATATAATGGTTGTGTGTGTGTGTATATATATAATAACGGAACTCTCTCTCGCTCTCTCACTCCAGATATATATATGTGTGTGTGTGTGTGTGTGTGTGTGTGTGTGTGAGTGTGTGTGTGTTAGCAGTGAAAACAATGGTATTAGTGATAACGTATCCATTGTAGATAGGTGTAATAAGCTAGTCTGGTGCAATTGAGAAAAGTTTTATGCTGCTTGTCCCAGAATGTGACCCAATTCCCTCATTTAACTGATGAAATTATTGCCTAAGCAAAAGTGACTAGGGAATGTTTGTGATAAATTCTCATAGGAAGGTGTTGCCGGCCCCATTTGAAAGTGCATTCAAATCAATGATATAAACATTTGTTCATAGCTCTTATCTGTGCCAGACACTGCCTTAAGTACTCGGACACAGAAATAAATAATACAGCATTAGCTCTCAAGAGCTCAAGTCTACAGTAGATGTAGAAATTTAATAAAGGAAGTATTTCTGAAAGTACATCTTTAAAAACATACAGTTTTTCTCTCCTTACATGTCTTCTTTTTAAAAGGATGGTACAGCCTTCGATTGGTCAACACCTTCCTTGTCTTCACTCCTGCTGTTAATCTCTGATCCCTGATATTCCACCTTCTAAACACTTTTCAATGGGGATTGACTTTGTGAAGAAGGATGAGATGCTGGTAGGCATTGAGGAAACACTAGAAAATATAGGTCTAAAGTTCAGGAGCGTTCTGTGTTGGCAAGTAGAAGTGACCAGAGGACATCTGGTAAATATTGTTCCTCAAGAGTATCACATGTGGTATTTTGTACCACCTCGAAGCTTTTCCTGGCCCAGAGAAGTAATTGTGCCCCTTCGTGAAAGTATATTGCCCAGAAGACTGTAGTACGTCCTTTTCTGGAAAGCTCTTAGACATCCTGAATCTTCTCTTTCTCTGTCTATTTTTAAACGTTGGTACTGTATTCTGCCCTAGGTCTTCTTTTATGGTCACTTTATATTGTTTCCCTGGACCATCTCATGGAATCCCATGGCTTCAACTGCCATATACAATCTGACGACTAAAGTTTTTAACTCCCAACACAGACTTCATTCCTCAGCCTTAGAATCACATACACAATTGTCACATTTTCACTTAGATGTTGTACTGGTATATTTCTCAAACATGTCCAAAAATTACCTATATCCCACTTCCAAATCCTCTTATCTCATGTTTGTTCGTTCTCTCTCTCTTCCCACTTCCCCCCTCTCCCTGCCTATCTTCTCCCTCTCTCTCTCCCTCCCTCTCTCTCCTCTCTCTCTCCCTCCCTCCCCCTCCCTCCCTCTGTGTGTGTGTGTGTGTGTGAGAGAGAGAGAGAGATGAATTGCACTAACATCCACCCATGTTTTCCTCTCTCCATGAGTGAGGCATAGCAGACGGAGCAACATTAATAAAGCTGTGAGATTCATAATGCCTTTGGAATTGGACTGTCTGAAATTTTAGGATATATAAGAACACATTAAAAATTGATGGCATAAGACTGGGTACAGTGGCTCACACCTGTAGTCCCAGCTACTCAGGAGGCTGAGGTGGGACGATCACTTGAGCCCAGGGGTTTGAGGCTGCAGTGAGACATGATGGCACCACTGCACTCCAGCCTGGGCAGCAGAATGAGACTCCAAAGGAAAAAATATATATATTAACAGCATAATCTTCAATTCCTGTGACCTTGATGTTGTGTGATAAAACCTGGTCATGAAGGAGCCATTTCTGATGGTTTAGGACAAGTCCAGGAATCACACCCATGTTATCAGTCTACTGTACAGTGCTAGGCACATGAGCACTATCTCAGATGGCGAAGACGCTAGTGCAGAGAGGCAGGATGGGCCCCACTGAGCTAAAGAAGTTGATCAAAGAGGAAAATGAAGACCTCTAGAGTCCTTGCCAAAGGCATTGAGATTTTGGTTCACAAATAGAGTAAACTGGTACTATGTAATGAAAAACCATGTTGAGTATTTTAGTAACTAGAATTACCTACTACAAGAAGTACTACCTGCAACAACTGTGAAAGTAAATAAGGTTGCTCTAAGAATTCAGTTCTTAAAATTTTAGCACAATGTTTTACATTATAGAAGAGATAACCCCACTGGTAATCAGGCCAGGTTCTAAGACATTAGGCTTAATCTGAGACGTTTTCCTCTCCACCTGAAAAGCTGAAGCCTCAGTATGCCAAAAAGCTCTGCTGTATGTAATTTAAGGCTCATGGAATCATAGGTTCATAGGAAGTAGAGCAAAAGTGAGGGATGATCCACTACCATGAAAGCTCAATCTGGCACTTCAAATCTTGTCAGTTGAGTTTAATGGCTCTGGAGTTTTCTTTTGGAATGATAAAAATACTTTGGAACTAGATAGAGGTGCTGGCTGCACAACATTGTGGGTATACTAAATGCCACCGAATTGCTCACTTTCAGATGGTTAATTTTATGTTATATGAATTTCACCTCCATTAATTTTTAGAAATCTCATCAGTTTATAGTAGCTGAATAGTAGCTGAACCCTTCCCACTGCCCCATCAACTTCTTATTTCTTTTGCAATTAATTCCACATTCATTACTATGTATTATAAGACTCGACAAATCTGAACCTGCCTACTTCTCTCACCTCTCTTATTACTCTGCATGCTAGGCATGCAACTTTTGCTTTCTTCAACACAAGTTTGTTCTCACTCCAGGGCCTTAGCACTTGCTGTTCCCTCTCCCATGAATGCCCTTTCCTTCGGTGTGCAAGGCAATTATTTTCTTATCCAGGTCTCAGCTTAAAGCCACTTCCTCAGGGACGTCTTCCCTGAAGACTGTATCTCTGTAGGCACTGTCATATCACCTGAGTCTGTTTCCTTTACAGCACTTGTACTGTATGAAGTTATGTTTTCTTTTCATTTTTACTGGTTTAATATCTGTTCCTTGCCACTAAAAAATAAATTTTATGAGAAGAATCTTACAGATTTTGTTTATTACTCCATCCCCACAGCCTGGTACATGAAGGCACTTAAAGATTATTTTGCTTGAAAGAATGAAAAGGGAAAGGAAGGAAGGCAGGGAAGGAAAGAGAGGGGAGGGGAAGGGGATGGGAAAGGGGAGACAGAAGGGGAGGGGAAAGGAAAGGGAGAAGGAAGGGGAGGGGTAAGGGGATGGGAAGGGGAGGGGAATGGAGGGGAGGGAGGGGAGGGGAAGGGAGGCAGGAGGGGAGGGAGGGGAGGGAAAAGGAAGGAAAGGAAAGGAAAGGGAGGGTAGGGGAAGGGAGGGCAAGGGAGAGAGGGAATAGAGGTGAGAGAGGAAGGGAGAGAGGGAAGATTGCTAAGTCATATGCAGGTTGGAGTAGGTGAGAATTCTGTGACTGATTAGCATTATCTGCCATGAGTGTAGAACAGCACAGATGTGGGATAAGGATGGTAGTATACTGGCAAATGTTTTAACTAGTACTAGTAACTAGTTCTCAGGGTTGATGGCAGTGGGGAGGTGACATCCTGATTTGTAGCATTTATCAATTTATGTGGTGTAAACATTCTCACATGGCTGATTTCAAGCAAGCACTAAGTTGTGAACTGGCTTACAAAATTTCTAAAAATTTAACAATTAGTTCTCATGAACTGGTACAAGGAAATTCTAGCACACCACTGGTATAAATGGCATGCATTTGCTGCCCCGGAGATAGTCCTACATTTTCCTTTTACAGAGAGAGAACCTGAAGTCTAGAGAGAAAAAAACTGGATCAAGATTACACAACAAGTCTGAAGCACAGGCCAGTTCCTTGGTTAAAGGCTATTTTTCTTCATAAAGATCTTCAGATGCTGTCAAAAGAGAAGCACCAAGAGGCATACAACAAGTTTGTGCCTCAAAAGGATTTATTAGGAGCTGTGTGGCTGTGCAACAAAGCCTTCTGGCAAGGACCCAAGCAGGTTGACAAACTCCTTGTTTGCCAAGAGTTTGGCTACCCGAAAAGATTTTCAATACTTTTATTTTGCTTGGGCAATGCTCTGCTGTGAACTGTCAGCATTTTTTCCCTCTGAACTAGAGTTGTTTCTTCAAGCCACATGGACCTGAACAAAAGGCTAAGGAACTGACCGGTTATAAATCCAACTTTTATATCTCAAGACGTGTGGCTTTTCCATAGGTGACCCCTTAAATTCTCAATTAAATTCTGCTTTGAATTACAAAAACCAGGTTTTAAGGGTATCTCTAAATTTTACTTCTTGAGAGGCTAAGCAATGGACCAGTTAGGAATCCAACTCATATCTCAAGAAGCAAAATTTAGGGACACCCTTAAAATATGTTTTCTTGTGATTCAAAACAGAATTTAATTGAGAATTTAAGAGGTCACCTATGGAAAAGACACACACACACACAGAGAGAGAGGAAAAATTAAAATCAATTTACCTCCTGCAGCTGTTTGCACCATCAACGTATGTCTCCTTCTATTCTAACACTAAACATGCTGAATTCATTTCCCAGGGATGTTCCTGCAATAAACTGTGGGCTCTTTGAGGGCAGGGCATTTTTCTTACTCATCTTTGTTTCCTTCCTCAGTTTGAGCTCTCAAAACCTCTCAAACATTTCAGAGTCTAATTTGCTGAACAGAAAATCATAAAACCCTCTGACTAAGCAGAAGGAAAGAGGAGATGAAAGACTTGAGTCTAGCCTCAGCTGTCTCACTGATTGCTAGGAATTCCAACAAACCATTTCCTTTCTTAGACCCTCAGTCTTCTCATCTGTAAAATGAGCTGGTTGGACTACAGAATCACCAAGGTCTCTTTCTCGCATGTCTCTAAAAATCTTGGATTCTAGAACAGTTTTCAGATTGCTTCATTACAGTTCCTGAGATGTGTGCTCTAATTTTATGTAAACTTGTGTAATAGATATGCTTATTAAATATTTAGTCAGTATTGTTTCATTTTGAGACTTAAGGCCGTTGACTAAATTTTTGTTTCTTAAATTTTTCCTAAAAGCAAAATGAGTGAGCCCCATTTACATGGGTAAAACTGAATTAATAACCTTGACGTAATGAAAGGCACATGGACTTTGAAGCTAGATGGAGTTGTACTCTTAATACTGCTCCTCTCTATACTAGCTGTGTAACATTGACCAAATTACTTCACCTCTCTGAGCTTTGCAGCCCTCACTTATAAAGAGGGACTATTAACTTCTTTACACAGTTGTATGAGAAGTAAATGAAGAAAGACAGGTGCAATGCCCAGCACTCAGTAGTCAGTCCACAAATATTTACTTCTGCTTTCCTTCTTTCCTCCACATCTAATTTAATAATTTATACATAAGCAAAAGAGATAATGTCTTTGAAATATTTTTGAGTCATTAATTATATCTAACATTTGGATTAGATTTACATGAGATAAAACGTTACAGAAATTCCCACAAATAAGGCTGGAAGTTTGCTCTACTGACAATGTTCTTTTCTTGGATGCTGAAATTGATTTCTCTATTAACAAATTTATCAGTGCTTCCTTCATCCAAGAGGCACATATCTGTAAAATGGGAAGACTTGTAGCTTAAAAAAAAAAAAAAAGGAAACAAGTGGAGGAATGGTCATGTATGGCTGCATCTGTGCCCTTTGAACAGGATTGATGTGTGCAAAAATATGTAGAGCAGGATCTAAGTCAATGCCATTATTTGGGTAGAATCTGGTCTTTGGTACAGTTTGCTTCAAGATCACCAGTTAGAGACGTTATTATTAAAAGCTTGCTTTATTGAAGACATACTTAAAAGAATGTAAAGAAAATCCATAGACTAGGAGAAAATATTTGCAAATCACATATTTCATAAAGGACTTATATTCAGATTATATAAAGACGGAAACTCTTAAAACGGAATAATAAATTCCTAATTTCAAAAAAAGAATCGAAAGTCTTTTGTCCTTTTAAAGGTTCTGTTGCATGTAATTTTAAAATTATTACACAATTCATTATGAATTATAGAAAAACAAAAATAGAAAAATATACAAATAAAACATGTTAGCTTTGTTTAATATGTTATATTTACTTATAACTTTCCTGTGGATTTACATAGCACTAAATTTACTTCAATGAGACGGATAGACATAATGTTTAATAACTTGCCTTTCCACACTTCATTATGAGCAATTTTTCCATATCAATAGATCTCATAAATGTTTTGACTGCTTATTATGCCATGTGGGTGTACAAATATTTAACCAACCCTCATTATAGATCATTTTAATTTTTTCAATACTGAACAAACCCACAAAACTATTCTGAAAGGAAATAGTCTGATCCTGAAAAGACAGTCTTTGAAAAAATGTGGACAGAAACAGATTACAATTAAAATAAGTTTTGGAATTCCATTCTTCTAAGCTTATGACACTCTTCCCAATTGTAGTGTAAGTGAGAGAAAGGCTAAGGGAATTTCTGAAGCTGCCAAAAATTTGGAAAAAAAGCTAATTTTGATGGTTAGACTTTTTCTCTTTTTTAATGTCACAGACCAAAGTGTGGCCAAATCCAGCCCACTATCTGGTTTTGTGCAACCTGAGAGCTAAGAATGTTTTTCTACATGTTTAAATGGTTGAAAAATAGAATAATAATATTTTATGACACATAAATTGTATAAAATTCAGATTTTAGTGTCCATGAATAATAAAGTTTTATTGGAACACAATTGTGTTCATTTACATATTATCTATGGCTATTTTGGTGCTCCAATAATAGAGCTGAGTAGATGTGACAAATACTGTGTGGCCTGTAGTGCCGGAAATATTTACTCTGGTTTTTTTATATAAAAATTTTGCCAATGCCTGCCAGAGATGATTTTCTAGTTAAAACTGAATCTCTTTTGTTCACAATTACATCTACCCAGTCATTACAAACCTGGAGCTTTATAATAATGTTTAAGCTTGGAAGAATCTTGGGTTTGTGTACCTGCCCTGTCACTGATGACTTTGTGTAACTCATTTTTCCTCTTCAGGCCGCAGTTTCCCAATCTGTAAAATAGGCAGATTGCACTGTTTCTAAGACACTTCATTTATTTATCCATATGACCAACATTTTTTTAGTGCCTACTCCCTGCCAGTCCCCATGCTAGCTCTGGAATTTACTGATAATGTCTGTGAAATGCGACGTTGTTCTGTGGTTTTCACTGAAACATAAATTACTTCTGACAGGAAAGGAAATGTGGCCAGGCACAGTGGCTCACACCTGTAATTCCAGCATTTTGAGAGGCCATGGCGGATGGATCACCTGAGGTCAGGAGTTTGGGACCAGCCTGGCCAATGCGGTGAAACCACTGTCTCTACTAAAACTACAAAAATGAGCTAGGTGTGGTGGTGGGCACCTGTAATCCCATCTACTTGGGAGGTTGAGGTGGGAGAATCACTTGAACCTGGAAGGCGGAGATTGCAGTGAGCTGAGATTGCACCACTGCACTCCAGCCTGGGTGACAGAGTGAGACTCTGCTTCAAAAAAAAAAAAAAAAAAAAGGGAAGGTTAGAGTCTATGGAAAAATGACGAACAACAACAACAACAACAAAATACAGAACGGTCCCCAGAAATAAATGCAATGACTTCTCCAAAATTAAATCAACAGTAATCTTAGGAAATTCCAAATTCAGTAACTTTTTCTATAAGAGACTTGAAAGGAAAAAGCTGTGTCATGTGCTGATGCTGTCTCCTTTCTTTACTCTTCACCCACTCTGATCTACTAGAAGAGTCTTTCCTGAAAAACGTGGTATATATACATAACGGGATACTATTCAACCTTTAAAAAGCAGGAAATCTTGTTATTTGTGACAACATGGATGAACCTGGAAGACATCATGTAAGTGAAATAAGCCAGGCACAGAAAGACAAATATCACGTGACCTCACTCATACGTGACTCTAAAAAAGATGACTTCATAGAAGTAGAGAGCAGAATGGTGGTTACCAGTGGCTGGGGGTACGAGGGTGGGTGGGGAGATCATGGCTGAAGGATACAAAATTTCAGTTATACGCGGGAATAAGTTCAAGAGATCTATTGTATATCATGGTGACTATCGTTAATAATATTGTATACTTGAAAATTGCTAAGAAAGTGTATTTTAAGTGTTCCACAAAAAAATAAGCATGTGAGGGTAATGTACATGTTAATTCACTTGATTTAGTGGTTCCACAGTGTATACATATTCCAAAACATCATGGTGTACATAATAAATACAGGCCATTTTATTGTCAATTTTAAAATACTTAATAACACAATCCTAAGATGTCATAACTCAAAGGAATCACCTCATTTGACAGCTGGAGTAACCAAGGTCCAACAAGGAACCATAGCACTCTAGCACTCCCCTTTCTCATGAAAGTTGCAGATCTCTTTGACTTTCTGATTTAATAATCATTAATTGAACTCCTGGTGATGTGCACATCTGTGACCTGGAGTGTCCTATGTCTGGGGAAAAATTCTAACGGACTTCAAAGCCTAAAGTTTCTGAAACTTCTTTGGCTAATCGTCCAGCTCCCTGGACCCAAACAGGCCCCCGCAGTGTACCCCAGCTCAGGTTGACCTCCTCTCCTAGCTACAAGGCTGATCTTTCGTTGACTTCCCAGGCATTGTAAACCAAGAATCTTTTTGACACCATGAACACATCTTTATCGTTGTTAATTATTAGGTTGGTGCAAAAGTAATAGCAATTTTTGCCATTAAAAGTAATTACTGCATGGGCAAAAAGTAATTTTGCCACTTTTAATGGCAAAAATTGCAATTACTTTTGTACCAACGTAACAACTAATATTTATTGAACATCTATGTTCTAGTCTCTATGTTATATGCATTATTGCATTTAATCTTTATAAAAACTCCAAGGTAAATATTATTAATTCACTTTCAGATGAAGAAACCAAACTCCAGAAACCTACATAACTTGTTTAAAGTCATTCAGTTAGCTTGAGATACACCAGAACTAGAACCTAAATCTGTGACTCTAAAGTCGTTGTTCTTAATACTACACTACACTGCAGTGCATTTTCACTATCCTCTTTCATTGGAATGCATACTTCTCCCAATTCCTTCAAATTGTCTCCTTTTTTTTTTTTTTTTTTTGAGATGGATTCTCGCTCTGTCATCCAGGCTGGAGTGCAGTGGCAAGATCTCGGCTCACTGCAGACTCCACCTCTTGGGTTCAAGCGATTCCCTGCCTCAGCCTCCTGGGTAGCTGGCATTACAAGTGTGTGCCACCATGCCTGACTAATTTTTGTATCTTTAGTAGAGATGGGGTTTCACCATGTTGGTCAGGCAGGTCTCCAACTCCTGACCTCAGGTGACCCACCTACCTCATCCTCACAAAGTGCTAGGATTATAGGTGAGAGCCACTGTGCCCACTCATAAATAGCTTACTTCTAATTACCTTTAACAACTCTTTGCTAAGCCCTTTTATGTTATACTTTGTTTAAAAACAGCTGATTTCCATTAGTCACACAGACGATGTCTTACCTTAATCCTGATCTAGTGTCCCATATTCACTAGACTCTGTGTCTCCCACCATCAAGAGCTCTCTTAATTATCAGAGTTTATCATGGTGCAAGAAAACCAGAGAAGTAAATTAATGGTAAAGGTCGCATCCTTGAGCCCCTCCACTGGTGCCTGCCCATTCCTGAGCCCCTGCTGATGGCTCAGCCTTAGGCAATCATGAATTATGGCGTGGTGCCCTCTTTCTTAACACCTGATCTAAGAGCAGCCACTGCATGCTAACAACTTATGAGTTAACCTAGTTGTCAAAAGTACTGCCAAAATAGGGACAAAATTAGCTGATCAGGGTCTCAAAAATTCAAACCATAAAATGCAGACAGATTCACCAAATTGGCAACAGTAACCACAGTTCACAAGTTCCAAAGAAGATAAGTACTAAGTGCTATAAGTGAATTAAAAAGGTATGATATTAGTTTGGTGCAAACTTTATTGCAGTTTTTCTCATTAAAAGTAATGGTGCAATTACTTTTGCACCAACCTAATAGAACAAATAAGTATGGTGGAAGGAGACATGCAGAGCAGATTGGAGGGGGTATGTGACAAAATTGATAGGTAGAAATAGTCACCCTAAGAGCACCTGAGCCAGGTAGAGAATTGTTGCGATGGTTCTTGCAAGCTGGATTCTCCATGAACTTTCAGATAGTTTTCACAGTGGAGATAGTTCTCAGTTTTCCATGCGTTTCAAGTCTTGTCCTATGTATCTTTTTACTGAGCTTATATTTCTAGATGAAGTGTAAGTGAATTGCAATACTTGGCAACCCCAGGAGTCAAAGTAACAAAGAAGACATCAAAAACTACTAGTTGACTGGCTGGCTGAAAGACTAAGGAATGGGTCTTCAGTTATCTTCAGTTCCGTTCCTTACACTGGCCTTTCTGGAGATGTGAATTTTTTTTCTGCTAAATGTTGTGATACTAGAACCCTAGGGCATCAGGTGACCTAAAAAGCCTGTGTGTAAGCTATGGATCTTCTATTATGAGCCATTGGCAGTTCTGCAACAAGATCATCAGGAGCCTTACCCACCAGGCTACAGAGTTCAGACTCCATCCCATCCATAGAGCAGTTACCAAGAAGAAAACAGATTTGCTAGAAGAACACAGCTGCAATATCAACAACTTCCTTATTAACAATTCCTGTACTAAAGCCTCTTCCACAGTTTGCATTTCAACACCGGGGCCCTTGTTGGCACTTCCCAGGATGACAGAGAGGCAGAGCTAATGCCATTTTAGTAAAATATCAATCTCAAAATAAGGATAAACCTCTGTCAGCCACAGTTGTCCTCAGGGGGTTGGCATCCTTTGCAATGGCACATTGTTTCATTTCCCTGGTTGTGCTCCTGTTCTTATTAAAGGCTAGCAAATAACTGCTGCAAGGTTTTCCACTCCCATCCATTCCTGACCATCTCTGCCAGAAATATGTGAAACAAGAGGTGAACCAGCTTTATGAGGGATGACAGAACTCTGGAAAGCAAAAGTTTGTCACCGCAGAACTCTAAGAACAGCTTCAAAACCATTGGCTACTTCACATGATCCTCTCAGAGTCTCCAGCAGGGGTGGCTAATTGTCCAGGACTACTTAGTATATAGTTGAAAACTTACTTCTAGATTTGAGAACCTTGCAGATGAGAAAGATTGCTTTCTATATCTTCATCCAGGCCACAGATAAAATGTTGGAAAGGATCTATCTCAAACCCAAACCCTGTAGAATTGTTCGAAGACTTCCTAGGTAGACCCAGAACTAGAAACCAAACCCTTTTGGATGAAATAGTTCAAACATTTGTCCATTAAGCAGAATGGTCAACTATACAGATTTTATTAACATTTGTAAAGATGACATACATAAATTTATTTTAGACATAGATGGGAACGCTTAGAGCCTGGGAGCACCTTCAAGTTTGTATATCCACTCAACACACATAATGATTCCTTCCATGTTGGGTATAGGATTGAGTACTGTGGATTCAGATACAATTAAACCCTGGTCCTTAAGAAACTTATGATCTAATAGAGAGAGAGGAATCCACAACAATAACAATGCCTTTCTCTCCTGCCTGCCTCTGTCACACTGAAGGTGTTTAGAGAGGTCCTAATGCAAACTGCATTGAGGAGGCTGGCAGTGCTTTGAAAGCCTTTTAGGGGTCACAGTAATTAAGAAGTATACAAGAAAATGGGACTCCAGGTTAATTTTTCTAGATTCCACTGGAAGGAAATCTCTGCATCCATCTTTTATGTCCTGGACTTTGATGTAGAATATCCATCAAATATTTCCACTGTTCAAAAAACAAAACAAAACAAAAATGCTGAAGTGGGGACTTCTCCTTTCTGCTTCCAGAAAGGTGGGATAGACGGGTCATTCCCTATTTTATCTCTTAACTACCACTAAAATCCCTGAACATTATACATAAAACAAACACAAGAATATTGTGAAAGATAAAGGTAAGAAGACAGACCAGCTAGGAACTTCTGGATGTGGTGAGTTCCCTGGGTTTTCATTTCACCTCATGTATCCTAGACTTGGAACTGAAGAAGCTGACGACCCAGAAATGTCAATAAGCACAAACAACAGGATCCGGTTCTATCCTGCTAAAGGACCAAGAAAGGGGCAGCCTAGCAAAATAGAAACTTAGACAATAACCACTGTATTGTAGCCAAACAACACAGATAAAAGTTAGCCTCACCCACCCCACCACACACACAAAGGCATAGAATGTGAAACAGACTTCCACTCTCTCCAGCCTGTAGTGAAATGCCCTACCATAGCTCCTCTCCTGCTGGGTTGGTATCCGGGAAGGCCAAGAAGGTAGCTGGGATGTCCATCCTCACTGGGTGGTAATGAGCTCATATCCTTCCTCATAATGTCAGGCTGGTGAGCCTGTGTTTCCACCTCCCACCTGTTAGTAAAGAGGTGTCCCCTTCCCTCCCTACTGAGCATCAGTGGAGCCTAGTGGAGAGTCAGGACTTTCACCTCTGCCCAGCAATAATAAGGCCACCCTTCCACCTCTGTGGTGTCAGAGAGTCCACATGTGAAACGAGAAAGAGGTATTCCTACCCCTTTTAGTCAGGGAGTTATTAGTAGAGGCCTAGACAGAACCACAACTCCCACCATCCCCAAGCAGTAATGATGAGCCCCCGTCTCATGTGTTAACAGAGATTTAGTGGGGAAACAAGAGTTCTACCCCTACTAGCCAGTAACAAAACAGCACAGCTTCTCCTTCCTTTGTTGAAGTAGTGTCAGAGGAAGCCAGCTAAAATGGACAGCTTAAATGAGACCCATAGTCTCATAACACAGTAGCAGAAATGCCCAGATTTCAATAGAGAATTACTCAACATGTCAAGAATCAGGAAGAACAGAATAAAATTTCAAAACAAATGAAAAAATCATGGATTTCATCACTAAGATGATAGAGATATTAGAATTATCTGTCAAAGGTTTTAAAGCATACTTTAGACAAATAAATCAAAAATGGGAAAGTCTCAGCAAAAAAACAGAAGATACAAAAAGCGAAATGAAAATTTTGGAACTAAAAATAGAACTGAAATGTTAAAAAAATGAATATGCTTAACAGCAGAATGAAGAAAATATAGAGGGAAAAAAATCAGTGAGTTGAAAGATTGGATAGCAGAAATTACAGAGACAACAGAGAAAAAATATTTTTTAAAAAATTCACGCACTTGTAGGACTATAAGAAAATATTTAACATTAGTGTCATCAGGGTCATGAAAGAAGAGAAAGAGGGTGAGGCTGAAAAATAATTGAAAACTTCCCAAATTTGGCAAAAGACATAAAATCTACAGATTCAAAATGTTGAGCAAGCCTCAGACAGGATAAATCCAAAGTAATCAACACTAAGACAGAGTCAAATCTCTGAAAACTAGAGACAAGGAAAAAATTCTTGAAAGCAGCCACAGTAAAATTCCTTGCTTACAGGGGAAAACAATTCAAATTACAGTGGATTTCTCATCAGAAACCGTGTAGGTCGGAAGACAGTGGCACAACGTTTTCCAGTGCTACAAAATAAATATAGAATTTTGTCAACCCAGAATCCTACATCCAGCAAATTATCTTTCAAAAATTGAGGAAAAGTAGGATATTCTCTGATTAAGAAAAACTGAAAGAGCTTGTCATCTGCAGACTTACCCTCAAAGAATGATGAACAAAAGTTTTCCAAACAGAAAGGAAACTTAAATAAAAGTATTTCTGAATTTAGGGAAGGAATAAAATACATGGTACAAAAGTATGTGTGTATATAATAGACTTTCCTTTTGCACTTGAATTTTCTAAATTATGTTTGACAGCTGAAACACAAATTGTAACACTGTCTGATGCGGTTCCAAACATATGGAGAGGAAATATTTAAGGCAATTATATTGTAAACAGAGAAGCATAATGGGATATAAAAGGAGGTAAGGTTTCTGGCACTTCACTTGAACTGGTAAAATGATACCATCAGTGGATTGTGATAAGTTGTATATATACAATATAATACCTAAATAACCACAAAAAATGCTATATAAAGAGGTATACTCAAAAACATTACAGAAAGAGCAGACTTTTGAATGTTTCCAACACAAAGAAATAATAAGTGTTTGAGGTGATGGGTATGCTAATGACCCTGATTTGATCATTACACATTGCACACAAGTATCAAAATATCGCACCATACCCCATAAAGACGTATAATTATATGTCAAAAATAATAACAGCCAAAAAGGCATTATAAATAAAGTAATTTTTTTTAATGTTCAAGAAACCACTGAAAGGCAAGAAAAAGGAAACAAAAGAGAAAAAAAAAAACCCCAAAAATGGCATACATATCCCAAACATATCAATAATCACATTGAATGTAAATGGACTAAATATACCTATTAAAGGACAGAGATTGGCCAACTTGGTTGAACAGCAAGACCCGATTATATGCTGCCTATAAAAACTTACCTAGTATAATGTAGGCAAGTTGAAGGTAAAAGGATTCAAACATCAATAAAAAGAAAACAAGAGTTGCTATATTATATAAATTGAACTTCAGAACAAAGAAAATTATGAGACAGGGACATTACTTATGATAAAAATGTCAATCCACCAAGAAGACATAGCACTACTAAATACACCAGAAAAAGATAGCTTCAAAATATGTGAAGCAAACACTGATAGAAACAAAAAGAGAAGTACATGGGCAATTATAGTTGAAACTTTCAAAAGCTTTCTCTTAACAATTGTTAGAACAACTAGACAGAAAATCAGCAAGGCTAACAAAAAATTCAGTAACATCATCAACCAACAGTATCTAATTGACATTTGTAGAACCTGTCACCTTCAAACTAGAAAACATACACTATTCTCAAGTGCCTGCGGCACATATACTAAAACAGACCACATCCTGGGCCATAAAATAAACCTCAACAGATTTAAGATTATTGAAATCAGATTGTGTTCTCTGACCATAATGGAACCAAAGTAGAAATTAATAACAGAAAGATAATAAGATGATCTTTAAATATTAATACTTGGAACTAAACAATATAATTCTAAATGAGAAATGGACCAGTAAGAAGTCTCAAGAGAAATTTAAAAATACATTTTGCTGAACGAAAATGAGAATGCAGCATATCAAAATCTGTGGGACACATCTAAAGCAGTGCTGAAAATGAAATTTTTATCACTGAAGATGCTTCCATTTGCAAAGAGGAAGACTCAAATCAGTGGTGAAAGCTCCCATCTCAAGAACATAAGGTGGAAAAAAGAGCAAAATAAACTCAAAGCAAGCAGAAAGAAGGAAATTTTAAAAGTCCAAACAGAAATTATATGATTCAAAACAGAAAAACAACAGAGACAATTAATGAAACAAAGAGTTGGTTCTTTGAAAAGAGCAATAAAATAAACCTTTCACAAGATCAACAGTGGAAAACAAAAAGACAAAAATTACCAATATCAGAAGTCATTACAGGCCCGAAGGCATCAAAGTAATAACGAGAATGTTAGAAATAGCTGCAGACACATAAATTTGACAACTTAAATAAATGGATCTACTTTTGTGAAAAACACAAACTATCATAACTCACCTAATATGAAATAATTTAGATAGTCTTATAATTAAGGAACATTGAATTTAGATAATCTTGAATAATTTAGATAATCTTGTAATTAAGGAAAATTGACCGGGCATGGTGGCTCAAGCCTGTAATCCTAGTACTTTGGGAGGCCGAGGAGGGTGGATCACGAAGTCGGGAGACTGAGACCCTTCTAACCAATATGATGAAACCCCATCTCTAGTAAAATACAAAACTTAGTTGGGTGTGGTGGCGTGTGCCTGTAATGTCAGCTGCTCGGGAGGCTGAGGCCAGAGAATCACTTGAACCAGGGAGTCAGAGGTTGCAGTGAGCCAAGATAGCACTGCACTCCAGCCTGGAAACAGAATAAGACTGCATCTCAAAATAAAAAACAACAAAAAACTACCAAAAAAGAAATCCCCAAGCCCAGGTGGTTTCACTGGAGAATTCTAACAAATGTTTAAAGAAGTATTAACACTAATTTTATGCAATCTCTTTTAGAGTATAGAAAAGGGAATACATCTGCATTCATTTTACAAAACTAGTATTGCCCCAATACCAAAATCAGACAAACATAAGTACCAAGAAAAGGGCTAATATCCCTAATATGTATAGATGCAAATATATATGTGTGTGTGTATGTATGTGTGTGTGTATGTATATAGCATACATTTATAATTACACTATGAGCAGGTGAGATTATTCCAGAGAATGTAAGGCTGTCTCAATACTCAAAAACTAGTCAATGTAATCCACTGTATTAACAGGCTAAAAAAAAAAAAACCAACAACAACAAACAAACAAAAAACCATGATCACATCAATCAAATCAGATAAGAATTTCAAGAATTTGGCAAAATTCCACACTTATTCGTGATTAAAAAAAAAAAAACTTTCAGCAAACTAGCAATAAAGGGGAACATTCTTGAATTGAAAAAGTATCTACAAAAACTTAAAATTAACATTGTTTAATGTCAAAAGACTGACATTTTATTCCAAAACTCAGGAACAAGCCAGGGATATTCAGTCTCACCACTCTTACTCAACATAGTGCTAGAAGTTCTAACCAGTACAATATGGCAAGAAAAGGAAATAGAAGTTACATAGAGTGAAAGGAAAAAATAAAACCATTTATATTTTCAGATGACATGATTGTGTAGGAGGTTCCAAGGAATCTATCCCCTCAAAATCTTTCTAGAACTAACAAATGAGTTAAAGTCGCAGGATGTAAAATACACAAAGAAGAATCAATTCCAGAATGTGCTGGGATTACAGGTGTAAGCCACCTCACCCAACCTGTTTCCCTTTTTTAATCATTCATATGCACACACGTGCACTTCAATTTCCTTCAATTTCCTTAAAGGGCTTTTCCTTTGAATTTACAACTTGACTGAGCTTAATCATTTGTAGCTTTTGATTTAAAGTAAGAGATGTGCAACTCTTCTTTTGCCTTGAACACTTACAGGCCATTGTGGGGCTACTGAATTTTGGCCTAATTTCAATATTGTTATCGCTAAAGGAATAGGGATGCCTAAGGAGAGGGAGAGAGATGGGGAAATGACCAGTCAGTGGAGCAGTGAGAATACACACAACATTTATCGACTAAGTTTAATGTCTTACATGGGTGTGGTTTATGGTGCCCCAAAACAATTACAGTTGTAACCTGAAAGATCACTAATCACAGATCACTATGCCACATATAATAATGAGAAACTTTCCAATATTGCAAGAATTACCAAAATGTGACACAGAAACACTAAGTGAGCACATGTGTTTGGGAAAATGGTACCAACACTTGCTCAATGTAGAGTTGCCAGAAACCTTCAGCTTGTTTAAAAAAAAAAAAAAAAAAACTCAGTATCTGCAAAGCACAATAAAATGATGTGTGCCTACCTATGGAGGAAAGGTCCTTTTCAATAAATGGTGCTGGAGCAATTGGACACAAAGACATACAAAAAAATATAAATCTTGAGTCTCATACATTATACAATTAAGAATGAATCACAGATTTAAACGTAAAGCATAAAACTACAAAACTTTTGGAAAAACAGGAGAATCTTCAGGGCCTAAGACTAGGCAAAAAGTATTTAAATATGACACCAAATGCATAATCCATAAAAGATGAAATTGATAAGTTGAGCTTTATTAAAATTAAAAACTTCTGTTCTATGAAAGATCCTAAGATGATGAACAGACAAGCTACGAAGTGGGAGAAAATATTTGCGTGAAATCTGACAAAGGACTAGTATCTAGAATATTCAAAACTTGACAGTAAAGAAAAAAATTTAATTAAAAAATTGGCAAGCTAGATGAAAAGACATTTCACTGAAGAAGACGGACAGATGGAAAATAAGCACATGAAAAAGTGCTCAACATCTTTAGTCATTAGGGAAATACAAATTAAAACCACAGTGAGATATCACTATACACCTAACGGAATGGCTGAAATAAAAAATGGTGTCAACACCAAATGGTAGCAAGGATGTAGAAAAATACATGTTTCTGATGGAAATGTAAAATGACACAGCCTCTCTGGACAACGTTGGCAGTTTCTTTAAAAATGAAACCTGTAACTACCGTATGACTCAGCAATTGTACTCCTTGACATTTCTCCCAGAGAAATGAAGACTTATGTTGACACAAACATCTGTCCATGAATGTTTATAGCAGCTTTATATTCATAATAACCCCAAACTAGAAATAACTATTCTGTCCTTCAATGGGTAAATGGTTAAATAATCTGTGGTATATTCATATCATGGAAAACTACTCAGAAATTAAAGGAATGAACTATTGATACATGTTACAACCTGGATGAATATCCAGAGAATTATACTGAGTGAAAAAAGTCAACTTGAAAAGTTACATGTTGTATGAACATTCTTGAAATGACAAAATTATAGAAATGGAGAATAGATTGCTAATGGAGAATAGTGGTTGCTAAGAGGCAGGGACAAGGCAGGAAGGTGTGTGTGTCTACAAAGGGGCAATATGAGGGGTCTTTGTGGTGGTGGAAATGTTCCATATCTTAAATGTGTCAATGTCAATATCCTGGTTGTGATATTGTACTAGAGTTTTGCAAGAAGTTACCATTGGAGGAAATGAAATAAAAGGTACATGAAATCTTTCTGCATTATTTCTTGCAATTGCAGATGGCCCCAATTTTATCAAAATCAGAAGTTTAATTTTAGAAATGAAGCTGAAGAATTCCTCCAACTCAACCCAATAATTTCACAGTTGAAGAAACCAAGGCTCTGAAGGGGTCAGGACTGAAATCAGTTCTTTGACCACCCATTGACCAAGTTTTGTTTTGTTTTTTTTATTATTATTATTATACTTTAAGTTCTAGGGTACATGTGAACAACATGCAGGTTTGTTACATATGTATACATGTGCCATGTTGGTGTGCTGCACCCATTAACTCATCGTTTACATTAGGTATATCTCCTAATGCTATCCCTCCCCCCTACCCCCTCCCTACAATAGGACCCGGTGTGTGATGTTCCCCTTCCTGTGTCCAAGTGATCTCATTGTTCAGTTCCCACCTATGAGTGAGAACATGCGGTATTTGGTTTTCTGTTCTTGAGATAGTTTGCTGAGAATGATGGTTTCTAGCTGCATCCATGTCCCTACAAAGGACAGGAACTCATCCTTTTTTATGGCTGCATAGTATTCATGGTGTGTATTTGCCACATTTTCTTAATCTAGTCTGTCACTGATGGACATTTGGGTTGGTTCCAAGTCTTTGCTATCGTGAATAGTGTCTCAATAAACATACTTATGCATGTGTCTTTATAGCAGCATGACTTATAATCCTTTGGGTATATCCCCAGTAATGGGATGGCTGGGTCGAATGGTATTTCTAGTTCTAGATCCTTGAGGAATTGCCACACTGTCTTCCACAATGGTTGAACTAGTTTATGGCCCCACCAACAGTGTAAAAGTGTTCCTATTTCTCCACATCCTCTCCAGCACCTGTTGTTTCCTGATTTTTTAATGACTGCCATTAACTGGTGTGAGATGGTATCTCATTGTAGTTTTGATTTACATTTCTCTAATGGTGAGTGATGATGAGCATTTTTTAATGTGTCTGTTGGCTGTATGAATGTCTTCTTTTGAGAAGTGTCTGTTCATATCCTTTGCTCACTTTTTGATGGGGTTGTTTGTTTTTTTCTTGTAAATTTGATTGAGTTCTTTATAGGTTCTGGATATTAGCCCTTTGTCAGATGAGTAGATTGCAAAAATTTTCTCCCATTCTGTAGGTTGCCTGTTCACTCTGATGGTAGTTTCTTTTGCTGTGCAGAAACTCTTTAGTTTAATTAGATCCCATTTGTCAATTTTGGCTTTTGTTGCCATTGCTTTTGGTGTTTTAGACATGAAGTCCTTGCCCATGCCTATGTCCTGAATGGTATTACCTAGGTTTTCTTCTGGGGTTTTTATGGTTTTAGGTCTAACATTTAAGTCTCTAATCCATCTGGAATTAATTTTCATATAAGGAATAAGGAAAGGATCCAGTTTCAGCTTTCTACTTATGGCTAGCCAATTTTCCCAGCACCATTTATTAAATAGGGAATCCTTTCCCCATTTCTTGTTTTTGTCAGGTTTGTCAAAGATCAGATGGCTGTAGATGTGTGGTATTATTTCTGAGGACTCTGTTCTGTTCCATTGGTCTATATCTCTGTTTTGGTACCAGTACCATGCTGTTTTGGTTACTGTAGCCTTGTAGTATAGTTTGAAGTCAGGTAGCATGATGCCTCCAGCTTGGTTCTTTTGGCTTAGGATTGTCTTGGCAATGCGGGGTCTTTTTTGGTTCCATATGAACTTTAAAGCAGTTTTTTCCAATTCTGTGAAGAAAGTCATTGGTAGCTTAATGGGGATGGCATTGAATCTATAAATTACCTTGGGCAGTATGGCCATTTTCACAATATTGATTCTTCCTATCCATGAGCATGGTATATTCTTCCATTTGTTTGTGTCCTCTTTCATTTCACTGAGCAGTGGCTTGTAGTTCTTGAAGAGGTCCTTTACATCCCTTGTAAGTTGGATTCCTAGGTATTTTATTCTCTTTGAAACTATTGTGAATGGGAGTTCATTCATGATTCGGCTCTCTGTTTGTCTGTTACTGGTGTACAAGAATGCTAGTGACTTTTGCACATTGATTTTGTATCCTGAGACTTTGCGAAGTTGCTTATCAGCTTAAGGAGATTTTGGGCTGAGACGATGGGGTTTTCTAAATACACAATCATGTCATCTGCAAACAGGGACAATTTGACTTCTTCTTTTCCTAACTGAATACCCTTGATTTCTTTCTCTTGCCTGATTGCCCTAGCCAGAACTTCCAATACTCTGTTGAATAGGAGTGGTGAGAGAGTGCATCCCTGTCCTGTGCCAGTTTTCAAAGGGAATGCTTCCAGTTTTTGCCCATTCAGTATGATATTGGCTGTGGGTTTGTCATAAATAGTTCTTATTATTTTGAGATACGTTCCATCAATACCGAATTTATTGAGAGTTTTTAGCTTGAAGGGCTGTTGAATTTTGTCAAAGACATTTTCTGCATCTGTTGAGATAGTCATGTGGTTTTCGTCTTTGGTTCTGTTTATATACTGGATTACATCATGCAGAAGTGGTCGACTCTTTCTAGTGCTTTGGCTTGGTCAGTTAATTGCTGGGATGAAACGACTTGAATGCACCAAGTGCCTGTCACTGTATCTTCGCAATGACTTTCCTTTGCACTTAGGCTTCCAAAGAAGAGGATGGTTAAAGAGAATCCTGAGGGACTATGAGGTATGTTCTGAAAAAGACTCTCTAATGAACAGAGTCATAAGGTACTCAGCACAGAAGATGGATGAAGCATGGCTCTAAAGAGGTAAATCTAAATACAAAGGAAAAAAATAGAGGAAAATAACAGGAATTCTTTGGAGGCAATTGCTATATAGCTGAAAGGTTCAGAAAGCAGTACTTAAATAGTGGGAGGAGGATCATTCAAGTTCCATTTCAGTTTTTTTTCATGCAAGGAAGAAGTTCTGGTAGACTAGACCGAGGAAACCACAAACTACTTAAACAGATACCAATGTTTCCAGAGCAAGGAAAACATTTCAACTTCTTTATGCATTTAGGCAATAAGAGCTCATGGGAACCCACCCAAATCCATCCAAATGGATCCATCCAAATCAGGGACTACAAAGCTTTGGGAGAACTGTGTGTGTGTGTGTGTGTGTGTGTGTGTGTGTGTGTGTGTGTGTAAAACAGAACAGACTCTCCTGTCTTGGTAACCTGGTAGATAGAGACTGTGACACTTCTAAACTCAGTAAACTAATAGAGACCAGTGGCACTCAAGAAAGTGGATAATAGTCTAAAAGCACAGAAGTAGGACCATCTATTAAAAATGGGTGGCAAATTGGCTAAAATCCAGGAAACAGGTGGAGTAGAGAGCAGTCAGAAATAAGTAAGTGCTCACCTTATGGATAAGCATTATGGACACTTCAGTCTACCCTATATAAATAACCCATAATAGTGGTGTAATTTCAGAAATGGATACATTTGCTGACATCATAATTGGAACAGAGGGGATGGTGCATACTGGCAGAAGGGGCCCTCTCGGCCTGAGTCTTTCCCATCGCACTGGGTCTCAGTTCCCCCTGGATCAATGCAAAAATATTTTGTCCTGGGGCAAAATATCAGCTTTAGCTTCAGTAGGAAATGTTTCTACATTTGAATCCCCTTAAATTATTGTGGAACATGAAAGACTACAAAATAATAATAATAGGAAAGAAAAAGAAAATTCCTTCTAGAAGTTGAGGGCCCGGTGAATTAGGGCTTCCAACAATCATCCCAGGATCCAACCAAGAGTAGCAGCAAAGCAGCTCATGCAGCTTCCCCCACTAAGGATGGATCCCACAGTTTCTGGGGGTGAGCACCTCTACAGATATTAGATGTGAAGCTTAGAATGGGGTTGAGGTGCGACGGGAAGGTGGGGAGATAGGAGAGAGAAAGGCACGGAGAAGAATACGGAGATTCCTCTGTAATGTTGGAGATAAAGGTCAAAATTGGAATAACGAGACCTAAATTGGGTTATCAGAGATGGGGAAGCACAGCACATCATCAAAAGTCCGGTTGGCTGAGAAGAAGCAGAGTGCCAACAGTGGGGGACCTGGTGGAATACCCAAGTAGACGGAGAAAATCACATTTGTAAGGCTAGTACCTGCAGTCGGGCTCATTTACAGGGGATAGAAAGATACATCCAGAAGGAAGGTGGGACTTGTCACAAAAGACAGACATCCTGGGTCTGCTACCTTCTGGGTCTGCAGCACTGGATCATCCATTGACACCCTTTAAGCCTCAGCTTCCCCTCTGTGAAAGGGCTGCTTCTGGGGGTTGCTGTGATAATCAAAGGAGAGGAAAATTGACTGCACATAGGCACATAGTGTAACCTGCTTCTTACTGTTTTTTTGAGGAAATATTCATAAGACAAACTCTGACTCACATCAGGAATACCTAGTCTTCTTCATTTATTTATTTTTTTTGAGATGGAGTCTTGCTCTGTCGCCCAGGCTGGAGTGCAGAGGTGCGATCTCTGCTCATTGCAACCTCCACCGCCCAGGCTCAAGCGATTCTCTTACCCCAGTCTCCCAAGTAGCTGGGCTTACAGATGTGTGCCACCATGCCCAGCTAATTTTTGTATTTTTAGTAGAGACGGGGTTTCACCATGTTGGCCAGCCTGGTCTCAAACTCCTGACCTCAAGTGATCCACCTACTTTGGCCTCCCAAAGTGCTGGGATTACAGGCGTGAACCACCAGGCCTGGCCCTCAGTATTCTTTCTGGATGGAATTGTGAGAAAGAATACTTTTGTCTTTGATGTAATTGCATGTGATTTCAACAAATGCTTCTATTTCCAAGTGCCCAGTGGTTTGGTTTCACAGTGTCTGCCACTCACATAGCAGTGATGTCTATAGTCTTTGTCATTCTTCCATGGACTCCAGCAACAGTGCAGGTTGGTGCTGGTGAAGAACCTTCATTCAGATGTAGAAACAGTGAGTTCTTCATATATGCTTGGCATAGTATTAAACTAAAAATTTGAAATTTAAACCATGAGAAAAGTGGTATGCCAATATGCTGTCTGTGCAGTTGAAAATAGTTACTATAGGTGGGATTCAGATTTGGCTCTGAGCTTCCTAGCAGCCAAGGCAAAAAGGTAATTACATTGGATTATTTAATGCTCACCATCTGTAAAAGGAAAGCATGCCAATTCTTTAATTTAAATAAATTCTAAAGCAAACTGATCATAATGAACATTGTAATAGCTTCAAAAATAGTTCTATACGGAATGCAGAAATGTTTAAGATGACTTTTTTTCCCACATCTGTGCATAATTCCAAGACTTTCGTCCATTAGGAAGCTGGTATAATCAAGTCCGGTAGCTTTTTAGTGATCCAGCTGCACTCAAGGACAGAACCCAGAACATGTTGCAGAATCAGTGAAGCGTATTCCCATCATTAAGCAGTGTCTAATCCTGACTGCATGTCAGGAATAGCTGTAGAGAGACCTGTGAATCAGAATTTTGGGAGTGAGGCCACTTTCTCTATTTCCCCTAGAGATGCTGATGCACATCCTTATTTAAGAACAGCTGATAAATTATCTCAGCAAAGGAGTTAAGTAACACACAACTAGAGACCAGATCCTTCCAAAAGATCACAAACATTTAATGTGGTTTGCTAACCTTTGAAAAAATTTGAACAAATCTGTGGCTTATCCAGATAATTTGAAAAATGCACTTGCCCGCATTTGATGAGTCTTGGCACCCTTTCTTTCCATGGTATCTCAAGCAGAAGATAGGGTGTTTGGGCAGTTCAATACTTGGACATTTTGGCATTGGAAAGGCCATGTTCTTTTATGCCTCCAGCAGTTAACTCATGCTACTACCTCTGTCTGATACCCTCTCCCTGTTCACCCCAGCCTACCCATCCTCATCCCTCACCTTGCAACCCCTACTTGTCCTGTGACCCCACTTAAATGTCATTCCATGCAGGAAGCCTCCCCAAGGACACACACTTGAACAAGGTCTTTCTCCCAGCAGCTCCTTCCTGACCCTCTCTAGGACTAGTAACTTCCTGTTCAATAGTGTCTTCTCCACTCTCCCATAAGTGCCGATATTATTTGGTCTTCTTTACCCCGTATCTCTGGTACTCAGCATAGAGCCTGGTGTATGATAAATGTCTAATACATGTTTGTCAAATGAATGTATAAATATATGGCCTGCCATATTGTATACATGAGGAAACTGAGGATCAGACAGGCAATCACTGAAAGTCCAACTGAATGTCAGTTGCAGAAGCCACCTATAGGAATAATGAATGTGATAAAAATGTCCTGATCCTTTACTAAGTTTCTGGCACTCTGCTACATACTACTCACCCGTTATCTAGGTCAGTTGTTACCAGATGACTATTGAGTCATTCCTAAAGCCAGGTACCATCTTGAATTCTCTCCCACATCCCCTCATCTAATC
Source organism: Piliocolobus tephrosceles (assembly GCF_002776525.5). Lineage (NCBI taxonomy): Eukaryota > Metazoa > Chordata > Mammalia > Primates > Cercopithecidae > Piliocolobus > Piliocolobus tephrosceles. Next base: position 31,932,602 of record NC_045447.1, on the reverse strand, counting down.
CCCCATCATGTTCTGCCAGCTTTTCCCACAGAATACATCCCATATCCGACCTCTTTCACTCCACTATAGTCTAAGCCACTGTCATTAATTGTCTGGACTACTGCAATGCCACAGATGATCTCCCTGCTTCACTCTTACCCTCCGCCCCAGTTATTTTCCCTACTAGCAGCCTGAAAGATATTTTACAAATACAAATCAGGTCATGTTGCTCTTCTGCTTAAAACCCTCCAATGGCTTTCTACCACACTGCAATGACTTGCATATTTCTTACCATGCCTTGGGACCAGCAGGATCAGCCCTGCCTCATTTTCTGACCTCCTCCACCACTCGCCCCATCTCTTGCTTCTCTGCGGCCACACTGACTGCCTTTCAACTGTACAGCACTCTGAGCACATCACACTTGCTCCTCCTTTGGGGCCTGTGCCCAGGCTGCCCTGTCTACCTGAAACCCTCTTTCTGCTTCCTCGCTGTCCAACCTCAGGTCTTGGCATAGCTGGCTCATTCTTGTCACTCTTATCTCATTCAAATGTCACTTCTTCAGAAACATCGTCCCTAACCCACCTCAATCCAAAAGAGCCCCCTTAGTCATCACCTTATGCTGCTTTTTTTTTTTTTTATAGTACTCACACTAGGTAAATTTTTCTTGTGCATTTATTAGCTCCTCTACTGCCTTCACTAGTGATTGGCTCCTTGAGTTATTTTCAGCCCCCAAGACCTCATCTGCCTCTTTGTATCCTTCATACCTACAGCATCACTTGCTCCCTCATTAGAAATGTTTTTAATTAACAAACACCCATTTTTCAGATGATATAACTGAGGCTCAGAGGAATCAAGTGAGTTGTCCACGATCACACACTTAAGAAATGGCAGAACTGGAATCTGACCACATGCAGCCTTTCTCATTCCTGAAAGTCCAGATTCCCCATCTTTGAGTCCAGTGTCCAGTTCTCTCCACCATTCCTGATTCCTAGAAGGGAAGGACTGAGAACTGGGTGGCTTTTTCCTCCCTGATGGCTGAGATCCTCAGACAAATTGGATTTAAGAAAGTGTCCCCCTCCCCACGGACTGTAGGAGGCAGGGTACCAGGGTTCCATTGGCTGCTCCTGTGGCTCATCCTGTATGTGAAGACATTTTGGCAGCCCCCACTGTGACATTATGGGGAGCAGCCCTCACACAACCCTGTTCCTGGGCCTCAAATGGAATGAAGATTTCCTCCTGCCCAAGAGCCACTGGGGACAGGGTGATGTGCATAAATGAAACGTGACCATACTTCAAGGAGTGCACGGGCTATCTCTACAGCATGCAGGGTCTAAGAGTCTCGAGGTCACCATACAGAGAGGCAATGCAGAGCGTGAGCGGGAACACACCTGGGAGGTGAGCTGCAGCAGGAGGGGCAGAACATCACCATCCTGCCATACACTGGGTTTATTAGCTGAGGAAAGTCGTTTCCCAGAGCCTCAGCTTACTCATCTGTAAAACAGTGATAGTAAGCACCAGTGCATAGCACCCATATGTTCGTTCTCATTATACTCAGATGATGAAGCTGGGTAGGCAAAGGACAGAAAGGCAAGTCATTGCTGAAGAGACATTTGAAGAGAATATGAGGTGGCGGGAGTTTGAATAATATTAATATTTCATTCCCTTGCATGGCACTATTGCTTTGCAATGCACTTTCACATCTATTGTCTCTGGGACTCCTCACAACCCTCCTATATACACATTGCTATTATCATAATTACCCTCACCTCAAGCATACAATATCTATCCTCAGGAAAGAAGATACTCGGTTTCAGATATACAAAGTCATGTAGCGAGGGTTAATTGTTAAAAAAGAAGAAAAAAAAACCCTCAGATATTTATAGTAAGGTCTGTCTTTGAATTTGCTTTCTACCATTCCAATCCTTGTTAAAGTCTCTGAACATCAGTTTCCTCCTATAAAATGGGAACAATAGTTTCTGCCCTGCCTGCCTCCCACAGCCCTGATCTTGTAAGTGAAAGACATTAAGATGAATGCCACAGTGCTGTGAGGTGACACCGTCACATGTCCCACCGGAGGATACCATGCTTTCTCATCTCACTTTTTTTCTGAAGCAGAAATGATCCTCTCTGAAAGTGGTGTTTTCTGCCTACCTTCCAGAATCTGAGAGAGGATTCTAGAATAATCTGGCCTAGTCTACTAGTCTTGGAGCCATGTGACATAATTGCAACCTTGAGAAAACATAAATGTGAGATATCTGAAGCCTTGCAGCCACACACAGAGGGCCCTGGGCTCCCTGCTGAGTCATCACCCATGGGTAAGCCTCGTCCACTTTTGGAGAGTCTCAGAAGACACAGGGTCGCAGTCCAGAAAGTATCCAGAAAAGAACAGCCTTGCCACAAAGCCAAACAGCCCACTGCTGAGGTTGCCCACATGAGTTGATTCTGTGCATTCTCAGGCAAAATCGCCCAGAGCCATGTCTTGTCCGCCCATACCTTGTCTGTGCATGAGGCCGAAGGTGCCACCTGTGAGCCCGATAGCAAGTGTTCTAGGGTGACCCCAGGCCCAGCACACAGTTGCTCCTGACCTCTTCCCGCTGGCAGCCACTGCATGTCTTATGCTGCTCAATTCCCTGCTTTTTATTCTGTTTAACGGTGGTGAGAGGAACCGTGGCCTGCCCTGGGGACTGTCTGCAGTGAGAGCAGGCACTGAATTGATTTTCAAGATTAACTGTCATCTCCAGCTGGGAAGCAGCTTGCACAGGAACTGAGCAATCTTCCTGGGTTTTCTCCTGCTTCAGAAATCACTTTCTCTGCCAGGTATCTGATAAGGCTGAATTGGTAGGTCCTAGGAGGTCTTTTCCCAGTCACTGAAGGATTAAGTCTTCCAATATGTGAACACCAGGAGACATGAAGAGAACTTCTCGTAAGAAGGGCTCACCTTGTGGTTGTAACTTTCATCATCTTTGCTGTGTGAACCTAGGCAAATTGCTTAACCTCTCTGAAACTTCAGCTCCTCATCTGAAAAACATAGACAATTACCTCCTACCTTATTGTGTGCTTTTGAAAATTAAACATAATGTATGTAAAGTGCCTGGCCCAGAAAAGCATTCCATAAAATGAGATGATTATTATTTAGTTCCCACCTTTCCAGTAGCTGACCTCACCCAGAGCTGTTCCTTCAAACTGGGTTCATATTTTCCACAGAAACTAAATAAATTAATAAGCGAGGCCAAGAGGAAATAAATGAATAAATTTTTTATTTGGCTGAGAAAATTTTGTCATTTCCGTAGTCCAAGTTCCTGATGGTTCCGTACCTTGGTGGTGGTTCTTCATCAAGCTTGCCTGTCCATCTCACCTCTAAATGGTCCCCACACCGTTCTGGTGTCCAGAATAGATCCAGAGATTTGGCTTATCCTGTTTCTTGGACCAATGCCAAAGCACCTCCTTATTAATGTTCAACCTGTTCTCTCTTGAAATCTCCTCTGCCTCAGGAGTGCTTCCTCTGGCATGAGATTACTGGTTCCCATGTTAGTTGCAAGACTGTGAGGTCCATCTGTTGAGATCCAATGAATGACCTTGGTTATTAGCCATGCCTGCTTGAAATGTCACAATGCACTCAATTCTGCAAGAACCAACTTCCTTGCTACCATCCACAACCCAGCACCCATTGTTTCTCATCTAAAACAGGATCACGCTGGATGTTTGTTAAGGATGCAGAGTCCTGGGCTGTGCCCATGCCACCGAATAGCAAAGGGAAGTAGGGAAAATGACTCTACCCAAGCAGAATCTCTAAGAGTAAGGCTAGGAATCTGCCTGTGTAGGAAATCCCCCAACTCATTATTGTGCCAATGAAAAGTTGAGAAGCACTCCAGGAAAGTAACAGAAAGACTCTTAAAATTGCATAGTCCTCCCTCTGCTTTTATCCATGGAGAGGAGTGTGTAAATATCTGAGAGAGGCAATCCACCATACAGAAGCATTTGCTGTCTGTGAAGGGCCCACGTGTTCAAGAAATTGTAATGAGAAATCTTAGGGCAAAAGACGAGTTCCATATTCAGTTCATCTGTATGTCATTTCTTGTAGCACAGGGCTGGCCGGCAGATGGTGTGCACTGAATGTTGAGTTTATGTCTATATGTCAACCTCCATCTGATGGGCAAAGCAGGAAGAAGCATTTGATTTTTACTTGAATGTTGCCAAAATGAATTTAGTTTTATAATATTACAGATTACTTGATATCCGTGGAGAAAGGTTTTATGTATACATACATACACATTTGGCCAGCATAAAGAAAGGACGTGCTCTCTCAGACTTACGGTGAAAAGGAAGAAAATAAAATAATATTGAGGGCCAACTATGTGGCTAAAAGTTCCATATATTTTTATCAATTATCTCCTATAATCTTCTCAAGTACCTTCAGATAAAAATTGTAGCACAGGGTTTAATCATTTTCCCTACTTCCCTTAGCTATTCAGTGGCACAGCCCATCTTCAGACTGAATTCTGGCTGAATTAAAAACTGCACCCTTGGTCTTTATCCTTGGCTTCCTTCTTAATGAATGTTTGTGTGGCTCTTCATAGTTAACAGAGTGTGTCTAAGTAAATCAGGGTCTACTAGGGAATAGAAAAGAAATGGACAAATATCTATATTAGGAGGTTGACCTGGATTTGAAAAGAGAAATGATGTTATGGGAGTTCACAGGAAGTGGCATTTAGGATTGGCCTGGAAAGATTGCTCTAGGGGAGAAAGAGTGACAGGGCTTACACACTAGCAGGAACTCCTCTACCAATAATCCCATAAGGGAGGAAATATCAAGTAATCCAGATTGACTGTAGCAGCAGCTAAGGCCCAGGCAGGAGAAGGAAGCATGGCCTTATAATATGGCCACTGGACATAATTTTACTTTTCTCCATCAATACTCCTTGACCCTGGAAATTGTGGCCACAATACCACAACTTGTGGAGGCAGAAATGGCCAAATGTCAATGATGTAAGTGTTGGCAGGAAGTGTCCTACTGTGGGTGTGGCTGGCTTTGGAGCTTCAGCTGAGCTATGGAGAATTGCAGAAGGAAGTTGAGATGGACCGTGAGAACGTGAAGGATGGATGGTGAAGAATAGGAGCCTGTAATAAGGGATTTAACAATTTGAATTCCTTCTGCTGCAAGGAACAGAAAACTGAAACAAATTAGTTTAAATTATAAGGAAGTCGTTGTGTTAACGCATACAACAAGAAGTCCATAAGTAAGGCACTACCAGACAAGGACTGTGAGGGCTCTGCTTCTCTTACAACCTACAGGTTCTGTGTCCTTTTCTATGTATTGACTTCATCCTTGGGTCAGTAGCGAAACAGCTACAAGAAATATAGAGGTCACCTCAGAGACTACATTATCTAGGGGGAATCTGGGACTGTATCTTTCTTGTGCCTTTTATTAGGAAGAAGGAAAGAATTTCCAAAAGCCCCCCAGCAGACTCCCTCTCATGTCTTATTAGCCTGAAATAGGTCATTTGTCCATGTCTATACCAAGCACAGCAGAAGGAAAGGGTTCCCATGATTGGCGTATCATCTGGGGTAGAATAGATGCTGGGGACTCAGCTGAATGGCCCCTGCAGAGAAAAAAGGAGGGAGCCCAGGTGTTCTTTCTAAGCCTTTGGGTGTTTCTCATACTCCCCTGTTTAAATTCTTCCATCCACTCTGCAGGCACACGCCATTACTCTCTCTTTACAAATAAGAACATAGAGGCTTGGGCAATGGGCCCCTGCCCAGGGTCCCACATCTCGGCCATGCTCCAAAGCCTCTGCTCTATTTATTACTCTACGCTGCACGTTCTGGTAGAAAAGTGGAAAGATAGAAGCTGTGCCCACAGAGGAGAGTTTTGGTGCTGAATGTCTTACATGTGGCAATTTTTTTTTTGAATTGATACATGCTTGGTTGGCTTCCATGAAGACCTCTAGCACTGAGGACTGTGAGAGCAACAGTTGAAAGCAGCATCGAAAACAGAGAATCCCCAAACAGGTAGTCTAAGAGGCTTCCCTGGGGCAGGATCCTAAAAACAACACACTGGATTGAAGTGGTTGGGGCAGGAAACTCTGGTGTCTGCTGTGGGTCATGTGACAAGTCACACACCTTGAGCAGAGGATGAAGGAGCCTGGCTGGGGAGCCAGTCTGCCTGTGTAAGTTGGCTCAGGCATCATTATTTTCTTTCCCTTCTCCTCGTACTTTATACCAAATATGGAAACAGTTACCTGCCTACCATCTGTCTCCAAAGAACTACAGCTCCACAGTTCATCGTGTATATGGTAGGAGCCAGATGGGGTGATGTGTTCTTTTTTCCTGGGCATTCATAGAATGGGAAATCTGTGAGCTGGAAGCAACCTGAGTGATCATCTAGTCATTTGGAGGTGAAGAAAAATCAGGAGCCAGAGAAGCTAAGTTAATTGTCCTGGGACAGTAGCAGGGCTGGCCTTGAACCAAGTGTCTCATCTCTCAGGCTAATGCCCTTTCCACTGAACTGAGCTGCTTTTCATCATCTAGTTGACAACAAGAACTGAAAGCAGATGTCTTTTCTCTCTTCCTAAGAGAATCTCAAGCCCACTGCAGTTGATGTCCAGGATGGGCAGGCATTCTCCCAGAATCCACACTGAATTTGCCATGGACTCTTCTCAGAACTGAGCATTTTTTGTGTCTGCCTGGCCCTTTACAGGGCAGGGTCTGCATGGCTGTGTTTCACATTTGACTCCACAGTTACCTTCTGTGTTGTGCCAGCAGTGTTCCCTCGCCTCTAGCAATGTGATACCTCATTGCAGTTTTGTTCTTTAGCCTCTTAATCCCGGCTACATATTAATAACACAAGTCTAAACCATTAGGAATTATTGAGGTTGAAAAGGTGCAGGCAGAAGTGGCCTGGAATGACAGCTGCTCTTTATTTAGGGCAAAGGTGATCATAATTCATAAAGAGCAATGAACTAGTTTTTGGACTGACAGAGTAAGAGTCAAAAGATTGGGAAGATCTGAAGGCTCCCCGATCTTGGATCCTAGAACTTAGAAAAATACAGAGGCTGCTCTGTCATCCTACTTTCATCCCAAGCAGTTGAGCTCTTATCCAGCTTGACTTTGAATCCTAGTGTGTCTTGGTGACCAGAAATGAACCTTTATTGTAGGAGATCACAGAACCAGCTTCTGGGCTTGGTGTACCAGAGGCTGGTATATAGTCAACAGCAAAAAGCAAACGAAATTAGTAAAATCCCATTACCCACTTGAGAAGACTTACACAATGCTCTTAAAAATAATTTATATTGGGCCCAATGGAAAGCATGGTGGAAGGTGATGGATGTAGTTAGGTTTTCATCTTTAATAGGAACATCAATAGTATCTAATACTCCTAAAGTCACTCCTTGTAAAAGTGGTTAAATGTAACTCTATCCACTTCTTTCCTCCTCTCCCCAAAGTCCGTCATGCTTTAAGGGTGGAGACCAAAGTAGTATTCGTCTGTTACTCCCAAATAGCATCCTCCAGGGCCTGGATGAGGGTCAGGCAAGCAAGGTGCTTAAGGCACAAAATTTCAGAAAGCACTCACTCTGAGAGTCCTGAAATGCTGTGTGCCAGAGCCCTGGCTTGCCTAACTGTTTCCTGCCTCATCACCCTCCTTAGTATCTGACACACAGGAGATGAGTGGTGAATATTGGTTCACACGCTATTCTCCCCATTACTTGAAATCCTCTGTCTCCCCGTCACCTGCAGAAGAAAGTCCAAAGTACTGAACAGGGCCAGCATCACCCTCTGTGAGCGGAGCTGGCTCCTGTATCCAGTCTGGCCTTAAACACCTCCAGGCTTTGCCTTATTTTACACTCCACCAATGTTAAACTCCTTCAGGCCCTCTCCCGTGGGGTCCAGCATAGAGTTGATATTCAGTAAAATACTGTTGAATGATTTGATGTGTCAGTCTGGAAACACTGATACTACACTGATAGAGTGAGTCCAAATTATGACTGAGATAGAAGACCTAAAGAAGTGATCTGGTAGTGTCTAAGCGGGCAGGCTCTGGAGTCAAACTGCCTTGGTGTGAATCTTCATCAGGAGCAGTGTCTACCACATCTGATTTTCCCTAAGCTTCAGTTACCTCCTTCAAAAACAAAGGAGGGAGGAAGGCGGGGAGGGAAGAAGGGAAGAATGGAGGGAGGGAGGAATGGAGGAAGGAAGGGATGAAGGAGGGGAGGGAAGAAGGAAAGAAGGAAGGAGGGAATCTAATTCATTGATTGTTGTGCAGGTTTAAAAAAATAGTTCATGTAAATCCTTAGCAGAACGGCTGACACTTATAGTACTCAATAAGTGGTTGTTAATGTTCTTACAAATTGGAAACAAAATCCAATCTTTGAGAAGTATTTATAAATCTACTGACTGCAGCTGAATTTCAGAAGCTGACAGTGACATAGCGCTAGCACTTAGATGCCTCTAGTCACCCTGAGATGTCCAAGTCCTCTCTTTAACAGGTGCCTGCCAAGATCAAGACAGGGAGACACCTTTCCAGGCTCCAAACTTGCCCTGGAAGAGATCACAGAAGAATAAAGGCACGGAGTCTGGGTTTCCATGTCTCAGTTGCAAGACCCTGCACCAGAATTTGTTACCTCATTACTTAGTGTCTGAGCCTTGAAGAAAACATGTAAATTATGCAGAAAGGCACCATATTGTCGGAGGCAAATGAGACCTTCATTATCCCTGTGTGAGCAGAGCTTAGCCAACAGAGCAGAGAGAAACAGTAAACCCTTCAAGGTCTGGCAGCACAGATGGGTGCTCAAAAAGGTTCCAGGGACCCTCAGAGCAGGGCCAAACGCTGTCGTTATTCAAGTGGTTAACACATGGCTAGGCACGTGGTGTGTCCCTAATGATTCTGCTTCTCTGCAGCCTTCTCCAGGGGAGGCTGCTCTTCTGCCCACAGTCCTCACCACCATGTTGTTAAAACACACAGCCTGCAACCCAGGGGGTTTGCGTTCTCCTGGGTCCCATGGTGATTAGCAGGAATGTCCATTCCCGTGGGATTCCAAGACGCTTCTGACTCCATGACTCACGATACTAGGCTGTACCATCATCTCCTACCACCAGCCCTCTTCTTACACATGAACTATATTTAAATTCATCCTCTGTGTTTACTGGAGACCGTGGCATCTAGTGCTTGGCATAAAGTAGATATTCATTCAACATTTGCTCAGTGTTGGCATCAGTTCACCATCTTCCTCTCCACCCCCAACCCCTGCTGCCATCTCAGATGCCCTTGAGATCTGTTGAGAGATCCTTCCAGCATCTCATCTTCTAGAATCTCACTTTACCTATTTTCATAGCCTTCTCTTCCATTCCAGGAACTCACATTTATGGCCACAGTCTGCCCCTGCCAACATGTACCTCTGGAACCTTGACCTCAAAACATTGTCCCTCTGACCACAACCTTGTATTCTTTCTCCTCTCCCATTCCTCACAGGCTTGATCCAAACCACCACCACTTTTCTCAAGTCCTGTTCCACATCTGTTCTGTCGCTATGCCACTGGTCTCACCTCACATAGTAAATGTTACCACATATAAATTATTCTCAGATTCCCTCCAGCTTCTGACCTGGCCATTCACTTCCACAGTGAACTATATTTCCATCTATTATTCTTTCTTCTCTTGTGGTCCCTTAGGAAGATAAGCTTCTTTTCAAAGCTGGTCCTTCCACGCTTGAAACCTATGATCATCTTCTTGAAATAGTACATATTTCAGCAACGTGTCTCTTTCTTCTATCACTCCACCTCTAAAGTTACCTTCTATTTGCTAAACCCAGTGAACTTGTAATTACAAAACTTTGTGTTGATATATCTAAAGCATTTGACAAGTTTGGCCATATCTTTTCACTTAGGACCCTCTTCTCTGTCTTCTAAACTGCACCCACCTTGAATTTAACTCTTTCCTCTACATTCATCCTCACAGGAAGTTTTCCCTGGATCTTTCACCTTTGTTCATTCTTTTTTCTTTTTCTGTTTTGAGACAGAGTCTTGCTCTGTTGCCCAGGCTGGAGTGCAATGGCATGATTTCGGCTCACTGCAACCTCTACCTCCCAGGTTCAAGCAATGCTCCTGCATCAGCCTGCTGAGTAGCTGGGATTATAGGCACACGCCACCAGGTCTAGCTAATTTTTGTATTTTTAGTAGAGACAGGGTTTCACCATGTTGGTCAGGCTGATCTTGAACTCCTGACCTCGTGATTTGCCCACCTCAGCCTCCCAAAGTGCTGGGATGACAAGCGTGAGCCACCACACCTAGACTGTTGATTCTTTAAATATAGGTGTTCTTGGGGAATTCATCCTGAATTCCCTTTTTTTTTTTTTTTTTTTTTTCTTGCTCTTTACCTACTTCTTGGGTCATGGTACCTACTCACATGGCTTCTACTGTATGTGTGTCCATATCATCACTCCCCCATCAATATCTCCAGCCAAGTCCTCTCCCTTGAGCTTCAAACCCATATATTCAACTGCAAATGGAAACCTCCACCTTGATGGGGGGCCTTGACCTGCTCAAGACCCTGTGCAGTCTCTTCCCCAGCACATCCACTTGGCACCTGAATTTTCCATCTCACTTGTGGCCCCATGATCCATCTAGCTGAGGCTCAGGCATGTGAGGCAATAGACCATGATCTGACATACATAGTGTTTTTCCTTCTGTCACTGAGATGGCCTGAGCAAGGGCTGGGTTTGCTGTGGGATCAACTGCAACAGTTAGCTGTAAAGTAAGTGACCATAAAGAGTAAAGGAGCTTTAACCTGAAAAAGAGGTATTTCCAGCTAGGATAGAAGTTATGTTGTTATTATGAAATTGACTGGGAGGTAGGGATCTCTAGGGTCTTGCAAAGAGAAGGAAATAGAAATTGGGAAGCAATATCTGGCATTTAGCAGCAGGCGGCCCATGTCGTTGAATTACACCAATGAAACACATTCTTTTAAGTTCTGTACGGTTTGGAAAATATGCTTTGAGTGCCTGTATATTGAACTCTGGGATGGGGTTAAGAAAGAGCAGATTACAGTCAAGTTTTCCACCACTACCACTACCACCTCAATCCTTACCACCTGCCAGATGTGACTTGTGAAAAGCAAAGAGAACTTTGTTTGTAAACAGAGATCAAAAGTAGCTAAAGCCAGGGAGACCTACAGAAAAGTCATAGACTAGCAAGATCAACATTTTGGTCTTTACTTCTGTCTTTTTGAATATCGTGATTTAAATGTTCTGCCTTTGTCCTATTGTAGACATTTCTATAATGACAATAGCTATTATTTTTGTACTCCATACTAGCCACAGGTAAGTCAAGTGACTGAAGTTGCAGACGAGGGGCCAGAGCACCACTCAAGGCAGGCCAGTCTGAGTGCTCTGAAAGCAGCCTCTGTGTGTGGCTGGCCAGCCCAGCTGAGGTCCGATTGGCAGAATTGCTTCATGACCTGATTGATCCAAACTTTAGGCAGTGATGACATTTACAAAAGTGTGCATTGCAGTGATTATTCCTGTTGTGATGTCATGGCAAGAAAATTGTAGATGAAAGGAAGCACTTTGCTTTTGATTAAATATCTAGTTCAACAGATTATGCAAATAATATATCCCCAAACACATCTCCAAATAAAATGGACTGAAAAAGTGTGAGCCTGTATATTATAGCTGAGGCGGTATGAATGTCATTTCATATGTGCAAAGGTGGAAGCAATATCACATTTTAAAGCCACCCCTCCTGCAAGCTGCGGAGAATTTAACCTCAGTCATCTTGGGGGTTTCTCCCGGGGTAGGGCAAATTCATTTGTCTATACAGATCAGCCTAAGATAGCCCAACTGCATGTGGTCCTTTGGGGTTCACTGCTTCTGGCTGTTTCTGAGGCAAAGTGCTATTTATGAAGCCTGGAACCCAGGCAGCCCTTCTCCTCTGATGCCTACCAGGATTAGGGTCCTGCTGCTGACCTTTCCGCTCCTATTTGATTTCTATAGATCCTTTCTTTCGTCTCTCTTTTAGGGTTTCCCTTGGTAGCAGTCTCCCTTGAGGTCACTAGACTTCCTCTCCTCAGTGAGCTTAGATTTGGGGAAGCAAAAGCCAGAAAGGGAAGTATTTTGCAAGAAACTCCTGCTTTTTATTCTATCAAGAACCTCCTTTGAGGTAAGAAGGCACAGAGCCTCCTCCCTGCCTAAATAGTGATGGGAAAGAAGAGGACATAGAGGAAAGCTAGCTGTATCTCTAAAACCTACTCTGCCATTTAGAGTTTCCATGGGTGTGTACTTGAGTGAGTGACAGATCGGTTACCTACAAGAAATGTAAGATGAGATTGTTTGGGGGACAGCTCTTAGATGGTGTCACAGCCTGCTGTTACCACTTCTCCTGATGAAACTGTCATTTGACAACAAAAGTAGATCCTGCCTTCTATTCCAATGTAAGATCTGTGTCTTATAAGAAGAACTTTCCACATATATTATTTAATCTGAGTTCCTTTAACCCTCTCATGAGGAAGGCTGTATGATTCCCATATCAGCCAAGACCAAGACTCTAAGAAGCAAAGCCATCTAGCTAGTGTGAGGTGGAGCTGGGATGTGAACCTGTGTCTATCTGGCTCCTGGTCTCCGTGCTCCTTGCAACTCCCTGGTCTTTGTGCTCCTTGCAACTCCCTGCACACTGGCTCCCTTCCATCTCCCCACACACCCAACAGGGCTGCCCACAGCAAGGCTTGGAGCCCAGGCAGCCAAGTGGGCATCCTTTCACCTCTTTCCTCAGCCCATGAGTCTTTGGCTGTGCTGCTATTTTATGTGGAGCCTCCTTTTCCCACCCAAATCCAGCTCAAGCTGCCTCCCTCATGACTCGCCATCCAGAGGGCTGTGAGCTATGTCTCCCTGTTCTTCTCCAAATTAACCATCCCTCTCTAGTGACCCTTATCTCACCTTCCTCGTACTTTGGGATTTATACACATGTCTCATGTTCCCCAATACACTAGAGGCTCTGGGGTGGTATGACCATGTCTAATTTATTGCTACACTCCCAAGAAACATGGTCTGATACCTAGGAGATACACAAGAACTGTCCGTGGAATGAAATAATGAACAGATAGACGAGTAAATGAATATATGTATGAAAAAGGGAATAAATGAATGAATGAACTAATGAAATGAAAATGAAAACGTATAGAGGATGGTAAGAATGCCAAAAGCAGCCATTATAGACAGTGATGAGAAAGGATTCACTGCAAAGCATGCTAGAGAGAAGAAACACAATGAGATTAAGATGATTCCAAAACCCAGTATGGCTGCAGGTCTAGGGAACTGAAAACCAATCTTTAGGTCCCGGTAACCTCATGTTTCACTCTGGACTTACTTTATGGGGAAGTGGTACACCGGTTTCTGGAGCTCACTTTCATGAGCCCTTCCTCCTGTTCGTTAATAAACAGTTACAGGACAATAGCACTATAATAGGTAATAATTCTGGTATACCCACAATGTGCCAGGCATTCTTCCAAGTACCTCACTCAGTTCTCACAACAATAAGAGGAGACATAGACTGTTATTTATCTGATTTTACAGATAAAGAAATGGAGGCTTAGAGAAGTCAAATACTTAATGTCACTCATTTAATAAATGGCAGAACTAGAATTCAAACCCATGTTATCTGACTTCAGAGTCATCCCTCCTAATCACTCTCTCATCAAGCAGCACATTCCTATGGCCAGTTAAGTTAGTAAGTTTCCACTCATTGAGCACTTGCTCTGTGATTCACCAAACATGCTGTAAATGTTCAATCCACAATAACCTCATGACTGAAGAACCAGACCTTTTTGATCCCCATTTTACAAACAAGGACACTAAGGTTTGTGTGACCAAGAGATGCCACTAGAAAATGACAAAGATGGGATTTGAACCCAAGTTGGCTTATTCCAAAACCAGTGCTGTTTACCACAGCATACTATATTCCGGAAGAAGCATGCATTTTCTTTCTGCTTCAATAAATGGTCACAGGGTCCAAGAAAGAGACCTATATTTGGAATCAGGTTATTTGTGTTCCAGTCTTGTGTCTGTTCCACTTGTGTCTGTACCTTGTGTCTTGTTCCACTTGTGTCTGTACCTTGGGCATGTCCTTTAACACCTCTGGGCCTCAGTTTCCTCATCCACCAAATGGAGCCAATCATGCCACATTACAGAATTATCATGAGGGTTAAATGAGAAGCTAATGCTGATGAAAGCACTGTGTAAACCTTTTTCTCTCTGAGGTAGAAAGAAGTCAATAGATATGATTATACTTCTCCTGGGAGTGAATAAAATGAGTCTCACAGAGATGAAGTGAGTAGTCTAACAATCTCACAGAGAGTCGTTCATTAGAGCAGGAATGAAGCCCAGATATCCCTAGGCAGAAGTCCATGTGCCTTTTGCAAGGTGGCCAAGGATCATTATTTTGTGCAGGTGAGACTCTGCCAGCCCCAGAGTGCTTCTTCAGTTTCGATGCACACCATCTTTCCCCCATCCCACTCCACCTTAGCTCTTTCTGGGCCCCTTGACAGTCAGGGTAAAAGTCTTTTTCCATCTTCCTAGGCTTAACTGTAAAATTAAGTGGTCTTATTGTGTTAGAGAGTTCTACCCAGAACGAGCGACGCTGAGAGAAGGCAGCGTGAGCCTGGTCAGGCACGCTTGTCAAGAGCTTGAGATGCTCTGCTAACGAATGTCATTTTGGAGCTGGTTGGGATTAAGCCATTATCTGTGTGATCTTCACCTGACCCTTGACGGACCAAAATTCATACATTCCAATTCTGTGCTTAACTAGGAAGGCTTTACAGCTTCTTTCTCCTCTAGAATCTTTTCAATCTCCGGGACCTATTATGCAGCAATTTTGCTTTCTCCAATTTCATTTTTACTTTCAAAGTGAATGTCATTTGTCAGGCAAACCACATATTCTTTGGATCCCTATCTGCTAAATTATTTCTGAACTTGACTTTTTTGGGGCCCCATTCTGGCTGACCTAAATTCTTCTCTGTCTTCTACCATTTCTCCATTCTCTCTGAAGGCAGCCATTTGTGGCTTCGTTGCCTAAAGAAGCTGTTTCTGGAAGCACTTATCTGTTACCCCAGTTGGAAAGTTATCATTTGTATCTAAATTAGCTGGTGTGATCTTTTATCTGAACTCCAGGCAGAGCTGATCCTTTGTATGAGAACTACCCATCAGGTTTCAGACCCATCTGCAGCGTCATTCTCAGATGACTTACTTTGGAACTAAGATTTAAGTCTTCAGTGTTTCTAAATGTAAAGATTGTCACTGTAGCCACTTTTCAAAAGAACTTGACACTCTCACAGGGGTGATACCTAAATCCCAATTAGGCCGTCTCCGGCCCAAGCTCATCTCAGAAGCAATGCCCTGCATGGACCCCTGGTGTTTCTGTCCTGATGTTGCCAACTCTAGACAGAATGCCTGATAGAGGGAAGCAGCTCCGCAGTAGCAGAGAATGATTTCATACAATTCACCTTCAGGGTTAGCAACAAAGAGATTTTGCAATGAAATCAGAACTGTTAACATATGTCAAAAATGATCTCACAAGAGAGCTGGCAGCCCTGCTCTGCCCAATGTTGGACACACCATGGATAGAGCGTTGGACTGGAGTTTGAAGTCCCCCAAATCCAGAGGACGTGACCACATGTCAATTTTGCAGAGAATAACCAAGATCATGAAGAGGCCAAACTGTGTAAAGGATGGTTAAAAGAACTGGAATGCTTAGCCTGGAAAGGAGAGACTTTTGTGGGGATAAGCTGGGTGGAAAATTCTGTCTCAGACTCCTGTTTTATAAATTAGAAACCTGAGACTTAGCACAAACCCAGGGAATAACCAGAGTGAACATTTTAAAGAATAAATGAATCACTTTGCTTTGCTGCCTAAAACCATCCGATGACTTCCCCACTGATGTTAGAATAAAGAGCCAGCCCCAAGCCGTGGCCTCCAAGACCCCACATGGAGGCACTGGTCCCTCTGTGTTTGGTAGAAGATCAGCTAAGCTATCCAATCAAGAGACTCCCAAATATCAAGCAGAAGTTTATTTCTCTACCTTGTTACACAAGGCACCACTGTTTGTAGACCAGGCCAGGCCTCAATAAGGCGCAGTTAACAAACACTGTCCGCTGACACTTAAGGAACATACCAGGGAATGAAAGGAGACTCTGGCTTACTTCACATACATGATGAAGAGTAACAAGAAGAGACTGGATCAGAAACTGGAAGATGGTATGTAGCTCAAGTGACGATGAAGCACATCTTAATGGAAGGAAGCAGAATGCACAGGTAATATCTGCTACATTTAAGTCAATAAGGACTTTTTTTTTCCCCCCTTACATAGCTCACTATAACCTCGGACTCCTGGTCTCAAGAGATCCTCCCACTTCAGCCTCCTGAATAGCTAGGACAACAGGTGCATGCCATCACACCTGGCCAATTTTTGTGGAGACGGTGAGAGGGGTGGGGTATCTCACCATGTGGCCCAGGGTGGTCTTGAACTCCCCACCTCAAGTTATCCTCCCATCTTGGCCTCCCAAAGTGCTGGAATTACAGGAGTGAGCCTCCCCATCTGGTCTGTTAAATTTTATTGTAAATAAAAAAATGTGAATAATGAAAATTAGTCACAGATGAGTGGTGAAGGGAAGGCAGGCAGGGTCTGTCATCCTCAGAGTGGAGCCTCTGTATCTGGGCGCAGGTGGCTCCTCCAAGCTCTCTCACTTTTCAGAGTCTGCTTAAGGGGTTCCTTGGGGCACCCCTTGCCTACCCTACCTAAATGAGCTCACCCGGCGTATAATTTTGTCTTAGCTCAGCATCCTGCTTGTTTCTTTCACAGTGCTTACCACAATTTATTCTTATTTATTAGATTTAATTATTTTTATCTATCCTGCCTCCCCTTCCTACACTGCTAGACTGATAGTCTCCATAAGGGTAGAGCAGGGATCTTATATGCCTCATTCATTACTGTATTAGTTATCTACTACTGCTTAACGAATTACCCCAATACAGAATAGCTTAAAATAATAAACATTTATTATCTCACAGTTTCTGTGAGTCAGGAATTTAGATGTAGCTTTTCTGGATGGCTCTGGATTGGAGGCTCTCAACATCGCAATGAAGATGTCAGCTGGGATGCAGTTATCCGAAGGCAGAGCTGGGGTGGAAGGATCCAGAAAGGCTCACTCACCTGGTGCTGGTTATGAGCAGAGGCCTCAGCTCCTTTCCACAAGGGGCCTCTCCAAGCACTGCTTGAGCATCTGCACAACATGGAGCCTGGCTTCTCCCAGAGTAAGCATTCCAAGAGAAAGCAAGGCAGAATCTACAGTGTCATTTATGACCCAGCCACGGAAGTCACAACTGTGATTTCTGCACTATCCTATTGGTTACGCAGGTCAGCCCTATTCATTGTGAGAGGGGATCGCACATGGATGTGAATATCAGGAAACAGGGATCACTGTGGACCATCTGGAAAACTGGCTACCACAACTACTCTTTCCCTTAGCAGGCAGTGTCATGCTGGCAAATGGTAGGCACTTAATATATGTTGGCTCAATGAAGGAGTGAAGGGAGACCGCTCAAGTCAACTCGATATTACCAGATTAGTAGCTGGAGTCAGCCTTGAAATCAGGTCTTCAGTCTCTTACTTAGTGCTCTCTCCCTATACCACACAGTCTTCTTTATGACTTCTCCTACCATGTGCCCCCTTTTCCAATACTCAGACACACCACCCTATCTTTCCCAGCCTGTACCAGCCTGTACACAACCTGATAATAGCCCATCTGGCAAAATAAATACATACATACATACATACCTAAGTCACACATCACTGAAACATGTCTTTGCTTTAGTACCTGGAGGAGACAGCAGGACCCTGAGAGGGGATGTGAGAGCCTGACAGATGCCATAAGCAGCATTTAAGAGTCTAAGGCAGTGGTTTTGAAAACAGCATGCAGGAGACTCAGCAAGGAGTTTGGTCATGTGTCCAGGTTGGAACCCAGGAATCTTCAGTTAGGCGGGCTTGTGGGGAGTTCTGATTGCTGGTGGGTGAACAAGCAATCCCACTCCTCCAGTTCTTTTGTACCACTGGTGTCATCCTTCTGGAGGGTATCCTTGGAGGGGTGAAGTTGGAGAGACAAATCCCAACCATAAACCTGTCAAGGTAAGAGGATTTACACAAGCTCACTAGAAAGGAGATAAGGGGAGCGTGGGTGGAGGTGGGTAGGGGTGGAATGTGGGGTGGTAAGAGCAAGAGGCCAAAGGTTCCTTAGTATTGCATTTGTATAACATTGGAGTGCTGTTTCTTAGGTTTTTTTTTTTTCCTTTTTCTTTTTGCAGGGGCTGTGTGTGTATGTAAGTTAGCTCCTTCGGTATCCAACTGGGAATTTGATTCATTTAACTTGTTCAGAATCAGTTGCAATAAACCAGGTGGTTTTGCATTGCTCATGCAAATCACTTTCTCCTCACACATGGCTACAGTCCCAGCTGCCAAAATGTTGTCATGTTCTTGTCTTCAGAGCCTTAATAAGAAGAAAAAATACAGTCTGGAGTGTATATGTGCTCAACACTCTCCCTGGTTATCACTGAGCCTCTGTGGCCACTACTAACCTGTCCACAGCTAGTTAGCTCTTCCTGAGCCAGAAGAAGAGGTGTGGGTGCATGGGTGAACTAAAGGGCCAGGAGCTTCAGCTGTCCAGGCCGCAGATTCCGCCAACTACTCCAGATATCCCTTATTAAAGCCACAGAACCTTGGGTATGAAGACTAAAATCCCAAATTCTGCTTCTGTCTTTGTGTTTCTGACTAAATTTGGCCTCAAACCAATGGTGTCATGGTTCTCTAATTCTTATGAGAAGTAGGTGAGGCAGAGTCACAATTCCCAGTTGATTTTCTTTCATGGTGCAGAAAAAGATAATATTGGGAGTAAACGTAAAAGATTATTTGTGACCAAAAAATGACCTCTAGAGAGTTCTGACCACCCAGCCTCTGCTCATTGACCCCATGGCTAAAGAATCAATATCTCCATGGCAAACTGCTTGGCTACACACCCATATTAGTGGCCCTTCCAGAGAGATAATTACACTTCCTCATGCTGTGGATTCATATATAGCCATGAGTCTTGCTTTGGCCAATGAGATGCAAGCAGAAGTGACATGTCACTGCCAGGCGGGATCTTCAGGAGCCAGAACACATTCCGCCTTGCTCATTACTTCTGCTGCAGGAACCAGCAAAGCTCCAGATCATCTTGGAGTAGAGACAATTTGCAGCAGAGCCACAGCCAGCTCACAAGGGGCCTATCAGATGAGCAAGGAATGAAATTCTTTTAAGAGTTAGGGGGTCATTGTTCCCAAAGTAAAACCTCTCCCATCCAGACTGTACCGTGGCACAGCTAATGGGATCCTTTGGCCTCAAGGACAGTTCTTGCTAACTGGAGAGTGACATAGAAAAGTTGATCACCCACGTGTGCAAGCACAATCAGACTATAATTCATTTGTCTGAGTTTCTATCATCTCTGTCCTCTTTGGAGTTTGTCTTTATCCCAGGCTAGTAAAGAGAGGACTGAAAATTCCAGTTATCATATTCATATAAAAAGAGATGGTTCTTTCTGTGTCTCTTTCAGAGAGAATTAAAATTTCACAGAAACTGTTGGGCCTTCTGTAGCATATAATCATAATTAAGACAAAAAGCATGGCTGTGGAGTCCCACAGTCTGGGTTCAAATGCTGACTCTCTCATATAGTGGGTGATTTCAGACAAGGGACAAAATCTCAGTTTCCGCACCTGTAAAATGGGAATAACAATAAGGCCTCACTGAGTGGCTCACTGCAGTACATGTAAGGGTTTTTGGACTGGCACCTGGCACATCGCTCATGCTCTGTTCATGTTAATAGTGGATGTCTGACATGCTGATGTCCTCTCATCCTATAGTTTTTCATTAGAAATCTTTTAATATTATGAGTCCCACCTTAGTCGTCCCTTGCAGCAAATTTATCTGCAGTCAACCTTGACCCAGTTTTATACAGGGAAGGAAAGTCTGGAAAGCCTACGTCCAGCTTAGCTGGGTTGACACAAAACACAGCTATCACAGGCTGGAATGGTAGATTAGGCTGTGCGGCCAAAACAGGGATTTTGAGGGGACAGACTAAAGTCTTAGAAAGTTTCTGTTTTATTTTTAAGTACAAGGTGCTTGATCAGATTTGCATTTAAAAGATCTCTTTGGTGTCAGGGTAGAGCATGGATTGGCAGGTGGGAGACAGGAAGCAGGAAGAACTGATTGTTGCAGCATTCTGTAATTTTTTCTAAGGTGCTACTTGAAATCCTCGTGGAAGAAGCTGAGATGAGAATTCAAAAGCAAACAATTGCTAGGGTAATTTCAGTTCTAATTATCTGTGACACGATACAAACATGAAATAGATGTACACACATCAGATTGAGATACTTCTTTTTTTCAGGAGACATTCAGTCCACTTAATTGGTTTCCCAAAATGTGATATTGGTATTGATTTAATTCTGAATTTTTTCCACTGGCAATGTAAGTGTGTAAAATGATCAGAATAAGTCACTTATAGTTTCTCCTCATATGCAGTGTAAAATAAAAGCTGTGAAGTACTGATTCTACTTGCCTAGAACCAAAGAGCATGAATTCAGTTCCCCAAAAATACCTTCAGAAGCAGGACAGAAGGAAACACTCATCCATGGAACACGCCTTGGCACTGATTGTCCGTGGGTTCCCCTTGGTCTCTCAGCCTTTTCCATGATGGCTTGGGTAGGTGCATTTAGTTCTGACCAATGGACTGTGAACAGAAGTGACATGTCCCAGTCTGAGCTGAGGCAGCTTGGGGCCGCAGCGCCTTCCTCAGTTTTCTCTTTCCTACCGTGGTGACTCGGAGGCCACGCATTCCAGGTTCCCCATCACAAATTTCGGGACCCTCAAAATCAGCTTCTCATCTACAAAATGGGAATAATAATTTCTACTTTACAGGGTTGATAGGAGGATTAAAAAAAAATCTCGCAGGGGAAAACCTGTAGCACAGTTTCCAGCACACAACAGGCATTCGATAACTGAACCATATGTCGCCACGTCCTCAGAAGGGAAACTCGGGAATCTCCCTGCAGTTAATGGTGAAGGACTCAGTCCCAGGAAATTGCCTTGCAGGACACCTACGGCCTTTGAAGTTTTTTTTGTATGTAATAAGAGCACTTAAGATCTACCCTCTTAACAAATTTTAAATACAGCAATGTTAACTGTAGACACAGTGCTATACCGCAGATCTCTAGAACTTAATCATCTTGCATAACTGAAATTTTATATCCGTTAAACAAAAACTCATCTTCCCCTGCCCCAGTCTTTGGCGACCACCACTCGACTCTCTGCTTCTATGCGTTTAACTATTTTAGATCCCTCATATAAGTGCAATTAGGCAGTATTTGTCCTTCTGTGACTGGTCCATTTCACTTAGTATAATGTTCTCAAGATTCAGCCATGTTGTAGCATGTGGCAGGATTTCCTTCTTTGTTGATATTGAATAACATACAGCCTTCTGATAGTGATGAAAGAGAAATTTGCGTTTTCTATTCTCTTAAATACTTCATTTTTAGCTTAAAAATTATGCATACAATTTATGTTAGTGATAAAAAAAACTTAGAAAATACATATAACTCATAAGTGGGGGGAAGAAACCTCATAATTTTGACAGCAGAAATACTTGAATATATTTCGAGACATGTTCCTAGATGTGTATCATAAGGTATCATTATGTGTTTGGCTTTATAACCTGCTTCTTCCCCTTAGCAATGTTTTAGATCTGTCATTCCATATAGATAAGTACCTATAATCACTTATTACACAGCTGCATAGTATTTCATTGTGTGGACATAGCCTAGACTGTAGGTGATTTCCAAATTTTTGCTATTGCAATCAATACTGTGATCTTCAATGCTGAAATAATCAAAAGGCAAAGTTTTATTAGCTCTGCTATCTAATTCCTGTCCCCACTTCTAACTCTCCTGTTTGTCCCTATTATAAATAATTAAAATGTTTTCCAGTCATACCTGTCTAATTATTTATTAATGGTTCCTAAGTCAAAAGATCATTGCTGGGATTAATTACAACAGAGACACTTGTTCACACAAACCTAATCCTCATTTCCTATCAGAAACTACGCATGAATCTACAGACTGAACTTCACAGACCAGAGTGATCTTTTATAACAAACAGATGTCAAGCAGGGTCTTCTTTGGTAAGGAGAGAATTATATGATTACTTAATCATTTAGACAGGAGAAAATCAGCTCCAAAATAAGGGAATTTGGGTATAAAAGCAGTTTTCTAAATTATTAGCAATGCTACAAAGCAGGAGTGTGAGCTTGGAGTCAGACAAATGAGATTGTTTGACCCTAATCCTTATTTGCTGTGTGCTCTTGAGCAATGTACTCAAGTTCTCTGGGCCCCAGCTTCTTTATAAAATACTAATATCTACTACAGAGTGGTTCTAAAGATTAAAATGATAATAAAGAACATCAACTAAATTTTTACCATACATTAATAGAGAAAGAAAGCAAACTCCCATTTTTCCGTGCAGAAAGCCACAGAAGGGCACCAGGAGTGAAATTTTCCTCCTTGATGGTTAAGACATGGAGAATGGCTAGAGTCAAGGTCTCCAACAAAGAAGCAGCTGTCTCTTAGTCCAATTCTATCTTTGATATCTCAGACCAACAGAGTTCTCCATTAATAGGATGGCCAAAGAATTTACATCCACATTGAGACACTTTTGAGATGTAACTGGGGCACTATAAATAGTTACCAGGAACAACAAGTGTGAACTTGACCTCTTCCAGGCAGAGTGGCCACCCTAGTATGAACCAAGTAAGGACCGGTCTATATAAAGCAAGTGGGGAAATCAGGTCACTTCATTTCAAAGTACTCATTAGAGCTGTTACAGTTATTCCCATGTGATTGAGAAAAAATAATTAAGTCAGACACAGACTACAGTATGCACAAAGTTTATTTGACCTGTCCAGAACAACATTTGGCACCATCTCTTTGAATGACCATTCTGTTATTAGTGTTCTTCTAGGAACTAAGCAAACTTCTTTCTCTCTCCATAAATCTTCATGTGTAATTTTATGAGATTTGTCGCATCTTTTTGATGTATTTTACATTTTTACACATTGCGTATATGCCAAGCTCTAGCCTAAATTTACTGGAACTACAAAGATGGCTGAGCCATAGTCTCTGCTTTCAAAAAAACTCACAGTTAAGCTAGGGAGACAAATGAGGAAACCATTAACAAAAATATACAATGTTATCAATTCCGACATGCAAGTGTGTGCAAACAGTAGGGAACACAGAGAAGAGGGCGATCAGCTCTTCTCTAGAAAGTATCGCTGAAGTGGTCATGTTTGAGACAACTCAAATAACATTTTCTAAGTGAAGAAGTGTGAGAAGTACCTTATATGTGCAGGGTTCAGGAAGCTTGAGAGTGTGAGATGTGTGAAGATCTGTTCCACCTGCAGTGTGGCTGCAGCCTACTGTGAAAGAGGGTGAAGCATTGGTTTCCAAAGCCTCTCTGGGTTCCTACAGCCCTCCCCAGCAGTGAAAACCAAAACTGAGCAGTCTCCTAGCTCCTACCACCTCTTCAACAGAACTTCCAATGGCCCTAGGGCTTCAATACATTTTTTTTGAACTTCCGTAATGGTAATGTTACTGTCTCTCTCAGTATCTTAAAGTGTGTGTGTGCATGAATGTGATGCTACGTGTCCACTAAACTCTACCAGCTTATTGCCATGTTTTTGTACCAATGAAAACTTCGTGAATGGTTGCCATATACTGACCTTTAAAACACCCTTGTGTGATTGATTTTTAGATGAGTTTTTCCTTACAGGATTCAAAACTGGTATATTCATATGGGCAACCGATATAAAACCAACACCCTCTACTGAGTTTGCATCCTTTTATAAGCGTTTTTCTGCTATAATTTCTGTAGGGTATTAAAAAAAATCAATGTGATTCTAAATAATTCTGACCTCTTTAGAAGCAACAAATGGTGTATTTGATTCAAGGCATTTCCCATGGTGTTTTAATGACAAGAAAATGAGCAGTCCAGCCATATGGAGATGGGATAACTCAAAGGCAGGTCCATCTCAGAGGGCCCATTCACTCACCAGCAGAGAGTGTTCTAACGGAGAGCAGGGTGAGGAGAGAGCCCCTGGGTTTGAGGATGGAAGGAAGAGATGAAAGGTTGTCCAATAGTTTTACAAATGGGCCTCTATGAGCCTCTATTATGCTTCTTCTTTATAAGTAACAGAATCTCAATTCAAACTAGGCTCAAGAAAAACAATCCTTTTTAAAGGTTCCACTGATTATCTTAGCTGAAAAATTCAGAGGTAGGACTGATCAGACAGGCCTGAATGTAGATACTCAGAGGATATCATTGAAATGTATCTCTTTCTGTCTCTCAACTCTGCTTTCTTACTTGTCAGCTTCATTCTCAAGCCGCTTCTCCTATCATACTGACAAAATAGCGGCTCAATGGTTCATATCTCTACAGCTCAGAACCTTGGTGGAAAGACAGCTTCTCTTTGCCACAAGTTTCAATGAAGTTCTTGGATTGAGTGTCGTTGAACCAGCCTGGGTCATGTGTCAGAACCTGAACCAATCACCACATGCAGGGCATGAAATAAGCTGATGGGCCAGGGCTGTGTCATCCCACATCTTAGATGAGGGGTGGAGGGTAGGAGTCAGGCAACTCCACCTGGGCTGATGGACTGAGCTACAAGGAGCAACAGCTCACCTATGGTGATGAATGACTCACTGTTTCCCATCTGTTTCTCTTCTTCCTAACTACACATTCTAGTGATAGTTCCTAGTCTCTTGACAGGTGTGACCATGTGACTGGGGTCCAACCAGTGGAAGGTGAGGAAAAGTAATATGTATTGCCCGTAGGCCCATCAAACTGGAAGCTGTGAATAAAAGATAGCAGAAACACAAAATCAAAAAGAAGTCTAGGTCCCTAAATCTTTATCACATGGAGGGAAACTGCCCACCAAACATCCATTGTGGATATTCTATCATGTTAAAAACATTACACATGTTGAGAATTTGTTATAGCAGCTAACATTATCTTCACTAATAAGGAACAATTAAAAAAAAAGACATTTGTAAACTGAACAGGCAAAACAACTCATGTCTACTACAAAGCTTCTATGCCTTTAGTGCTGAAGATTTCAGACATCCTGATGGGTTTAATCAGACACTTACCATGGCCTAATGGAAGCATTGGTCAAAGAGTCAAAAGACAGGGTTCAAAAGGCTCTGCTACTGATGACTGTGTGACACCAGGCATGTTACTTCTCTCTGACCTTCATTTTCTTCATCTGCAAAATGGCAATTGCAATATCTGTTTGACTGCTTGACTGTAAGAATCAAATACAATTATGTGAGTTTGAGTGTGATGTAGACTATATAAAGCCCTGGGCTGGCCTGTAAACAAACCAATAACCTGACGCTGTCAGAAGCAATGAAAAGCACACAGATTCGCCCAGTTGGTTAGAGCAAAGCATTAATGAGTCTATTTGGTCTCACACAGAAAAATGTTTTGTCTCGTTCATAGAACCATAAAAATTAGCACTGGGCTAGGCTTTAGGAAGAAAAACCTAAGCAAGATATATTAATACATCCTGCCTTGGGGAGAAAGACAGCACAGCTCTGACCAAGTCTGCTATAAGACAAGGTTGAAATCTTCCTCCCTTCTCACCATTTTGTTCCATTCTCACTCAAATCCTATCCTCTATACTCAGAAGTTGGCTTCTTTGTTTGTTTGTTTACATCTTCCTAAATTAGTCACTACTCAGGCTTCTTTCCCTATCCTCTTGAACCAGTAAAATCCAGTCTAGTCCACCTGCCACAAGGCTGCTGAGCGATCCTTCCAAAATACAATCATGCCATTTCTCTGGGCCTAGAAACTTCTGTTATCCTGAATTCAAGATGCACGGAATTATTTTACCACAGCTTTCAGGACCCCTAACAATCGGGTCTCAACCTACCTTTTCTAGTTTTATTACCCCCAGTCCAGGTCAAACAGACCTCTTCTTCATTCATTCCCTGGGTACCCCAGCTGCTTGCAAGACTTTTGTCTCTGCCTGGGAGTTCGGGGGTCCAGGCAGCAAATGGAGATAAGCTCAGGAGATCAGAGCTGGAGACATAGATTGGGAATATCTCTATAAAAGGAAGAGCTGAAAGCGTAGAGCTGGTGAGCTCAGTGGTCAGTGCAGGTGGGAAAGAGAAGGTAAGAGGAGCCTCGAGGAAGTCAGGGAAGGTGGAGGGAGGGAAATCTCAGGTAGATTGGTGTTTGAGGAGGCACTGTGAGTGGAAGGAGGAGGCTCCGACGCAGAGAAAGAACACAAAGACGTTGGTGTGGGAGGAGAAATGGAAGCAGGAAGCAGCACAGAGCCCAAGGAAGGAGATGGTGACAAGAAGGAGGGAGGATGACTAGCATCAAATACTGCAGGGAGGTAGGTGGGCAAGGAGAGAGAAGAAAGCTCAGTGGTTTGGGCTAGGAGAGAGTCAGAATTTTTTTTATTGGAATAACTGAGGCAGGAGCCAGGAGGCAGTGGGTTCAGGAACGAAGAGGAGATAAGGAAAAGGAGGCAGTGGAAGGAGCTCACCTTTCAGGAAGACTGGCTTAAGGTTACTTGGGCCAGCTCTCTAAAAAAGCAGCCCACTGTGGCTGGCACTGTGGTGCTGGGGGTCACAGGGAGTCACTCTCTGCCTTACCCTGTGGAGATTTCAGCAGCGACTACCTGTTTCTGATGGCCCTGCCAGGCTGCTGTAGCCTGAGCTGTTTCTCACCATCATTTGAAAGGAACCTAACAACAGGTGCTGAAATCTCATTTGCGGCAAAGCGCCTTCCTGCTTCACTGCCACCTCCTCCTGCACTCACCTGGCTCACAAATATCTTCCATAGAGAGCTCCTGGAAGCCACTTCACACAACTTGCTAACATAGAAGCCATCCCCGGGGGAAAACCATGGACAGGACTCCTCATCCTGAGCACAGGACTTCAGAGGATCAAAAACATGGTTCCTCTTGGCTGCAGGTTTGGACCTTCGGCAAGTCACATCTGTCGGAGCCTCAATTTCTTCTTCTGTCAAATAGGGACAACAGGGCTCTTTTTAACCTTAGAGGATAGATAAAGTCAAAAAATGGATGTTAAACATCACAGAAAATTGTAAAGCTTCCCTGGAGGGTTTGTTATGAACAATGTTCTTCTGATTGTGAAAGTACACATTTGCCTAGAGCTTCCCAGCCATAGCATCTTCAACTCCTCTCTTTCTCACATAACCTGCATCAAAAATCCTGTTAGCTCTACCTTCTACATAAACCATGCTTCCAACCATTTCTCTCCACCTCCCCCACAATCACTGCAGCCCAAGCCATCATCATGGCTCTCTTGGAAAATTGCAATAGCTATGCAGCTAGTTTGGGGACTTAAGATGCTGTGTTCCCACAGCCTCTTTTCCCTCAAAGCAGCCAGAATGACCTTTTCCAAAATGTAGCCATCACAGCATCCTTCCCTCAAAACCCTCCAATGGCTTCTCACTGTGTGTGCAAAATAATCTCAAGTCCCTGCCATGCCCTAAAAGGCCCCTGCCCCGTGACTTGCCTTCCACTGTTCAGAAGCTTCTTGCAGTTCCATGACCCTTTCTCTGCACTGACACCACGCTTGCCCCACTCCGAGGCTTCTGCTTTGATGTGGGAGCCACTTCTTTATTTTATATCACGCAGGTCTTCACTCGGCCTCTTCAGAAAGGTCTCCCCAACTATGTTATTTCAAAGCCCCGCTTCCCAGCATGCCAGCCCCATCTGCACCTCAACTCTTTCCCTCTTCATCCCGTTATCCTATTGTATTTGTCTTTGCAGAGCATTGACGTCATGTTTGCATGTGTTAGTTTCATATCTAACTCCCCCAATCAAATGCAACTTTTGTTACGACAAGGACTTGCTTCTGTCTTGTTATCCTCAGCACCTAGAAGAGTGCCTAATAGGTCACAGGCCCTGAATAAGTATCTGTTGCATGAAAGAATGCATGAACCAGTGTCCTTCCCACATTTGTCTAGCGTGGCAGTGTCCTAAATTCTGTCCAGC
Source organism: Piliocolobus tephrosceles (assembly GCF_002776525.5). NCBI lineage: Eukaryota > Metazoa > Chordata > Mammalia > Primates > Cercopithecidae > Piliocolobus > Piliocolobus tephrosceles. Next base: position 31,904,482 of record NC_045447.1, on the reverse strand, counting down.
TCACTCCACACAGCCCAGCTCCCTGTACCAGTAGATGACTTCCCTCTGAGCCCCTCATCCTGCCAATCTTGACTCCTTAAAAGGGAAGGAAAAGAGCTGTTTGCTTAATTTGATCAAAAGAACTGCTTTTCATCAGTATGGGTGGGACCTTTTGAGTGGCAGCAAAAGGTACAATCTTTATCTTTTAAAATATGACTCTAGTAAGATGTGGATACATTCTCATTGTAAAACATTCCAACCCAGCTGTATACAGAGTAACAAAATTCCTTCCCCTTTACACACATGCCAACCCCACTCCACATCCCCACCAGACACTACTATCTAATGTTTCCTTGAAGACACTTTCTCTGCACTGACACATACTTTGTAGACAGATACATACAAATCTCCCTTTGAAAGAATGGTGTCACACTGTGTCTTGTGCGGCAACTTACTCTTAGCAATACATTTTATGGATCTTTGAGCCTTAGTTCATCTAGAACTACATTCTTTTTAGTGGTTGAGTGGTACTCCTTGGTAGAGATGCAATCAAACTTTCTTTAACGCAGTGTGGAAGGAATGGATAGGCCAGATCTTATTTTTGGCTACTACAAACACTGCTACGACCAACTTCCTTGTTCACACAATGCAGTACACATCAATGTGTCTGCAGGAAAGATACCTAAAAGACAAACAGTCTCAATCATATTCATGAACAGTTAAAAATAGAAATAATTATACTATACAATAATGTTTTATCAAGAGACCAATCAATAACTCCATTTTCCAAAGACCGACTATTGAGTATAATGATAGAGGAGAGGGAATTAACAGTTAATAAGGGCCTCCGATGCTTTCCATGGGTATTTCACATCCAACCTTACAAGCACTCAGCAGGGTGGGTATTGTTGCACTATGAAACTGGAAGAAACTGAGGCTCAGAGCATGGGGGTGCCACACCCAAAGCCCCCAACAATTAAGCAGCAGAGCCATGACCCAAACCCAGACTTGTTTGCAAAGCCCACTATTTTTGCAGTACACCATGGATTTTCCCTTTCAACCTCCTCTTTCTGCTCAATAGAAAAAAAATTGTTTTTGCCCGTGAAACTTGCTCATCTGCAATCACTCATTCCAATTCACCTGTTGTTTCACCTAAAAACTATCCTCCTGCTTCACTGCGCATCATTAAAACAAGAGGACCATCGGAAGTGTGGGTGCCCTCACAGAAAATTCCCTCTGTATCCTTTCTTAGGAGACAGAAGAGAGGTCTCTTTTCAAGGCTGTCTCCTACCTATGAGAACACATTGATACTGTCACAGCTTTGGCTGGTGACTGGGGCTTCTGAGAGTTCTGCCCTGTCCTGGAGCAGGGATTGTAGAGGAAAGGGGTCCCTTAGAACCTGCACATTTAGCCAAAGCAAGCAAACAATTTCTCAGTATCAAAGGATGCTCCAAGATGTCTGGATAGCTTTACTCTCAAATAAAGAAAACAGAAAAGGTGGCTGGGCTTGGTGGCTCACACCTGTAATCCCAGCACTTTGGGAGGCAGAGGCAGACTGATTACTTGAGGCCAAGAGTCGAGATTGGCCTGAACAACATGGCAAAACCCCGTCTCTACTAAAAATACAAAAATTAGGCAGGCATGGCGGTACAAGCCTGTAGCCCCAGCTACTCGGAAGGATGAGGCTGGGAGAATCGTTTGAGCCTCAGAGGTGGAAGTTGCAGTGAGGCGAGATTGCACCGCTGTACTTTGTCTCAAAAAAAAAACCAGAAAAGGCAAGGGGGGCCAAATGTGCACCCATGAAGACGGTCTAGGGGTCAAAAGCAATTCAAAGGAAAGCTAAATTGTAGATGATTATGCAGACGCAGGGGTCACGGATCAAGAGACCCCAGTGTGACAGGGCTGGAAGGGGCCCGAAACATCTGCCTGCCCAACATCACGTCCACAGCTTGGGTGTCTCCTGCAGCATACAGGCCCCACTGACAGGGGGCACATTACAGTCCCAAGCACTAAGGTCTGCCTTTGCACATTCCCCGCCTGTTCGGGAGCTCTTCCTTCTGGTAGTCTAAAACTCACCTGCCTTTCCTTCCACTCCCTTCGCTCCAGGTCTATTCCCTTGAGACCCCACTGAACAAGCCCAGTCTTGCCTCTCAGAGACAGCCCTTCCAGCCCTGAGAAATGCCCCAATTCCCCAGCATCTGTGACACCTTCACAGCAGGTCTGAAGGGGCTGCAGGATAGAAGCTTTCTTAACCAACAGGTCTAGCCTTTCTGGTTAGGAGAGCTGTCTGGACAAAGAAAACCAATCCCACTTGTCTTTTGAATCTGCAGCCAGATGGGGAGGCAACAATAGCCCCGGGAGAAGTGGGGGAGGACCTGCCTCTTCACATCTTAATGAAGGTGTGAACTTTGAAGCTTTATTATGAACACTTGAAAGCTTACCCCTGGCTAAGCTCCTTTCAGCTGCTCACTGTCACCCTGGATAATGAGGCCGCAGCTGTGTGGGAAGCACTGGGGCAGGAGACGGGGAGGTCCAGAGTTATCTGCAGGCAGGAGTCTCCCAGGCCCTGGCAGAAAAGCCACCCTTGGCTGTGACCACTGCCCCATGACCAGGCCCTGGGGACTTTCGGGGACAAGGAACTCTCTGTTCAAACCAAAGGAGGGCAGTAACCCCATTAGGGACAGGAGACAGGCCTGAAGAGTCCTATTCCTTTTTTTTTTTTTTTTTTTTTTAACCTTCTAGGTAATAAAAATAATGACTCACACCTGGAGGGCACCTTGCATCATCCCCTCCTTTAAATTCACAGAAAAGTCTGTGGGGCAAAAAGGACAGTGGCACAGAGAAGACTGTGACCCTGCATGAGGTCACTTGGCCAGTAAGTGGCAGGTCAACTAGTTCCAACCCCAGTTTTTTTCCACCCCATAAGCGTCACTTTCCTTGAAACCTTCAGGTGGAGTCTTGAGGTATCCACTAAAATACCAAAACATGATTAGTATGCAAACAACAAAAGAATAGTCGACATTGAGTCCTTTTTATGTGCCTAGCACTGGTGTCACTTAATCCTCACAACAACCAAATCAAGTAGGTATTATTACAGACGGGAAACAGAAGCAGACAGAAGTGACTTACCCAAGGTCACACAGCCAGCAAGTGGCCAGGTCACATTTGAACTGAAGCTTTTTTAGAAGCGTATTTCTCTTGGCCACATTGTGACTGTAATACCTGCTTATTATAGAAACTGGGAAAATCCAAAGATAGAGAAAAAAAGAAAATAAAGGCCCCACTGCCAAAACATGCGTGTTATATTCACCTCCTGGCTTTTTGTCTCGGCACTTATATTTTACATGCATTCATTCAATATGCATTTATTGAGTGCCCGTTGTGTACCAAGCACCATTCTGGATACTGGGGATTCAAAGGTGAACCAGAACAGCAGGTCCCTGTCCTCAGGGGATCGACATTCTAGGGGCGCCTTCCTGTGTATTTCAGTGGCCCTGGTCAACTGCCTGGCTCCCACGCTTTCTCCTGCAGAACCGCCCTCCATATAAAGTGCCAGAGGGCTCTAACCATAGTTTAAAGGGCACCAAGGCTCATACGACATCTACTCAACATCTGCGTGCTCAGCGTCTCTGTGCCGATGGCCAACACAGCAGCAATAAAAGTGCTGGACTTCCTTCTTGCTCTCAGTTTCCACAAGGATAGCAAGTTACTCTAGATGCTCTGTAGGGCAGGGGTCCCTGAGCCCCAGACCGCAGACCGGTACCCATCCATAGCCTGTTAGGAACTGGGTTGTACAGCAGGAGGTGAGTGGCGAGCAAGCAAGTATTGCCTGAGCTCCGCCTCCTGTCAGATGAGCAGCAACAGTAGATTCTCATAGGAGTACGAACTGCGCATGCGAGGGATCTGGGGTTGTGTGCTCCTTATGAGAATCTCACTAATGCCCGATTATGTGAGGTGGAAGGGTGTCATCCCAAGATTAGCCCCCAAACCCCACTGAAAGATTGTCTTCTGTGAAACTGGTCCCTGGTGCCAAAAATGTTGCAGACCACTGCTGTAGGGTACCAAATATGTCATTTCCATGATTGCAAAACAGCAACCGATTGCAAGACATAATGGGTTTCTTGGACAGCGTGAGCTTACTGGTTAGAACATGGAGCCAGGCCTGCCCCTCCTAGTTGGGGCAGGAGAACAGCTTCCTAAGTATTAAACCCCCATTTTCTAAACAGGGAAACTGAGGCTCAGAGAATTAAAAAGTCATTTGCCCAAAGTCACCCTGAGCTAGGAATCAGTCAGGTCTGTGCAGCCAGGCCAGCTTTGAAAGTCAATAGAACTAGGGATTGTCAGTATCTCAGAAGACACAGATGACCCAGTTATAATCCCAAAATGGAAGAATCTGATCTGTTCAGCCAAGTTCCACAGCAGGGAATCCAGTCAGCAGCTGAGACTCTGGAGTTATGGTTGGCAAATTTTTTGTCTCAGGACCCCTTTAACAACTAATAAAAATTATTGGGACTCTCCGAGGTTTGTGTATGTGAATGCCCAGGTGTGGGCAGCTGAACCCCAACTGCCCTATCAATACTGTGTAAGGAATTAAAACTGAAAATGGTTTAAATATTTGTGAATGCATTCTAAAATAATATCTGTTAATATAAATAACGTATTTCTATTTTAACAAACTATATTTTCTGAAACAAAAAAAATTAGAAGAAAGGCATTGTTATACATTTGTGCAAATCCAGAGCTGGATTTCCTCACCTGCGTCTTCTGTCAATCTATTGCAATGCATTGTTTCATTTGAAGTATGTAAAGAAAATCCAACTTGGATAGGTAGTTGGGAAAGGGAGAAATCTTTTAATAGCTTTTTGCAGATAATTGTGGTTATTCCTCATACCAAAACTCAATGTGTGGTAGCTTCCTAAAAATTAGTGGCAATGTGACATCTGAATACCTATCAACAAACTTTTCATACTTGGTAACATTAAAATTTGCTGGTCTATCTTGTGTTTTGAATGGTTCTTTTACAAATGCATGTTTTGAGTTTGGTTGGTTGGTTTTGTTTTTGTTTTTGTTTTTGAGACAGTGTCTCACGGTGTCACCCAGGCTGGAATGCAGTGGTGCCATCTCGACTCACTGCAACCTCTGCCTCCCGAGCTCAGGTGATCCTTCTGCCTCAGCCTCCCTAGTAGCTGGGACTACATGCGTGTGCCACCATGCCTGGCTAATTTTTGTATTTTGTGTAGCGACAGGTTTTTGTCCATGTTGCCCAGGCTGGTGTTGAACTGGAGTCAAGCGATCTGCCCGCCTTGGCCTCTGAAAGTGCTGGGATTACAGGCGTAAGCCACCGCACCTGGCCTTACACATGTGTGTTTTGTAATATCACGCACTGGTCATTTGGAAAGTCCTGACTCCAGGATTTACAGAGATCCTCCAAGTGTTGACACATTTCATTGTAATAACCTCTGGAAAGCTTTACTATATGAGAGAATGAGAATGGAAAAAGGCAAATGATATTTAAGTACTATTAGTGAAAATAGTTTTGACTCTGGGGGTTCCCTGAAAAGATCTCAGTGACCCTGCAGAGGTGCACAGACAACCCTTCAAGAACTACTGCCCTGGAGTGAGGAACATGTGATGACCACCGGGAAATCCAGGTGTGGGTCGCTGAACCCCAACCCACTGAAGGCAGGAAACGCACAGAAAGTGGGAACCAAGACAGAAGACCTGTCCTATAGTTAGGAAAAGACAGATTATGTGTGCCTGGGAAGGTGCTCCGAGGGCATCCGCCATGAGCAGCAAAAGATCATTGAGAAGCATTAAAGGGTCCCAACAGGAAGGGCCCAGTCTCTAGACCCAGGATCAGAGAGTGCAGCGAAGTCTCAGTGAAGATTCAGCCTACCTCCCTCCCCAGCTAGACAGTGTCTGGAAATGCAGAGATACCGGCTCAATGGAGCTAGGTCGGCAGAGGCTGGAGTCAGGTGTTTGAGGTGGATACTGGTAAGGGTGAACGTGTATGGAATGAACATCTAATCCTGACTCTGCCCATCTCTTTGGGGGGTCAAAATAAAAGGAGTCCATAAAAAACATGATCAAGCGACAAGAGATGACAAGAGGGGAAGAGAGGAAGGACCCAGGAGAAATAGGCCCCCAGTTTGGCCGACTGCTTTGCATTCTCTGCACCATCACCTGACTTTCCAGGAAGTGTCTCATGTCTTCATTCTCTTGCTACAGTCCTGGGTAAATCTCTTATCACCTCTCTTCTTGTAACTGGTCTCTCTGCTTTCAGGGTTGGCGCCTCCAATCTACCCCCTAGCCTTGCTGTCAGACTTTTCTTTCTGCAATCCAGATTTGATCAGGTCTTACCCCTATTTAAAACTGTTAGGTTAAAAAAAAAAATGGTAAGATATTCTCTCCAATTACCCATGGAGTCAAGGCTGGCCCAGTCAGTACTCAATACACATACATATTAGACACCACCATTCCCTGCTTGTCCTCCAATTATCGTAGAACCTCTCTGTCTGGTCTTAGCTCCACCCTTGCTCTTTGGTCTACTCCTATGTCTTCCCAATGTACACATTTCTTAAGTCTGTCTCCCACTTCTAGTCCTTTGAGGGTGCATGTTAGCTTCCCTGGTTTGAACATCCAGTGCTCTCTAGCTGTTGTTCTGTTGTTTGCTTTAATCTCTATGGTATGAAGGAAATTGGGCCCCCAGAGATGTCCATGCCCTAATCCCCAAATCCTTACAGTGCAAAAGAGACTTTGCAGATGTGATTAAGGGTACAAACCTTGAAATTGGGAGATTATCCTGGATGATCTGGGCGTGCCCGATCTGATCACATGGAGTCCTTACAAGTAGAGAACCTCTCCCAGCTGAGTCAGAGAGGGAGCTGCCACTATGGAGGCAGAGTCAGGGAGATGCAATGTTTCTAGGAAGGTGGAAGAAGTGGCACATGAGTTGAAGAATACAGGTGGTCTGTGGAAGCTGGAAAAGGCAGGGAGATGGATGTTCCTCTAAAGCCTCCACCAAGAAGCACGGCCCTACTGACACCCTACCTTGAGCCCAGTGAGACCTGGGTTGAACTTTTGACCTATAGAACTATCAGATAATAAATCTGTGCTGTTTCAAGCCACAAAGCTTATGGTAATTTGGTACAGCAGCAATAAGGAACTGATACACTACCCCCTCCACCTTTATTCTGGAAAGTTTTCCTATCTGACGAGGCTAAGGTATCAGGGACATTTCCTAGCTTGCCCACGAAGTGGGATGGGGTGGCAGAACGATGTCGTAAGTCAAAGTCCACCTCAACTGGGCAACTATGAGACAAGAGGTGTGCATTATTGCACGGTGGTCAAAGCACAGCTCCCAGAGGCTGCAAGGCCTGTGTCCACCATGCCGGATTTGTCTGCTTGTCTAGTTTACTCCTGAACCTTTGAAATGTGAGGGTTTCATTTGTTTCTGTAAATGACCTGTAACATATATTTCCCATGCCTGAGTTCTCCAGAACCACTGTCCACTTAACTTAGAAACAGAGAAGGAAAGCAAAGGCCATAGCATCCAGTGTGCCTGCCACATCAGCCTCCCCTCTGATTCTCAGGTGGCTGTGGACTGGAATTAAAGGTATCAAAGGAACCATAGTTTCTCTCACCTTGTAGGTTGTGTGTTTACCCTGTTGATAGTTTCTTTTGCTGTGCAGAAGCTCTTCAGGTTAATTAGATCCCATTTGTCACATTTTTGCTTTTGTTGCAATTGCTTTTGGCATCTTCATCATGAAGTTTGCCCGTGCCTATGTCCTGGATGGTATTGCCTAGGTTGTCTTCCAGTGCCCACTGGATAAAGAAAATGTGCTCCATATATACCATAGAATACTATGCAGCCATGAAAAACAATGAGATCATGTCCTTTTCAGGGACATGGATGGAGCTGGAGACCATTATCCTTAGCAAACTAACACAGGAACAGAAAACCAAAAACCACATGTTCTCGCTTCTGAGTAGGAGCTAAATGATGAAAACACATGGAAACATCGAGGGGAACAACACACATTGGGGCCTATCAGAGGGCAAACAGTGAGAGAAGGGAGAGGATCAGGAAAAATAACTAATGGTTACTAGACTTAATACCTGGTGATGAAATAATCTGTACAACAAACCCCCATGACATGACAAACTTGTACATGTACCCCTGAACTTAAAAGTTAAAAAAAAAAAAAAAAAAAAAAAAAGATGTCAAAGAGGAGCAAAAGACAGCACAAAGGTTGGGAGGAAGCCACTTTTAGGATTTGAATGCTATGTCTGATGTGACCTTGCTGTGTGACCTTTGGGCTAGTTGCTTAACCTCTCTGAGCCTCAGTTTCTTTATCTGTAAAATTTACACAAGAATGTTGACTTGCAAGTTTGCTGTAAATATTAGGCAATAAAATGTATAGAATGTTTCAAAAGAGTACCTGGCACACAGTAGGTACACACCCAACAGCATCTAATAGGAATAGAACTCAAAAGAACACAGAGTATGTGGAGTTAATATTGGTGACACACTGTAACCACTAGGGGGTGCTCAAAAACCCCTTTCACTCTGTCCCGAAGGAAAAATAATCTAATCTTTGTGAGACTAAGATCACAATTGGACATTGCCTAGGAGATAAAGTCTTCAAGGAATAGAAAAAGTTTAAACCTTCTATGTCAGAGCTTCCATGTCAAGAGATCTGTGTCTCGGATCTCTCTTTTGGGTGTCTTTTCTCCATCCCCTCCCATATGGCTGGAGTAGTCAGAGACCCAGCGCAGTGGTGTGCTACAGACCAAGGACTGTTAAATTTTCAGGAATTCTGTTTAACAGCTATTATTAAATACTAAATCATATAAATTACAAGTAAATAAATCATTATAAACAAGAGTAGTAAATACTCAAAAATCATTATTTCACTGTGTTTTACTGTCAGCTCTGATGTTGAGGTCACGTGTATTGTATCTTTACGGTGGAAATATTATATAATACTGTGCTACTGCATGTCTTCCCAGCCCAACATTCAGTGGGGTCATGCTGGTAACTTGAAATTGGCCATGGTGGGAGTATTTGCACCACAGAAATTGGCAAACACTACAAACCAGGGCTTGATTTATTGTTTTGTTGATTATTTCGGGCAGGGGCCAATAAACTACATTCCATGGGCCAAATTTGGCCCACTGCCTGTTTTGTAGAGCCAACTGTGAAATCACAGGCTAGCGCTGTGAGCTGCAGAGACTAAGCTGGACATCCCCCTCTGCTCTATTTCCCCTTTGCTCCCAGCACCTGCCTCTCTGGCTGGTGACCACATATCACCACTGCCTAGGATCTATGCTGGTTGCCATCTACACATTGGAGACTGCTACTGGCAACTGCTGAGCACGATGCAAGTAGAATCTCAGGCTGGGAGTTGGTAACTTGGCGAGTCACCCCACCTCTGATCAGCTGCGCAAGCTGAGAAGAATGGACTCTCTGAAAGAAGAAAAGGGAAAACTGGGATCTGGATGTCACTAGGGCAGACAGTGAGATTGATCTTGGCAGTCAGCATGAGCTGCTGCCCTTGTTGCGGGCAAAGTCCTTGTGGAGAAGCATTGCTCCTGTGTTGGAGGATGGCCTCTGGCTGGGAGAAACATGGTCCAACAGTGACTACAGTTGGTTTTCTGAAGCTCTGAGAGTAGCTCAGGCTAGCAGGCAGATAAATTGCAACCAAGTGAGTGAGTGCTATTAGGGACTCCCCAGGAGCTGTGAAAGTACACACAAGGGAACTAAAACACAGCCTGGGGTGAGGAGGGACCAGAGAAGATGTCTTGAGAAGAACTCTCAGCTGGAGCTAAGAGCTGGGAGAAGAACAAGAGCTAGCGAGGCAGTTGAGAGGTAAGAGTGTTTGGGGTAGAGGAAGCACTCAGACAAAGAAACGGGAGTCAGAACATCCTGGTCCATGACCGGGGGACCTCAAGGTGATCTGTGCATGAACAATAGGTGCCTGGCAGGGGTGGAGACAGAGGATTGGCAGATCATACAGATCCCATGTCTTATTCTAAGAAATTTGGATCTTAAAGTATGATGGGAAGTTTCTCCAAGTGGATTTGAATTTTAGATATATCCCCTCAGCAGGAAACGTACAGCAGGGGCCCCCAACCCCAGGACCATGGACCAGTAACTGTCCATGGTCTGTTAGGAACCGGGTTGCATAGCAGGAGGTGAGTGGCAGGTGAGCGAGCATTACCACCTAAGCTCCAGCTCCTGTCAGATCAACAGTGGCATCAGATTCTCATAGGAGTGTAAACCTTATTGTGAGCTGCACATGCAAGGGATCTAGGTTGTCTGCTCCTTATAATAATCCAATGCCCGATGAAACCATTCCCCACTCACCTGTCCGTGGAAAAATTGTCTTCCACAAAACTGGTCCCTGGTGCCAAAAAGGTTGGAGACCACCAACATGGAGGACTAGTATTGGGGGGAACACTGAAGTTAACGAGATCATTAAGGAAGCTGTTGAGTAGTTCTAATAAGGGATGCAAAGACTCCATAAAATTGTGTGACAAATGAGGTAGCATTGCATATTGGTTGCAATACAGGCTAAGCTATTATAAGAAAGAGGTCCAAATACAGTGGCTTAAATGAGATATAAGTGTATTTCTTTCCCACAATTCCAGCCAAAGCTAAGTGGGTGGCTGACGGTGGGCAGACATCTCTGCTTTGCAAAATCATCCAGAAATCCAGCTGGCTGGCCTGCTCTGCCAAACCCAACATGTGGCTGCCATTGCTGGATCCAAAGCTGCTACTGCAGTTGTTGCCATTCCCCAGCAACAAAGGGGAGAGAAAGTCCAGGGCAGCAAGCAGCCTTGGCTTTAAGGAGATGTGGTTGTACATATCACTGCTGTCATGCTTAGCTCAAGGAAAGTCTAGGAAATGTAGCCCATGGCAGGGTGGACATGTGCCCAGCTAAAACTCAGGGAGTTCTATTATCCAAAGGTATATGAGGGGAATAGACTCTGGGGTGGAGCTGGCAGTCTCTTCACCACAGAAACAGAGAAAAGATGTCAGAGTCAAGAGATATGTTAAAAATCAAATCAACAAGATTTTTCAGTCTGGATTCTCAACTGCAAGCAAGAGAAATGGACTCAGATGTAAGCAGAAAAGGTATTTAAGAAAAGAAACTTTGGATGTTTACAAATCGCTGGAAAGGCTAGAGAACTGGTTCAGAAAATTGGCAGGCGCCAAGGACGGCTAAGCAGACAAGATATTCAGGAATAGGAGCTGCCTGAAGTGAAATGCACTGCTGCCAACACCAGGTATGGGGTGCTGTGCACCAGCGCTGCACGCCAGATGCTGTCATGGGCACCATTGCCACCACCCGTTCCCTACTTCTTTGCATCACTTGGAAAAAGTTAAAGCCAGGTGCCGCAGCTCACATCTGTAATTCCAGCATTTTGGGAGGCCGAGGCGGGAGGATCACCTGAGGCCAGGAGTGTGAGAACAGTCTTGGCAACATAGCAAGACCTACTCTCTACACAAAATTTTAAAATTTGCCAGGCATTTTGTGCTCACCTGTAGTTCCAGCTACTGGCGAGACTGGGGCAGAAGATTGCTTGAGCCCAGGAGGTCAAGGCTGCAGTGAGCTAGGATTATACCACTGTGCTCTAGCCTGGGTGACAGAGTGAGAACTATCTCAAGAAAAACAAAAAGTCAGGAAAATGGGGAGGATAACTCCTCACTCCTTAAGTACATGTATGGCATGGAGACTTCCTTCCAAAGAGTACAGCATGGAAAGGGGGGCAATGGTTTGCTTTGCAGTGGAAAAGCTGAAGAATCACAGAAAGTGAGGTGTAAGGACAAGGTAGGAGTTGAGGATAATACCCAGGTTACTGACTCAGGATACTAAGTGGATGGTGGAGCCATTCCATAAAATGAGAAGCCCAGGAGTAGAAGCCACTGGAGGAAGAAATATAAGTTCCACTTTGGATATGTTGAAATTGGGGAGTTCATGGAAATGTCGCATAAGGAAATAAATATATGCATGTGGATCATGAAGAAATGGTCAAGGCTGAAGATGAGATTTTGGGAGTTACCAGCACATAGATTGGAGTGAACGAGATCCCTAAGGAAAGCACATTGAAAGTAATGAGATGCTGGGTGCGGTGGCTCACGCCTGTAATCCCAGCACTTTGGGAGGCCGAGGCGGGTGGATCAGTAAGTCAGGAGATCGAGACCATCCTGGCTAATCCGGTGAAACCACATCTCTACTAAAAATACCAAAAATTAGCCGGGCGTGGTGGCAGGTGCCTGTAGTCCCAGCTACTCTGGAGGCTGAGGCAGGAGAATGGCGTGAACCCAGGAGGCAGAGCTTGCAGTGAGCTGAGATCGCACCACTGCACTCCAGCCTGGGTGACAAAGTGAGACTTCATCTCAAAAAAAAAGAAAGAAAGTAATGAGAAAGCTGGAGACCGAACTCTAAAGAAATCAATATTCAAATCCTGGGGAGCGGGGAGTTCACAGTCCCTTGGAAAAAATGAAACAAGGAAAAGGTGGATAATCAGGACACAGGAGCGTCACTGAGGCCAGTTGAGGGGACAATTTGAAGGAGTGAGTAGTCAACACTGTCCATCGCTACAGAGAAGCCAAGTCACCTAGAGTCTGGGGAGGGCTCACCAGGTCTGGAAATGGCCAATACTCGAATGGAATATTTCAGATGAATTCCTTTGCAGGCAACTGCAGTGAGTTGAAACCCTGAGAGACTAGATAACCCTTGCCCAAAGTCTGGCTATGAAGGAAAAATGGAAATCGGTGTGTCTAGAAGGAAATATCAGCTTGAACAAGGATTTTTTAATTAGAAAACACCTGAATAAATTCTGTGTTGAGAAGGAAAAGTTGGTGGAGAGAAGAAGTTGAAATACAGGAGAAAATAAGGTGAGATGCTTGCTGGTCCTGGAAGAAGGGTCAGCAAGTGGGCACTGGTAGAGGAAATGGTCTTCCAAAATGACACGGTTTGACTCTGCCCCACCCAAATCTCATCTTGAACTGTAATCCTGTTGTGTTGACGGAGGAGCCTGTAATCCCCATGTGTTGAGGGAGGTGATTGAATCATAGAGGCGGTATCCCCCATGCTGTTATTGTGATAATGAGTGAGTTCTCACGAGATCTGATGGTTTTATAAGTGACAGTTTCTCCTGCACAGGCTCTCTTTTCTGCCACCTTGTGAAGAAGGCACTTGCTTCTTCTTTACCTTCTGCCACAATTATAAGTTTCCTGAGGAACTGTGGGTCAATTAAACCTCTTCCTTTTACTAATTACCCAGTCTCAGGCAGTTCTCTATGGCAGTATGAGAACCGACGAATACACACGGGATGAAAGAAACTTCTTAGAATCAGGAGGGAAACTAGGCAGAAAGGCTGAGAACTCTGATGAAGTCACAGTTGAGGATGGAAGGAGGTTGTTGGGGGGGTTTCTTCTTCTATTCTCTTGGCAAAGCAGAAAGGAAGGTCTCAGAAAGAGTGGGAAAATTTGGGGACAGCCCCTATGGGGAATGGGAGAGGTTTCGTGGAAACCTAGGCCACATGGACAGCTTCCCAGGAAGTCCTAAAAGCCCATTGGAGGTTGGGGATCATGACTCCATAGGAGAGAGCATGCCAGTGGCTGGCTGGATCCAAAGGCAGGGCTAGCAAAGGGGAAAGCCACCAGGCAGAGTGGACACAGAGTTCTCCACGGAGTTCGCCTCTGCAAGTCACGTGGGCCAGGCCCCAGTGTTCAAAAATAAGCACTGTCTCCGAAGGAATGTTCTTTTCCCCATTTTGGAGGACAGCACAGAATGCTGGAATTGGGCCAAACCCTGGCTTTGTTTCCCTTCCCAGGACTAATTCATGGCCTCCTAGAAGTATCTTTGCCCGACACCTCTCTGACAAAACCGTGTGAGGGCTCCTAATAAAGAAGTGGAAGCAGAAGCCCTCCTTCCACATGAGGGTTTGTTGACCAGGAGAAAAAAGCTGGGCTGGTTCATACTCTTCATGGTTCTCTAAAGCCATTATAAAAGCCCAGGGCAAACTCCAGGAGACTTGGGAGTGAGAACCTAGCCTGCCCACATCTCAGAAGGGAGAGTAATTACCTTCTGTTTTGAATATGCTGCACTTCCTCTTCCTTATAGCCTAGAAACAACCCTTTGAGTTACTGTTATGTATTTCCACACTTACCTAGCTTGGCATGGAGGAAGGAGCACGAATTCTAAAATTAGATCAAATTTACCTCCACCGTTTGCAAAATCCTATATAAACTGTTTCTCATATCTCAGACTTCAATTTCTTCATCTGTAAATGGGGGTTCATTAAAACTACCTGGTGGGGTAGCACTGAAGTTGAAATGAAATAATATATGAGAAGCCTGGGATGTGCAAAGCACTTGCTACATGTTATCTATGTGAGCTGGCTCACAAAAGCCAATTGTGAAATATTCAGGAACCTTGCCAGCCAGTGGTTAAACCATTAGTAGCCTGAAATCAGCCATGGCATGAGTCCTTATACCATAGAAATCAGCAAATGCAACACATCAGGGCTTTTCCTTTTTCCTGGAAATCTAGTTTAAAAACCACTATTATTATAATAATTATTATTATTATCTTTCCTCTTCCTTATGCCCTGGAAACAGCCCTCTGAGGTAGCATTATCCCCACTTAACGGAAGAAAAATGAGGGTTAAATTAAACGACGTGCCCAACATCAACAGCAAGTGAGAAATATCTGATTTTTTGTTTATTTGTGAATCTTGTGCAGTCTGCAGTCCACCATGGCAGCATGAATTCAGTGCAGTGCCATTCTAAGTATGCACAGATTCTGTGTTGGTTTCTGGTTCCCCTTTTCCAGCCACTTTAGTGGGCATGTGACCTTTCAGGGCCTGCAGGTTCCCCCTGGACAACTTAGTTACATCAGAAAGCCAGAGCTCTGTGCCTACCACAGAAAGACCCAAGGAGTTTCACCTCATCTTCAAGGTTTCGTGTTTGCTATTTTCACCATGTACTGATCACTGCATTTCTATACACACTTCACTCTCTAGATGGCATCTTTATGTAAGTGGCTTTAGGGGCTCCAGAAACACGAGCTCATTGTCCCTCAGCATCCCAGTGTGGAGAGAGTCAGAGATCAGAGAGAGCCCTTATTTTTTTTATGGGGGGAGGGGTATTAAAATTTGCTTTTGTTATTGATGATCTCTTTACATTTAAAAATTGAAGGGGTACCTATCAAAAAATAAAACTTTTGAGACATAAGAGACAAGTGGTGGGTAATAAAGACAGGGGTGGAGGGTGCAGAATGTAGTCATTATGTCAGAAATACTCTTGAGTGAGGGCCCTGGATGTGGGCACACACTTATTTCAGAGGTTCCAGACAACAAGGGCAAAAGACAAACACAGTAAGCCACATACACCTCGTTTTTCAGTAAAAAGGAATCATTGGTTTGAGTGTCAGTCATGTCAAGCAAAAAAGTTTCAATGGCAATTTTGTTACAAGGGCAAAGACCTTGTTCATAAAGGCCAATTCTTATTCTGGCCTTTACCAGTAAGTTGAGAGATCAGAGCCCTTATTTTACAACTGAGAAAAGTGACTTGGCCCAGATCACCTAAGGAATTGGAGGAGTGGCAGCCAGCTCTTCTGCTCCAGCCAAGGCTGGTCCACTCACCAGCAAAGGACTAAGCAGCAACTATAGCCTCTCTCCTGAAGGAAGAGAAAATGTCAAGGGCTATTAAGACTCTAGCTGCAGGGCATAAACTCATTACCAGCTATGGTTAAGGATAAAAAAAAAAAAAATATCTGTATGATATACTACCATCCAATTATGAGCTTCACCCAGGCTTGAAGCAGTTGACATTGTCCACAATAAAGATTCTAAACCCAGTCTGGATGAGAACATGGTTTGCATTCTCTGGCTACAGGGTGATACTAAGATAGATTTGGAAAAAAAAATAATAATAACATGGAGAGAGTTTCACAGTGCCAGATTATTCGAGCTGACATTATTACTATCACGCCCAGTGATTAAGAAGAAAATAAAGGCAGAGCCCCACTTGTCTAATTTGATTACCAGAAAACCTCTGTGTTGATTACTAATGTCTGCTTGCAATTGGGGACAGAAAAAAAAGGTATCCAATCAGCTGAAAGCCGGGAAATCACACACAGGAGCCTGAGGTCTGTGTAAATGAAATTTAATAATAAATGGGATGTGCTCCCAGATAAAGAGGTAAATAACAGGCAGAGAAAAGGGAGGTTCATACTGTTTAGGCAGGAAGGGGATTCCAGCCAACCTGGAATATGTGGAGAATTGGTGTGCATTGAGAGGGGAAGACATGCTCAGGGCAGGAGCAAAGTGAAGGAGGCAGAGGGATGGAAAGGAAGACAATGAATTAGAGATGAGACTACAGTGTGGATGTGGTCTCAGGAGAGGTGATTAGAAGTACTGTTGAGGGTGGTGTACAAGAAGGCTTCTGTGTATACAGGAGAAAAAATGTGGCCAAACAAGGAGAATCTCGGAGCCAAGCGGAGGAAGATTGCATGATGAAGGGCCAGCATCTAGTTGAAACCCACTGGCGCCATTGCATAGGAAAGAAAGGGGCCAGCTCAGAGGCTGCTCAGTTTCAACATGCAGGAAAGAACCAAAGCAGCTATGAGGTAGGAAGGACCTAGAGGTCCTAGGTTGGGTACCTAGCAGTTCACAGCCCTGCACAAAGGCTCTAGCGGTAGCCATGCCATTGCCTGAAGATATTTACATGTGCACAATCAAATGGCCCCAGTGGAAGCACTTTGAACTGTTGAAGTGGTGCTGATACTAGAGGCAGGGGGAGAAGCTAGGTTTGAAGTCAGAAGACCTGGCTCTGTTCCTTCCCACCTGTAAAATGGGGATAACAATATAGTTCGCCCTTAGGGTTGAGGGAATGGGGGGAAAAGGCAATTTAAAATAAGGACACTGAGGTAACCTTCTGCAGATTAAAACTGTAAAATCAACATGTTACAGATCAAAGCAGAGATAAGCAAAGTCACATGAAAGAGACAGAAAAGTGCCCAGGCTGAGCAAGAGTTTGATTAAAAGTATTAAAAAGGCTAGGTACGGTGGCTCCTGGCTATAATTCCAGCACTTTCGGCAACTGAGGCAGGAGGAGCTCTTGAGCCTAGGAATTTGAGACAAGCCTGGGCAACATAGTGAGACCCTATCTCTACAAAAAAGTTAAAAATTAGCCAGGTGTGGTGGCACACACCTGTGGTCCCAGTTACTTGGGTAGCTAAGGCAAAGGGATCACTTAGCCTGGGAGGTCGAGGCTGCAGTGAGCCATGATCATGCCACTGTACTCCACTCTGGGATCAAAACAAAAAGGAAAAGAGAAAAGTACTAAACAGATCCAAAGAAGGAGATGGTGCAACCAAAGGGGACTTGATGGGAAATAGCATAATAAAAAGGTGGACCAGAGGCAGCGGCTCTTCCACTAAATTCAAACAAGTCTTACCACAGGCCTAGAGGATTCTGGTCCCATGGGCAAGCTCATACCTATTGTGGCCACTTAGGATGAGGCCATTAACTATTCCAGCCATCTAACTCCACACCTTGATTCTGCACTCAACAACGTCACCTTGTTTTATTCTATGGGGCAAATACTCTGCTTAATGTAGAATTTCCCCTGGGTCAGCCTCCGAAGATTGTATTGGTCTTCCCTGCAGAGCAAGGCCACTGTGTTCACTAGCTTCTCCCAGAGGAGCAGGAAGAGAGGAGCCCTGCTGCCTGTGCAGCGAGGTTCTGCTCTGCCAGGCTCCAAGGTAGGTGCACCAAACATCTTTGCCGCCAAAGAACCTGTCAATGGGGAAGTCAGGCATACGAATAATAGAATGCGGTAAATACCTATAAAGACCTGTAGTTAAGCCCCTCTGTGCCTCTGCATCCCACAACTCTAAAATAGGTAATGATATAAATGAGTTTATACATGGAAAGCTCTTAACACTATGCCAGGCACATAGCGAACTTCCAATAAATGCTCAACACAAGCAATTACTGGGCACAGTGGCACGTGTCTTCACTCCACTGTGCCTACTGTCCTCTTGACTTTGCAAACTTATTTCTTCATGCCATTTTTAACAGCTATAATGCGCTTCCTTATTATTAGTAGGATATGATTATCAGGATATAAACACTATGCTACATACGAAGGAAAAAAACTGCTTTGTTCAGACTGAAACAATCCTTTATAAAGTAGGGAACAGAAAGATCTTCTAACACATTCACAGGTTATTTTAATACATTCCAAATAAATGCCAAGGAAGGCAGTGTTTATAAATAGCATTCAAAACAGCCCCCTCCACTTTCTTGGTGAATGTGCACCAGCTTGTCAATGTCCCCATTGTTCAGGGCCCAGAGCGGGATATAATTAAATCCTATTACCAAGGAAAACTTGCAGCATAGTTGGTCTGACACATTTAATGATTTATTAACTCAATATGCAAATGTAATGAGAAAAACTGTGCCTGGGAAGTGGGGGATGGATGAGATGGTATGGTGCCATCTCGGTCCTCAAAGAGCTTATAATCCAGTGGATAAGATAGATATGGAAATGGCTAAATATAGTCTCAAGCACAAATAAGTGAATACTAAGTACACCTTCAGCGGTGAGAAGCACCAAAATTTCTGAACTCTTTCAGGGCAAGGTTTTGTCTATGCCCCTTCATCTGGAGTGAGAGACAGCTGGTGCAGTGATTGGAAATCTGAACTCTGGTGTCAGACTGCCTGGGTATGAATCCAAGCCCATACCCTTGCCTATTGTATGAATTTAGTTGGGTGAGATGGCTAACTTCTCTAAACCTCTGTTTCCTTATCTTTAACATAAGGATAATAATAGTAACCATCTCAAAGAGACGGATGAAGGTTGAGATAATGAATATAAAACACATATTGTATGGGCCGGGCGCGGTGGCTCAAGCCTGTAATCCCAGCACTTTGGGAGGCCGAGACGGGTGGATCACGAGGTCAGGAGATCGAGACCATCCTGGCTAATACGGTGAAACCCCGTCTCTACTAAAAAATACAAAAAACTAGCCGGGCGACAAGGCGGGCGCCTGTAGTCCCAGCTACTCGGGAGGCTGAGACAGGAGAATGGCGTGAACCCTGGAGGCAGAGCTTGCAGTGAGCTGAGATCCGGCCACAGCACTCCAGCCTAGGCGGCAGAGCAAGACTCCGTCTCAAAAAAAAAAAAAAAAAAAAAAAAAAAAACACATATTGTAATACCTGCCACATAAACAGTGTTCACCTTAGCTCACTTTTCCCCAGCAGCGATCATAGAGATCACCTATAGTAGGTACCACTACTGGATGTTTAAAAGAATAAACAATATGTGAATAAAATAAAGAGTGAATGAATTGATTAATTAAGGTGAATATTGTGTGGATTGTGTGGGAATAAATGTGAAAGTGGAATTATCCTCCATTAGGAAAACAGGAGGTTTCTTAGAGGAGGCAACACTGGAGACAGCCCGAGGGGCTGCAGTTTTACAGCATGGGTGGAGCAGGGTAGATGTGCATTACATGAGGTCAGAGCCTTGGAAATATTCCAAGCACTGTGTAGTACATTCTGGGGAGAAAGAAGAACCAGTAGAGGTTTTACTAGAGGGGTTTGACGTGATAGCAATTTTTTAAAGTGCTATTCAGGCCACACACAAGCAGTGAGAGAAAAGAGCAGAAGCTGGGGAGCAATCAGGAGGCCACCCCAATAGTTCAGAGACCGTGGGAGTCTGCACCAGGGCAAAGGTTGTGGGAATGAGAAGAAGGAGTCCAAAGGGATGGAATGTCAGGGCCAGAGGAGAGGGAGGAGTAAATGAAGAGGCTGAGGTCTCTCACCTGGGTCATTGGCACATCCTTTATTATAGAGAGAAATCATCATTAAACCATAGAGAGAAAATGGCGCGTAAACAATTGTTCAGTTATTTCTCCTAAATCTGTAATCCTAGATTATCATGGTGGATGAGACCAGTCCCCCAAACATTCACCATCTGCTGCATCAATTTTACTCATCTGCGTCCTAATTCCAAAGCAGCTTCAGGACATCTCTTATTCTTAGAAAGGTCAGCCTTACACTAAGTTAAAATCTGCTTTCCCATAATTTCCAGCCTTTGGTCCTGGTTTTAGCTTCTAGAAACACATATCAAGTTTAGACTCTCTTCTCCAAGATGCTGTTTTGTTTTGTTTTATTTTTCCTTTGGACCCATTTAGCTGGCTAAACCAGAGTGCCACCATTATTTTTCTAATTTGTCTGTAAAAACAACATAAGGTACCTCATCGAATGGTCTGCTGAAATCACAATATACTGTGTCTGCCTCCCGCTGCTCTATTAGTCTATTAAACATGACCCTCTAAAAAATGTGGAGAGGGTCTAATTCTGTTTGTGGTGACAAACTGGACACTAATGACCATCAGTTTTGGTCTAAGTGCATATGAACAATCTGTTTCATCCTCTATACTGGAATATCCCCCAAGATCACCAAGTTGATGGTCCAAGTTCAAATGCAATAGTATTGTCATGGAAAAACTCCTCTGCGAATCTCTCAGAGCCACCATCACTCTTAGGAAAAGCTTCTGCGGCTTTTGATCTTTGATCACACCATGACAGATCTCCCCAGCTGATTTTTACATTTGCTGATTCTTCCATAACTTACTGTTTGTATAACTGGTTATTTCTCGTCACCTGGGTTTCAGCCCAAATATCCCACACCAGGGGGGACTTCCAAACCACCTGATCTAGACTCAACCAATTCCCATTCACTGTCCCATTACCCTGCTTCATTGTCTGCATAGAATTTAAAAACTATCTGAAATGGTTTTGTTCTTTGTTTGCATACCATCAAGTAGAAGCCTCTTGACGGTAGGGATTTTGCTTTGTTCTTGTAGTACCAGCATTAAGGATGCTGCCTGGCCCAGAGCCTGTGCTGAATTAAGAACTTGCTGAATAAGTGTATAAACATCACTTCCTTAGAATTCTAACTGCCCAGCCTCCTATCCTTTCAGCTTTCACAAACCCCAGAATGACATTGTTCTTCTCTCCTGAGGTTCCTGTCACATCCATTTTGCCAAGCGATTTTTCCTGTTTGATCAGAATTAGGTCCAGAACAGAAGTTCCCCAAGTCTCTTCTGCTTCTGGCTGAAAGATGAAATTATCAGCCAAGTCAAGCAAGACAAAATGGATCAGATGCCCTGTGTGAGGCTGAATGAAGCTCCCAGCAGTTACTGCCCCCACATCATTCCTCACAGGGAGAGGCCACATCCCCCAGCTGTCTCCTTTCATCATAGGAGCTCCCCAGCTTCAAGACAGGGCTGGATCTGCTCTGGCATTGTCAAAGCAAGTTTACCATGACCAACTGACCTCCTTCTCCTCTCTACCTTGAGTTCTTGACTCCTGGCTTTAACAACTGACATTAGGCCAGACTCTGATAGCAGTTCCAACCATGGAATTAGAATCAATGTGTACCATTGGTTGCATGGGTCAGAAACCCTCAAACTGAAAAAAAAAAAAAAAAAAGGGAGTAAATGAAATTCAACAGGGAGTCTCATAGATCCCAGGGCAACAGGCAGGCCACTATTGTTATTGTTATTGTCTCTGTCTCTGTCCCCTGTCCCCTCTGAGGCCACATGCTCTTGAATCCTTTTTTCTTTCTGCAGTACTGAGTCATGCTCCTTTGTTTAACAGCTGGCTTTCACTCCTGGATCATGGTTTCTCTGTTCTCCAAAAACTTTGAAGTACATGTGCTTTGGCTTTCCCTTTGTCATGTTTGAAACTTCACCTCAAGTCTCTATGACCTTTCAGCTCTGATCCACCACTGATTTACTACAGTCTTTAGCCTGCTGGTTCAAGCTGACCAATGAATTGTCTTGTATTTTAGGTACTTATCTTTGGTCCAATCAGACATAGCTTGAGAGGCCATCATATGGATCATAGAGATGCTCCCCACAAGAGCAGTGAGTGGGATTTTCTGAGGTAGAATGTAGGAAGGGAGCTATCTCAAGACATTCTAATTCACACAGCATGATACCCTTGCTAAGGTGAGTATTTCTTGCTTGGTGCTGTTTTGTTTTCCTAAATTGGAGTCCAGAACAAACCTTTGTACATTCTAGACCCGAACCTCTCTTCCAAAGGTGGAAGGGGACCCCATCTGTGTGGCCGTTAGCAGTTCTCATTCTGCTCTTACTGCTGGATTTCAGTTGCTTCTAGAATAAGCCAAACATACTGTCATATCTAGAGACTAACACCTACTGCACTAGATATAGTTGGTCTCAACCATGAGTGGTACCATCACCACAAGGGGAGTATGGAAATGTATGAGAGTAGCTGTGAATTGTCCTAATGACTAGGGATAGCTGCTGGTCTTTAATGGGCAGGGGCCAAAGATCCTTAACCTCTTGTAGCATATAGGACCATCCCTCTCAACAAAGATGTGTCCTGTCTAAAATGCCAGCAGTGTCCCTATTGAGGAACACAGGTCAACTGACAGCTCAGCCAATCATCCATGCTTATGCCCAATACCTTTATTGACAACTACTATGTTAGTCTAGGTATACAAAAATAAGTGTGTACACCATAGTCCCTGCTGTAGGTTCTCATAGCCTGAAGGAGAAGGGAGTCATATAAACAAACAATGCCAAATGTGGAAATGAAGGAAAGAATTATTTCTAGATTAAAAATAAATAGCCATATAAGAAAGGTAGCATAATTATAGTACACTATTTGACTCAGCAATGAGAGCTATGTTATCAGAACAAATATCAATATAACCAAAAAAAGTTATATATCTATTTTGGGACTATGCAGGGAATGAGAAGTGGGGTGGACTTTTTATTAAAAAATGGGATAGTCATCTACTATAAAAGAATAGATGATTCGAAGAAATTGCAGCATAGCTGCATAAGCACATTATTTAGAAATACAGAGGTAAATTCCAGAAGACATAACTGGAAGAACTGCATTGGCTGCCTCTGGAGAATAGATGGTAAGAACATGTTTGGGTTTTTGGTAATAAATCTTTTCAAATAATGTAATTTTTATCTATGCATATGTATTATCCTTTGATATAAAAATTAACTTTAAAGTTAATATAGAACGATAAGGGCTATCTTAGAGGAATGTACAAGATGCTATGTATTTATTCTTAATGTTATTATGCCTCTGACTGGTGAAAAGGTTTTACTAAGCTAACTATGGAGGCCTGTGAAAATATACCAGCAATCCTCAATCTAAGAATGAGTCATGTTCCAAAAGCTTATTTATTTATTCGTTTATTTATTTATTAGCATCTCTGTTGGAAAATGCCCTGATTAACCTACCTGGAGCAGAGAACTCCCGAAATCCCAGGATTGGCTGCCACTTAGGGTATAGAGGAAATGCAACAAATACCAGAGGGAAGGGAATTTGGAGCCTGGGAGAAATCTAGGAGACAGGAGGTCAGGAGAGAGAAAGGAGAGAGAATTGTAACTCAAGAGTAACACGCAAAGATATAAATGCCTGTGAGGCCACCAGGTGACTTTGGGGTTTCTCAATTTTCCCAGTGTAACTGGTGATTTATCTGTCTCATCTTCCTCCATTTGTAGGTTCCCAATAGGCAAGGCCCACACCTCAATCACATCTGAATCCCCTGCATCTAAGAGGGG
This sequence comes from Piliocolobus tephrosceles, assembly GCF_002776525.5. NCBI lineage: Eukaryota > Metazoa > Chordata > Mammalia > Primates > Cercopithecidae > Piliocolobus > Piliocolobus tephrosceles. Next base: position 31,880,855 of record NC_045447.1, on the reverse strand, counting down.
ACCCTGCCTGTGCTCCCCTAAACAGCAGAGTGATTACATGTTTATTCCTGACAGATGCTCTTCTAAGTACTTTCTGTGTATGAACACATTTAGTTCTGACAGACACCTGGAGAGGTAGGTATTATTATCTCTACTTTGCAGAGGATGAAACAAAAGCACTTAGAGACTCAGGAGATCTGACTGAATCACATTGAGTCCATCTGAAATTTTAGCTCTAAGTCAAATACAGCCCCCATTCTGGAGAAACTTTTTTTCTCTGATTTGCAACCTCCCATACCAATATAATTCCCTTTCTTTCTAATTCTAAAAATGTAGTGGCATGAAAGAGAAAAAAAGAGTTAATATTTATTGAGCTGTTTTTTTAATGTGCCAAGCATTTTGCATGTGTTATCTAATTAAAGCCTCATGATAAACATTTGAAGCAGATGTTATTATATTTATCTTCATTTCACTGGTGAAGAAATTGAAGGTCAAAAAAATGAATTCCCAGGATCCTATACAGTTGGTTAGTTGCAGAAGTGAAGTTTGAGCCCAGGTCTGTCTAATGACCATGCCTTTCAAGGTAGCCAGCCTCCAAGATGGCCCCACAAGATCCCACCTCCTGGCATGAACCTTTATGAAGTCTGTATTAGTCCATTCTCATGCTGATATGAAGAAATACCCAAGACTGGGTAATTTATAAAGGAAAGAGATTTAATTGATTCACAGTTCTGCATGGCTGGGGAAACCTCAGGAAACTTACAATCATGGCAGAAGGCACCTCTTCACAGGGCATCAGGAGAGAGAATGAGAACCTAGTATAGGGGGAAGACCCTTATAAAACCATCAGATCTCGTGAGAACTCACCATCAAAAGAACAATATGGGGAACACCACCCCCATGATTCAATTATCTCTACCTGGTCCCTACCATGACACGCGGGTATTACGGGAACTATAACCCAAGATGAGATTTGGGGGTGGGGGGACACAGCCAAACCATATCAAAGTCCTTTTCCTGGTCATTGTATCAGGGTTGGTCTACGTGACCAATAGAAAAAAGTGGCAGTGATAAATTTTGAGTATAGAGACTATAAGTCATAAAAGACCTGTTGACTTCCATTTGTCTGTCTCTCTTTCAAATCACTCACTCAAGGAAGGGCCAGTTGCCAGGTCATGAGGCCTACACTGCAAGAATCTAACATCTCTTGCCAAGAGCCATCTGAGTGAGTCATCTTGGACATCTTGCAACCCTAGTCAGCCTTTCAGATGACTAGAGCCCCAGCTGACAACTTGAATTTAACTGCAAACCCTAAAAGACCCTGAGCCAGAACCACACATTTAAGCTGCTCTCACATTCCTGACCTTCAGAAACCATATAAGGCAATAGATGTTTTACGTTGCTAAGGTTTGGAGTAATTTGTTACACAGCAATACATAGCCAATATATCGTGTTCTTCCCTCTGAGGAGGAGTCTATGAGCCAGGCATTTGTATCACCATGGCCTCTTCATCTTCCTGTGACCACTCCCTGCTCTTCTTGAGCACAGAGCACCTGATCTCACTCAGTTGCTGTGAAAGAGTAGCCACACATCTGTGATGACTTCTTACTCAAGGTAAACATAGAGTGGGTATTGAGTACATCAGCACAAGAGAAAAAGAAAGCATTTTCAACTTTTGCCGTACTGAACCTGGTTCTGGGGAATGAATTTGGTGACCTACAGAAAGAGATCTCATTCATCCTGCACACTTCTACCTTTGCCACTTCAAGAGAACCACAGAGAATGGAATAATTTGTGTCTTGGTAAAACTCGGGGAGTTAAATTTTCAAGGGAAATGAATGTCATGCATTTAATTAGGGTTACTGTGACCATGGGCAAACCAGAGCACTTTCCCAAGCCTGTTACATTCCTGCTATTGTTGCTTCCAATTTAAACAGCACAAGGAGCTGCAGAGTGGGTCTACTCATACTTAAACCATAATCATAAGAGGGCTGTTTGTCTCTTAAATCAGGAGCCCAGGCAAAGGAAGGAAGAGAGAGAGCAATTGGAACAACCCACTCCCTTCTCTGCCCAGCTCCCTAACCAGCTCCCAGTGGGAAAAAAATTCCTGGGTTGCCACAAAAGAGGGTGAATTTTCTGTTTGTTAAGATCCTACTTGGCACTAAGCCCTGTGGTCTGTTTTCTCATCAGTAGCTCACAAGAACCCGTTAGGTAGGAATTGCAGACACCATGTTTACAGACAAGGAAGGGAGGCTCGAGGCTCGGGGAGGTGATGCCCTTGTGGGAAGTCACACAGGTCAGTAGTGAATTAGAATTCAAATTAGAAATTTTCCTTAACCTCCCCTTTCCTCCACACACACCCTTAGATGCCCACTGAAGAGATCTAGGTATGCAGGGTTTAAAACCCAGACCCCACCTCCAAAAGCAGCAAATTGAAGTCCTCATGGAGGGGCAGGGACAGGTATTGGAAAGTTGTGAGTTCCCATTCTAAGACCTCTTTGGCTACTTACTGTCTGCATGGCCTTAAGCAAATCTCTCAACCTCCTGCTCAATAATCTTAGGGTTGTTGATATTATTAAATGAGAAAATACATGTAAAGTACAGAGCAGAATGAATGAATGAATGATAGATAGATAGATAGATAGATAGATAGATAGATAGATACATAGATACATAGATACATAGATAGATACATAGATAGATAAAATGCCTTGCAAAGCGAACAATTTCCCCCTCCTCATTCCTGCCTCCTTGAGCTTTAAGAAACCATGACATAGCACTAGAGACAGAACCCTAAAATTTCCCTATGGAAGAACCCAGAGCAGGAATATAATATGTAGGAACTTTCCTTCTCTGGGACCAGCTACCTCACTCATCAAATGGGCCCCGAATTAATTCCCGCATCACAGGGTTGCAGTGACAATCAAAGGGAGCAATGTATGTGACAGTAACAGAAAACTCTAAGAATCTTAAAAAAGTTATGGCTTTTTTCCTTTATTGTTTACTTTTGGATCTCTATGACATCACTCCAGTTAAATGTGGTCAACTTGCTATCAGGTCCCATCCAGACCCAGGGACAACTGGGAGGACACACAGTTCACAAGCAAAAACGTGGCGGGAACCACTCCATCCAACCTTTACACAAAACCTGACCCTGCCCAAATAGGACTGTACCCAACCAGACCTCCCATGAGTAGGGAAGGCGTATCCTTAGGGACAAGCTAGGTTTTAAGCCTTAACTTGCCTTTTAACAATTTCTTTTGATGGAACAGGCACAAAATTTGGTTTCAGGAGCCTTCTGTTTCAACCCCAGATCTGCCACCTACTGGCTGTGTAACCTCAGAGAGTCACCTAACCTCTACGAGGCTTATGGTTTTTATCAGGATTTAATAAGCTAATATGTCTGACTGGTTAAGAATTATGGCCAGGGATAGAGTGGTCCCTTCAGAACTGATTCAAGGAGTTTCAAACTTGAGCCTGGCCTGACATATACTCTGTCCTTTTTACCAAGAAATCCAGCACACTGCTTTTTATGACGTTGCACCTCATCCTCTTGGAGATGCCTCCTAAAAAGACCTTCAAAGCCCTTGTGGGATGCTCCTATGGTGTGTCTCTTATTCATGTCAGAGTACCTACCTGGGCATCCTGAAGCAAGTCAGTCCAACTTTGCCAAGCTAAGTCTGGGCAATCAAAATGCTGGGAAATACCAGCTTCCAGTGGCCAAAATTCAAGAATCTCTTCTCTTCTCACCTGTGATTTGAAGAGTCTCAGAACATTAGTGGAGTGATCACCTCCACGTCTAAAATGTTCCTTCCAAATGTGAAATTATCTGGGCAGTGAGGGCAGTCTCAACCTATGGAACCATGGTGTTCTGCAGACTGGACCAGGTGTCAGCTGCAAAAATAACAGCACAGCAATCACTTCCCAATTCATGGAAATACATTAAGCCAATAGCTGGAAATTTTTCAACTTCAAGTTTTTTCTTATACCTGTCACCAGTTAGTGCTTGTCCATGCTAGAATCTGGTATTGAATTATGTCATATATACTTAGCTATTTCAAATTTCATATATCAATATTTTATGGTTTTCAACAAATTATGCAATTCAAGACATAGATTGTGTCAGCTCCCCTGCCCATCTCTGCATGCTCACAGGTTGAGATACATAGTAGCTATGAAACAAAGGCATTGACTCACAGATTTTCTTTTTAAAAGGGGAAAAAAGAAAAAATGGCCATATCAACATTTTTTTCTAAGTCCAACTCCTCAGTTTGTAAAATGGATCTCATCCATTCTCATCTACTCAGAGTTCACTCCTGTTGATCTAATGTTCCATTTTTCAGGTCCTCTTTGTAGAAAAACTCTAAAGTAGATCAAGTGCTGAAGCTCACTTAGCACTTGGTCTACTCCTTTTCTCTCCTGAAGTCACTGTAATCAGGTTTTTGGTCCTGCCGTTCTGCTGGAAGAGCTCTTGCAAGGTCACCATGACCTCCATGTTGCAAAATCCAGTAGTCAATTCTCAGTTCTCCACTTTCTCAAATTCCCAGCTCATTTTACTCCTTCCTGGACCACTTTCTTCACTTGGTTCCCAAAATATGACTCCTATGGCTCTCTTCCTGCCTCACCTCACCTCACCTCATTCTCAGTGTCCTTCCCTCACTGCCCCTTGTGCCCCAGAGCTTGATTCTTGGGCTGTTTTTCTTTTTTGTTACTCTGTATCTGTTTTTTCTTCCTGGAGAATGATGATGATTTTAAAATACTCTTTAAATGCCTTCTGTACTCTGACAACTCTCAAATGTACAGATCCAACCTGGATCTCTCCCGGAAATCCAGGCTTTTATCTACAACTGCCTCATTGGCGTCTCCTCTTGGATGGCTAAATGACATCTTAGACCTAACAAGTTCAAAACCAAACTCTTGTTTTTCCTGTTTTCAATTTCCCTTCCACATTTTTGCTCGTTTTGGAACTGGCAGCTCCATTCTTCCAGGCATCCAAACTCTGAATTACCCTTGGCTCTTCTTTCTCTTGCATCCAATCCATCAACAAATCCTGCAAGCTCCATCTTAAAAATGCATCTACATTTTACCCCATCCACCGTGTCCACTCTTGTTGAAGCTGCAACCGTTTCCATCTGGATTCCAGCAACGGGCTCCTGACTGAGCTCTCTGCTGTCACCATGCTCCTTTCACTCTGTTCTCCCTCCGACACCCAGAGTGATCCTGTGAAAAAGGGCTCACATCATATCCCTCCTTTGTCCGATGTCCTCTGCATGCTTTACTCCATTAAGCCCTCTGTTCAAATGACATCTTACCAGAGAGCCCTTCCCTGATCACCTTATTAAAAATTACTAATCCCTATTGACCCACTGCACTCCTTTATTCTTACCCAACTTTATTTTTCTTCACAGACATATTTTAAATTCCATATATCAATATTTTATGGTGTTCCACAAATGGTCTGATTATGTGTGTGTATATATATATGTATATAATATTGAGTACTCATAGATGCTAATGCTTTGAACACTTTTCCTTTTTATATTCACTGCTTTATGCCCAGCACCTAGAACAGTGTTTGACTCAAAGTTGGTCAATAAATACTTGTTGAATGAATGAATGAAGTGAATGAATAAATGACCCCAATACAAGACGTGCCAAAATAGAAGATGAACACAAAACAGGGCATGATTATCTGACTGTAGAGGAGGTCATAAAGGCAGCCTCCCGGGAGAAAAGGATCTGACATTGAGTTGTTTGGCATAAGTTTGAGAACCACTGTCCAATAACAAAGTAGAAATTATGCCCATTGAAGCTTGAACTTGATTCCGGCTCAGATATCACCATTCATAGGCATTCTTTTCTTTGGTAAGGGGACCAGGTGTGCCTGACTTCCAAACACCTTTCCCATAAGAGATCCTGCCTTTGGGTCTTCTTCCCAGTGCCCAGTAGAAATGGGGGCTTGCAACTGTCAGTACAGGGCACCTTTAGTGTCCATGGTTCAGCCCACATAGAAAAGGGGCAATAAAGAAAATTTGCTCCAAAATTTTAAAGAGCACATTTGGCCAAATCAGACCTGCAGGAAGTTTAATGTTGCTGGAAATGTTCTGTTCTCTTGGAATGGCTGCAACCAATAATGCTTTGAGAGAAAAGAATCACATCCATTCACAGAGGAGGCTCTGGAGAGAGCAGGTTAATTTCAGCAGCTGCCACTAGAGGTCTGTTCACAGCTAGAAATAAGAAGAGGCATAACTCCTGTAGCCTTTTCGGGACTTCTGGAGAGCGTCTCCTTCCCCAGAGTCTGCCCCCAGAACACACTGAGCTCACGTCACACCTGCCAGCGCCTCTGCTGTGGTCTTTTTTTTTCACCCCTCAGAAAACCCATGTTGGGCCTCCCCCAAACATCATGGAAGGACAGAAAACCCCTTAGAAGTACTGACTGTCCCGAGCCATGGCTTGAAGGTAAAGAGATGAGAAAATGGTTCCTGGTGACTAAATAAACATTTCTACATTTAGTGGTAGCATTTGCAGTTACCCAAAGCAGGTCTTCTTCTTTCATGCAATAAATGTTTCCCTAAATGCCTATCTAAAAATCAAGTTGTTTTCATGCAAAAGAGTTGAGAGCTCACAATCTGAAGAAATACTTCAAGAATCCTGTGAGTAGTGGCTTGATAACTCTGAATAATATATCTATTTGATAGATTCATGCATTGGGGTTGCTTTAAATGGCTCTAAGACTTGTCTGTAGATGAGTTTGAAGTATCAATCCTATGTACCGTAGAGTTTGGTTATGCATTATATGCAGATCCATTATGTATTTTTCATCGAGGTAAAATTTTATTTAGCATAAAATTTGGCTGGGTGCAGTGGCTCATGTCTTGATGTCGTTTGGCTGTGTCCCCACCCAAATCTCAATTTGAATTGTATCTCCCAGAATTCCCCTGTGTTGTGGGAGGGACCGGAGTGGGAAGAGGGCATGTAATTGAATCATGGGGGCCAGTCTTTCCTGTGCTGTTCTTGTGATAGTGAATAAGTCTCACGAGATCTGATGGCTTTATTAAGGGTTTCTGCTTTTGCTTCTTCCTCATTTTTCTTCTGACTAGATTTCAGAAGATATATGGAAACACCTGGATGTGCAGGCTAAAGTTTGCTGCAGGGGCAGGGTCCTCATGGAGAACCTCTGCTAGGGCAATGTGGAAGGGAAATGTGGGGTCGGAGGCCCCACACAAAGTCCCTACTGGGGCATCACCTACTGGAACCATGAGAAGAGGGCCACCATCCTCCAGAACCCAGAATAGTAGATCCACTGACAGCTTGTACCATGTGCCTAGAAAAGCCACAGACACTCAACACCAGCCCATGAAAGGAGCTGGGAGGGAGGTTGTACCCTGCAAAGCCACAGGGGCGGAAATGCCTAAGACCATGGGAACCCACCTCTTGCATCAGTGTGACCTGGATATTAGACCTGGAATCAAAGGAGATCATTTGGAGCTTTAAAATTTGATTGCCCCACTGGATTTCAGACTTGCATGGACCCTGTAACTCCTTTGTTTTTGTCAATTTCTCCTATTTGGAATGGCAGTATTTGCCCAATACCTGTACCCTCATTGTATCCAGGAAGTAACTAGCTTGCTTTCAATTTTACAGGTTCATAGGCAAAAGGGGTTTGGCTTATCTCAGATGAGATTTTGGACTGTGGACTTTTAGATTAATACTGAAATGAGTTAAGACTCTGGGGGACTGTTGGGAAGGCATGATTGGTTTTGAAATGTGAAGACATGAGATTTGTGGTGGCCAGGGCCAGAATGATATGGTTTAGCTGTGTCCCCACCCAAATCTCAACTTGAATTGCATCTCCCAGAATTCCTCCATGTTGTGGGAGGGACCCGGGGGGAGGTAACTGAATCATGGGGGCCAGTCTTTCCCATGCTATTCTTGTGATAGTAAATAAGTCTCATGAGATTGGATAGGTTTATCAGAGGTTTCCACTTTTGCTTCTCTCATTTTTCTCTTGCCACCGCCATGTGAGAAGTGCCTTTCACCTCCTGCCATGATTCTGAGGCCTCCCCAGCCATGTGAAACTGTGAGTTCAACCAAACCTCTTTTTCTTCCCAGTCTCAGGTATGTCTTTGTCAGCAGCATGAAAACAGACTAATACATGCCTGTAACCCCAGCATTTTGGGAGACCGAGGTGGGTAGATCGCTGATGCCCAGGAGTTTGAGACGAGCCCGGGCATCATCACAAAATCCCATCTCTATGAAAAAATACCAAAAATTAGCTGTGTGTGGTGACATTTGCCTATAGTCCCAGCTACTCGGGAGGCTGAGGTTGGAGGATCACCTGAGCCCAGGTAAGTTGAGGCTGCACTGAGTTGTGATCTGCACTACAGCCTGGGTGACAGCAAGGCCCTGTCTAAAAAAAAAAAAAGAAAAGAAAACATAAAATTAACCATTTTAAAGTGTACAGTTCGGTGACTTTTAGTACATTAATGATGTTGCACAACTGTTACCACTATCCAATTCCACTATCTAATTCTATTTTCATCACCCCAAAAAGAAACCTGTACTTATTAAACAATCACTCCCCATTCCCCTTCCCCCAGCCCCTGGAAACCACTGGTCTACTTTCTGTCTCTCTGAATTTTTCTTTTCTGGACATTCCATGTAAATGACATCATACAACATGTGGCTTTTTGTATTTGGCTTCTTTCACTTAGCATAAAGTCTTCAAGGTTCAGCCATATTATGGCACTTGTCAGAACTTCATTCCTCTTTATGGCTGAATAATACTTTATCACATGGCTATATCCCATTTTTTGGTTTGTTTATCCACTCATCAGTTGATGGACATTTGAGCTGTTCCCACCTCTTGTGAATTAAGAGTAATGTTGCTGTGAACATTTTTGTACAAGTCTTTGTTTGAACATCTCTTTTCAGTTCTACAGTATACATACCTGGGAGTGGAATGATTATTCTATTCATTTTTGCATTCAATACTGAACGCCTACTCTCTGCGAGGCATCAGAGTACAAAGAGGAATAAGACAAAACCCCTCCCTCACCTCAAGTAAGTTTCCTCCATGTTTTCTGCATGCTATTCATTTGTTCAACAAACACATGCCAGGCACTGGGAGTATATCTGCAATCAAGACAGACAAAGGTCCCAACTGTCACGGAGCTCACAGTTGAGTGAGCCGATGGGAATGAAGCAAGTAAACAGATGAACAAATAAGATAATTTCAGGTGACAGTGCAGAAGGACTACTTTTAGCCGGATGGCCAGGGGCAGCCTCTCTGAGAAGGTGACATTTGAGCTGAGATCTGAATAACAAGGAGCCAGTCATATGAGAATCCACAGATAAAGCCATGAGGACATGGGGGAAAGAGCATTCTGGACAGAGGGAACAGCAATTGCAAAGGCCCTTAAGGGGGTAAATCTGACACATTCAAAGAACTGAAATTTTCTCTCATCTATAGCCCTCCCTTCCTGCCTCCTTCCTGTGCAGCCAAAGCCTGATCCATGTCTGCCCACTCATGGACCTTATTCCATCTGCCACATCCTATCTCTTCTGTATTTCTTACCTCTCCCTCTCTACTGGTCTCCTTTCAGCCATAGTTAAATTAATCTACCCTTCAGTCAACAAAACTAGAGCCCTTTGTGGTTCTCTCTGGCCATTGTACCATCTTTTTTCTTCTCTTTACAATGGAGCGTATCAAAAGAGTAATATACACTTGAATTACCACTTTTCTACTCTTTCTTATTATTCAACCTTCAGCTATGTGGCTTCAACCCCCACAAACTCATGGACATTGATTTCCTCAAGGTCTCCTCCTCTTTGTAAAATCTAGTGGGCACTCCTTACCTTAATTAACTCTTAATTATGATGGATATGCTTGAGTACTTCTGTTCTTGAAACTTTGTATTCAACGGGTATTAAACCTCACTGTCTTGCTCCTCTTCATAAGTCTTCCTTCCATGTATCTTTTCTGCTGCCCACTTACCAAATGTCAGTGCACCCAGGGCATATTTTAGCCTCTCTCACTCTCATTCTAATCCTTCTCAAAGTGACATCAACCAAACATTCACGGTTTTCAATACACTGCATCCTTGTTATTCAAGAATTTCCCTACTCACTAAAATTTATTTGTAAACACCAAATCAATACTCTGGGCAGTGTCATGGTCATTCGTGAACATGAACAGAGCAGCTAAGGTTGAACAAGGCAGCACTCCTCTTTTAGCTTTTATACTGCAAACAACTATCTTTCATAATCTATTTAGGACACCCCTGTCTTTTGTTTTTTTGGTTTTTTTTTTTTTTTTGGTTTTTTTTGCATTTGTGTGCATTTTGTTGGTGATTTGACTGTTCAAGATGGCCCTCAAGCACAGTGCTGAAGTGCCAGCTAGTGTTTATAAGTGCAAGATGATTATGATGTTCCTTACAGAGAAAATATATGTATTAGAAAAGCTTCAGTTAGGCATAAGTTACAGTGTTGTTGTCCATGAGTTTAATGCTAGTGAATCAACAATATATATTAAATAAGGCATCTTTAAATGGAAACACACATAAAACAAGATTATGCACTGATTAGTTGATAAAAATATTACAACCAAAGGTTCACAGAAACCTAACCCCATATTTCCCCTAGGAGCAATGGCTCAATGTTCACTAATTCAGTGTTTTTGGTGACTTTGTAGAATATGACTACCATGAATAAAGAGAATCAACTATACAATCCAAACCACAATGTCCCTAAAGGCATTTTATCTTCAGCCCAAACTTCTCATCTTTTGTAAACCCAAATATTCAGTTGCTTACTGAACAGGTCTCCTCAATTGTCACAAAACACTTTAATTTGGCACATGGAAAGCTAGACTTGCATCTTCATCCCATTCTTTCCCCAACTAACCTATTCACCTTCCTAGTTTCCTTGTCTCTGCTATCGACCTGACTATCTAACCAGTGATTTTAGCCACCATCCCAGAGTCCTCCTCACTGTCCCATCTCCAAAATCTCTGCATCGAAGCAGTCTCCAAGTCTTCTGCATTCTTCCTCCCATGTCTTGAGTCAGTCTTCTCTGTCCCATTACTCTTACTTCTGCCTTGCAAGACTACTCTCTATATGCCTGCCAGACTACTATCATCCTTGGATTTCTGAAGGGCCTCCTACTTCTCCCTTTCTAATCAAGGCTTCATGTTTCTGCCAGAATTATCTTTCTACCATGCCAATTCAATCCTGTTGGATTAATCTTACAGTTTAAAATCTTCACTGGCTTTCCATTGCAAACAATGTCAAGTCCAAATTCCAGCCTGGCAAAAAATGACTTCCCCCACCTGGGTTCTGACTACCTGTCCTGCCACCTCTCCATCTGATCCTCACATCATCTTTTCTCTAGCAGAAATGAATTTCTTTGCTGTTTCCTAAGCATTCTATAGTTGCATGTTGTTCTCTCTGCCTTGAATATCCTTCTTTCTCTGACTTGACCTTCCATTCTGATATACTATATCCTCTTAGAAGACTTCCTATTCTTTTCCTCACTCCTACCAGACTGAATTAAATGCAGTCTTCTGTCTTCTCCAAACTTAAGTGGGTTAGCAATTACCTTTACTGTTCTGCAAGAGAGAATGGGCACATGTCTAGTTACTTCTATATCCCCAGGGTGGCACTCTTCCTAAAGGTATACCCTTGGACAAAAATGTTAGCTCCTCTGAGCCTCAGATTCACTTTTGCAAAAATGAATTAGTCCTACCCTCCTCAAATGGCTCTTGTAAAAACAAAATGAACAGTGCCCTAAAACAAAAACAAACAAAAATTGCCCAGAATTTAGACCCCAAAAAAAAAAAAAAAAACCCCACTCAAATCTTGCTAGTACTTTTGCCTCACACATTTCAGCAAGAATTCCCCATCATCATCCAACTATGCCCCAAAAGACTTCTCCCCAAGACGTCTTTATTTTCACCAACACCATCCAAATTACTCACACTCTAAACTTGTCTTTTCCCCATTTGTGCCTATATTCATTTGTTGTTCATGGAGACTTGTTGAATTTTTCTTTCATATTTCTAGCAACATCTTCTTGTCCATTTCCAATGCCACCTGTCCTACTTTAAGAACAAATGGACTCAGTCTTGTATTATTCTTTGCAACCTTCACTGGTCGTCCTGCTCCCACTTCCCCCAATCCTCTCCATTCCTCCTGGTGCTTCAAGTTGCACCATGGCAAAAAGCTCCCCATGTACTCACACAGGAGTGAAATGTGCAGGGGTGTGATGGTAAACAATTGAGTGTCAACTTGATTGGACTGAAGGATAAAAGTATTGATTCTGGGCGTGTCAGTGAAGGTGTTAACATTTGTGTCAGTGGACTGGGAAAGGCAGACCCACCCTCAACCTGGGTAGACACAATCTAATCAGCTGCCAGCATAGCCAGAATAAAAGCAGGCAGAACAGGGGAAGACTAGACTGACTGAGCCTCCCAGCCTACATCTTTCTCCCATTCTGGATGCTTCCTGCCCTTGAACATCAGACTCCAACCTCTTCAGTTTTTAGACTCTGGGACCTTCAACCACAGACTGATGGCTGCACTGTCAGGTTCCCTACTTTTGAGGTTTTGGGACTCAGACTGGCTTCCTTGCTCCTTAGCTTGTAGATGGCCTATTGTGGGACTTCACCTTGTGATCATGTGAGTCAATACTCCCTAACAAACTCCCCTTTACATACACATCTATCCTATTAGTTCTGTCCCTCTAGAGAACCCTGACTAATAAAATGCGCTAATAAATTGAAAGCAGTCCAACAACCATGACAAAAAAGCATTGCTTGATGACTTCCTGAAGCTGGAGAGATTCTCTTTTTCCATGTGTCCAGTTCAACATTTGGCAATGTTGTGCATGAATTACAGAGAAGTGATGTTAACCAAATGGCATACAACAAAAAGTCAGAGGAAAAGCAAATACAGTAGGTGTTTTTCCAGCCTTCCAGAATGTTGAGTAAGAATGAATAACATGTTGTGAGTAATGACAAATTCACTTTCTATTCAGATTCCAAAAATCAAATACTAGACCAGGGTGCTCTTGGTTAAAAGTATTAAGAGCTCTAACCAAGTCAAGCCTGTAGCTAGGAATACAGTGCACATGCCACCATACCCAGCTAATTTTAAAACCTTTTATGGAGAAGGGGTCTTGCTATGTTGCCCAGGCTGTTCTTAAACTTCTAGCCTTACGTGAACCTATAGGGTAATATGACTACGAAAAAAAAAATGTGTCCCATGAGCATGGTGTTGCAAACTCAGGAAGTAATAGACCTATTGTTTTTAGCTCCAAGCAGACAGTACCTGGAATGTATGGGACCACATTTGAAGAGGAACATTGGCCAACTGCAAGGTATCTTTGAATGAGCAATCAAAATAAAGAAGGGTGAAAATATCAGCAATGGAACACATACAGCACCATTTATTTCAAAATTGTAAAGGAAGCCTCAGATGAATCTGTGTTACATCATTATACTAAAGACCAATTTTGTTCAACATCAGTAAAAAGCAATCATTTGAAAGACAGATAATATGAAGAGTCGCTTTGGCTGGCTTAAACGTGGCACCTCACCCTTGCCTGTAACTCACTGCAATTGCTTCTTCATTTGCATAAATAGTCATTGAGTTTTTTTTTAATTTAACTGAAAATGTAAAAAAAAAATCAACCCTGTTGTCAATCAGACTGTAATAAATAATGTTTCTATGTAAACAGAGTCAAGGCCACATTAGAGCTAAAAAAGTTACCTCTGGGAGGTTACTATCATTACTTTTTTACCAATGACATCCCAGTCCCATTTTGTTCTCCCTGCTTCCTCGACAAGAATTTCTCAGATACCAAGTTACTGAATTGTCCTCACATTCTAATAACATCTAATACAAAACTGGCTCTTGTTTCTCTAGTTTTTCCTTACAATCACCTAGCCTAAACCCAAATCCTTCAATAAGCCCCTCCAGTGCCCTCTGATTGAAAAACCATGTGCTCTTCCTTACTGCAGCAAGATCAATAAACCTACATGTGTTTGACTATAGGTGTGTTCCTGGCAGTCTTTGACTAGTGGGCTTCAATATATCAAATATTTATTGAGCATCTACTATGTGCTAGGTACTGTAGCAGGTATGGGAAAAAGTAAGGAGTTGATTACAGATTAGAAAATGGAGGAATCTGGGACAACTCCAGAGCAACTGACGACAAGAAGGGAAAAAAGAAATGAGGAACTAAACCAGAGTAGTAGAAGTTGAGTCAACTGTGTACAGGGCACCTGGCCTTCCCTTATCTCCCATTGCAGGTCCCCACTGAGTAGACACAGACTCTGTACCAAGTGGCACGGAATAGGGGTAGACATCAGCCCTGGGTGGGAACTGTCTTTTAGACTAGGAGCCCTTGACTTGTGTGGCCTTTATCGAAAAATGATGAGTTAGGCCTATTATATTCCTATGTAGGATGTTGAGCTAAAATTCACATAGGCCAGTTCCAACTGACAATGAAGCCAAAAGGACTATGAAGCATTGCCCCTCTGTAAAGGGAACTGGGTGGCCATTATGGACTGTCTGCAACTGAAGGAGGAGAAAACAGATCAGCAGACAGGTGAGACTAGAGATCATGTGCAGAGAGCATCAGAGATGTCTTAAGTGAGGTCATGAAGCCCTCAAGAGATAGAGCAGCCTTTTTGTGCAATGATATTCCCATTCACATCTCCATGGGGTCTGAATGAACTTGGGTTCCTTTCTTGAGTCTCATGTGGCCTGTCTTTACAATTGGTACCCCTTTTGTTGAATTAGCTCTTATTGCCACATTAAGAGCCCTAACCAAGTCAAGAAAGAACAAGAGATCTTTGCTTTTTGGGGGACAGGGTCTCACTCTGTCACCCAGGCTGGAGTTCAGTGGTATAATCATGGCACACTGCACCCTTGAATTCCTGGGTTCAAGTGGCCCTCCCACCTCAGCCTCCCAAGTAGCTAGGACCACAGGCACATGCCACCACACTTGGCTACTTTTAAAACATTTTGTAGCAATGGGGTCTTGCTGTGTTGCCCAGGCTGGTCTTAAACTTCTGGCCTCAAGCAAACCTCCCCTCTCAGTTTCCCAAAGTGCTGGGATTATAGGTGTGAGCCACCACACCCAGCTGAGATTTTTAAACATTACAACACTAGTAACCTAAAAGAGGAGAATGAAGGGAAGTAGAATTCATACAGCAGCCTCTGAGTTTAGCATGGAACTATCCAGGGACCGGAATAGATGATGAAGGCAGGAAGAGGTTGGTGGTGGAACTAGTGATGTGCTAGGTGGTATCAAGCCTTGTTGCTGCCATTGTCTTGCCTTTCAAGATGTAGCTTGGGAGTCAACTCCCTGGGGAAGCCTTCCATTGCGTCCTCCAGTCTGAGATGAGAACTTTCTTCCCGTGTTCTGACAACACTTTGGTTTACCACCTCAAAGCCCTTACCACTCTGCATTCTGATTACTAAAATTAATTCTGTCTGAATGTCCTCTAGCCCAGTGGTTCCGAACTGGGGGCAAGTTTGCCCCCTCAAGGGCTACTTTACAATGTCTGGAGGCATTTTGCTTGTCATAACTGGGTGAAGGGAGTTAATGCTGATAAACATCCAACAGCACACAGGACAGCCCTTGACAGCAAAGAATTATCTTGCCAAACATGGTAATAGTGCTGAGTTTGAGAAACCTTGCTCTAGGTCAGCACTATTACTTTTGGTGACAATAGAAATGTTCTGTTATGTGTGCTGTCCAATACAGTGGCTGCTGACTGCATGCGGCTACCATGCCCTTCACATGTGCAAATAAGAAGCTTTTTCTTTTTTTGAGACAGGATCTCACTCTGTTGCCCAGGCTTAGAGTGCAGGGGTACAATCCCGGCCCCACCGCAGACTCGACCTCCCATGCTCAAGCGATCCTCCCAAATCAGCCTCCCACTACAGGCACGTGCCACCATGCTTGACTAATTTTATTTTTATTTTTTGTAGAGATGGGGTCTCCCTATGTAGCCCAGGCTGGTCTCAATCTTTTGGGCTCAAATAATCCTCCTGCCTCAGCCTCCCAGAGTGCTTTAATTTTTTTATTTGTATTTAATTTTAACTACAGACATGTGTCACTTAACAATGGTGACACATTATGAGAAATGCATCATTAGGTGATTTTGTCATTGTGAGACCACCCTAGACTGTACTTAAACCTTGATAGTATAGCCTACTATACACTTAGACTATGCAGTGTAGCCTATCGCTACGAGGCTACAAATCTGAGTAGCATGTTACTGTGCTGAACACTGTCAGCAACTGTAATACAATGGTAAGCATTTGTGCATCTAAACATATCTCAACCTAGAAGGTACAGTAAAAATACCGTATCATAATCTTATGGAACCACGATCATATATGTGGTCCTTAATTGACGAAAACATCATTATGTGGAGTCTGGCTGTTATTTGAATTTTTTTTTTTTTTTTTTTTTTTTTTCTGAAACTAGGTCTTGCTCTGTCACCCAGGTTGAAGTGCGGTGACTTGATCTCAGCTCACTACAATCTCCACCTCCTGGGTTCAAGCAATTCTCCTACCTCAGCCTCCTGAGTAGCTGGGATTACAGGCACCTGCCACTATGCCTGGCTAATTTTTGTATTTTTAGTAGAGACGAGGTTTCATCATGTTGGCCAGGCTGGTCTCGAACCCCTGACCTCAGGTGATCTGCCCACCTCAGCCTCCCAAAGTGCTGGGATTACAGGTGTGAGCCACTATGCTTGGCCTTGTAATTTGAATTTAAATGAGCACTTGTGGCTAGTGGCTACTGTGCAGATCAAGCCTCTCCTTCCTACTCCTCCAAGTGGCCACTCGTGTCTCTCAGCAGCACTTGCTATACATTTTTATACTTGTATGAGCATTTGATCCTTTATCCCCCTCAGTAGTTTGGAAGGTTTCTGTGGGCAGGAAACATGCTAACTTGTTCACCTCTGCATTTTGTTTTTTGTTTTTTTCTTTTTTTGGAGGGATGAATTTCAATCTTTATTTACAGCACACAGCAAGATATGAAATTCCACAAAGAAATAAGAAACCCATTCAGAGGACAAGCTTTATACAGTATATACAGGTTGGAACTGTTCAAGTATAGTTTCAGTGTAAAAAGTGCTACAATACCAAACCATATTTAAAAGAGTTCTTTGTAGAGAAGCGGTAAGACAAACTTATACCAAATGTAGTAAACAACAAATTTATGCCTCAGCTACGTGATCTAAAAGTTAAAGTTCCCAGGAGTCCCATCCTAAACTTGGAAGGTATAGCCTTCAAAGGTAGTTTCTGGTACCACGTTTTCATCTTCTTCTTCCTCTACAGAGAAATCCTTAATTAAGCTTAACAAAGCCTTATACACACTCATTTTCATGGTTTCGTAGAGCTTCAATTTTGTCTAAGCCTCCATATTCCTCAGTCATCATACTAAGTTTCTCAGTTTCACCTAGTTTCTCAGCAGCCTAAAAGATATTTGAAATGGCATCCAGGATAAGCAGAATAACCTTGGTATCTTTTGCAGTTAAGAGTTTCATCAGCATGCCACAATGAATGAGGTACACAATCTGTTCAACTGTTTCGCCACTGATATAGTTGGTCACAGCTCATACAGCTTCCTTTTGTATCCTGAGATCTGACTTAGAACACTGGCAAGGAATAGGACTAATCCATGATTCACAACTTGCTGTATCCGGTCCTGACGGCCAACTGTGATGTTTGACGTTGTCCATGTAGCTTCCTTCAGAGTGTTAGTTTTGGGGTTGGTGAGCAGGCTGGGAAAGACAGCAAGTGCTCCCGCATTGATCACAACCTGAGTCTGTTCATCTGTACCAGTGACAATATTCCCTATGGCTCTTAGTGCAGGAGTCACAGTTGGCAATTCAGAAGCTCCTAGAAGCTTCACAAGTTGGGGCACAACTTGTGTTCCCATGACAATGTCAGTTCATTCATTTGGACCATCAGTCAGGTAGGAAATAGCCCAGCAGGTATCTGCTAATACTTCTGGATCATCATGATGCAGGAGTCGAACTCAAGTAGGAAGAATTTCCTCAACAGCATCTAACAGGGGTGCAGGATTCTTGTTGCAGCAAAGATTTGAAAGTATCCAGGTAAGATTACGTAAGTAACCACATGCTAAAGATGACATATCAGGAACTGCAAGAGCCAACAGTGGGTCAACTGCACCGTACTTAGTAACTAAGTCTCGGAAAACTGAGCTATCACATGCAATGTTTCCTGGAGCCGATACAACTTGTCCACTGATGTGAGCATGGGGAGATGCCAACAGAGAAATGAATGCTAGGATGGCACCTCCATCTACCACAACCTTGGCTTGTTCTGATTCCCAGAAGCAGTGTTAGCGCCCAGGCAGATTCAAACTGAATGGGACTACAATCAGTTCTGCCCAAGAAAGACACAAATTTTGGAATCAAACCAGCCCAGATTAAGTTGTCTTTGCAGCGGGGGTTGGGGGGGGGGGGGGCTGTTTTCCTCTAGAAAGTAGTTTCCTGGCAGCTTGAGTAGCTTGGAGCTGACTTTCCGCATTGTTGCTATTTATGCCTTTGACAGTGTCATCAACAGACCAATTTACAGTGCCCTGGTTGTTGTGGTTTTTCTGCAGTAGAGAAGTAGCATCATCAGGAAATGAGCTTACATTTCTCCTCTTCAGCATCTGGTCATCCTTAGCTTTCCTCAGCTCCAGATTGACTTCTATTCTGCAACACCTCATTTCTGTACTGTCTTTTCCCTTGTTCTTGAATTCGTTAAGTCAGGCAGCTGGGTTCATCTTTCTATTTTAATGCCTAGTACAGGGCCTAGTACTAGATGGGTTCTCAGTACACATGTGTGAAATGAAAGCATAGCCAAAGGATGAATGGCCAGCCAGGGAGTATGTTAGTGAGAGTTCTCCAGAGAAACAGAAGACGTATTTTATATATACTCTACATATATATGTTATACACACACACATACACGCATATAAAATAAAGGGATTTATTTTAAGGAGTTGGCTCATGTGATTGCAGAGGCTGAGAAACCTCCAGATCTGCAGAGTGAGTTACCAAACTAGCAATGCGAGAGAGCTAATGGTGAGCTTCTAGGCTGAAGACTGACAGGCTTGGGACCCAGAGAGAGCCATTGTCCAGTTTGAAGAAAGTACTTAGGTAGGAAGAAGTCTCCCTTATTTGGAGGAGGGAGAGCCTTTTGTTCTCTTCAGGCCTTCAACTGATTGGATGAGGCCCATCCACATTAGGGAGGGCCACATCTGCTTGACTCAGCCTACAGATTTAAATGCTAATCTCATCCAACAACACACTCACAAAAGCACCCCGAATAATGTTTGACCAAACATCTGGGCACACCATGGCCCAGACAAGTTGACACAAAACTAACCATCACAGGGGGTGACAATTTTCCTTGCTGAGCTTGTGTTTAGGTAAAACTTTATTACAATTAGGCAAAGAGTTTAAAGTTTTTTTTCAAAGGACTTACGGATCCTAAATTTCAGTGGGCTTAGCCCTGATCTCTTTCCCTGGAGACAGGAAGGAGTAAAGAAACAGTGTAAATACATCAACCCTGGATCAGCCCGTGGTGTTCCTCACGGGACACTGAATTCCACAGTGGCTGCTGGGGTGATGGGCTGCCATGGCCTACTCAGGTATAAAGTGGGAGTGAGAAGACCACCAGGGGCCGGGTGCCGTGTCCTTAAAATTCTGGACTATAAAACTCTGGGTCCCCGGTCATTTCTAGATATGGTCATTGCTAACCCTCAAATTGTTGTTTTGCACAAAAGCAAATGTGTTTTCACAAACAAGAGGGTTTGCTATTTCAAAAACTCAAAGACTCTGCCCTTCTAGCTCAGAAAGCTACCATCCTAAGTCCACCTCTGACGCTCACGCTCTTCGTGCATGGAACCAAAGGACTGTGGCACACTCCTGCCACCTGGTGGCAACATATGAAAAGTCATGCGAAGGCTTAACCCTGAGGTTCTGATAGGGCCAAAACACAAGACAGAAAGAGCAGGCTTGGAGACTTGCATTAGTGAAACAAAATAATAAGTTAATAGGACCATAAACCTGGAAAGAAATTTAGTGATTACTGAGTTCAACTATCTCAATTTCCAGATGAGGAAACTAAGGTTTAGAGATACTTTGTGACTCACTTGAAGATATTTCAGAGCCACGGCCTCATCTTCTCCCATCAAATGCAATTTCACCTTTAATCCACCTCTTTAAAAAATGTCCTTACTTCGGGCAACTGAAGGCTTGATTAATTGGCAGAATGGTGAGCAATTAAATATAATTGTAAAATCAAGCAAAGGGACCAATTTCTGTTACGACCCCTGTTTTGTAATGAGCAAAGGTCTTTGTACAGACACTTGTTCAGAAGTGACATTTCTGCCAGAGATGGTTTGCAATGAACTTGCTCTTTCAATTTGAACAGAGACGGATGTGCATCAGCAAAATCAAGTAAGTGATCACTCCCCTCTACAGGAATGGGATATCACCTTTTCATTTTCATGGATCAAATACAGACTAAATATTGCTGTTTCGCTAGCTGCTGTGCTAGGTGCTGGGAATACAATGAGGAGAAAACCAGAAGAGAGCTTTGCTTTCATGGAGCTCACAGTCTGATAGGGAAGACGGATGAGTTAAAATGCAACTACAGTTATGCATCACATAACGACATTTCAGTCAATGAGGAACTACGTATACAACAATGGTCCCATAAGATGATCATGGAGCTGAAAAAATCCTATCTAGTGATAGCATAGCTGTTGTAATGTCATTACACAAATATTTGTGGTGACGTTGCTGTAAACAGATCTACTGTGCTGCCTGTCATATAAAAATGTACAGTAGCCGGGCGCCCTGGCTCATACCTACAATCCCAGCACATTGGGAGGCCAAGGTGGGTGGATCACTTGGGGGCTAGAAGTTCAAGACCACCCTGGCCAACATAATGAAACCCCATCTCTACTAGAAATATAAAAATTATCCAGGAGTGGTGGTGCACACCTATAGTCCTAGCTACTCAGAAGGATGAGGCATAAGAATCGCTTGAACCCAAGGAGGCGAAAGTTTCAGTGAGCCGTGATTGTGCCACTACGCTGCAGCCTGGGCAGCAGAGTGAGACTCTGTCTCAACAACAACAACAACAAAAGTATGGTAATGTCCTAGGCTTTCACACTCACTCACCACTGACTCACCCAGAGTTGCAAATTCCAGTCCTGGAAACTTTATTTATGGTAAGTTCCCTACACAGCTGTACCATTTTTTATTTTTTATATCACATTTTTACTATACCTTTTCTGTGCTTAGGTAAGTTAGGTACGTACATACTTACCATTGTGTTACAATTACCTACAGTGTTCAGTACAGTAACATCCTGTACGGGTTTGCAGCCTAGGGGCAATAGGCTAAGCCATGTAGCCTAGGTTTATAGTAGGCTGTATCGTCTAGGTTTGTGTAAATACACTCTAGGAAGTTTGCACAACAATGAAATCACATAATGACACATTTCTCAGAACGTGTCCCTGCGGTTAAACTATGCATGACTGTGCTGTACAAGGTGGTAATGAGAACACTGTATGTGGGACCAGGGATAAGAGCTGAGCTAGGACTGGAGAAGATAGCTGTCAACAGAAACAGAATCAACTACAGTCCCTGGTACCAGACAGGGAGCAGTGTCTGATGGAGCCAAATTCCAAATGTGGTTGATGCCAGACCAGCCAAGTATACAGTGGCAGCACTGCCAGACTGGAGAGTACAGTGGGAGTGGGCATCAAGAAGACCCATACAGCCCATTAGGCTGCTTGGTTATGGGGGACTGGCCCCTGGCATGCCACGTGCTGGACGTGGTAGTCACCAGAAATAGAGGGGCAGAAGGAGGCAGTAGCAGAGGCTGGACCGCTGAGTCCCTGCTTGGGAAGTCCCACAGCGTGGCTGAGGAAGACAGTGTTCATGCACACCTGGCTTCTGTCGGGATTGGCCCAGGGACTTGCACTAGGCTGAGCCAGCAGGGAGTGGGGCAGCCGGCACAGGCAGTCTCTGTGCAGTGAGGGCGCCAGCAGGGCCCAGATGGAAACTCTGACTGTGGTGTTAATTCATTCCTCTGTGGTTTTCTGTTCAGGCAAATACCAGTCTCTTGTGGGTTTGTTTAGCTTAAAGCTATTGGCTGTGTGGGGCTAAGGTTCTACATCCTTGATTTCCAAGCCCCTGATCGGCCAAGTTTAAAGGAAGGGATGATCAAGGTGCTGGCTACTGAGAGGGACATCATAAAGCTTCGGAGAGCAGCTGGGGAAACCCTACTTATTTACCCCCGACCTGAGGTACAACCCGGCCTGGAAATGCATTCTGTCTTGCTCACAATACAACACAAGTGTGTGAGGTTTCAGGGCGGGCCGTGAGCCTGTGTCCTCTAACATGTCTAATGCAACATCTTCTTGGGGAGAATATTGACTCCTCCAGGTGGAAAGCTGGCCTGGAGCCAGGAAAGGTGGAAGATGGAGCTTGGTTGATTCATGATACCATAGCATCTTGTCCGTTTGTTGGATTGAGTATCCCCTGAAGAATTTTCCACACCCAAACCTGCCCTGGGACATTCAGTTCAACCCTCAGCAGTGAACTTTGGCCCAAATAGCAAGAGATTTGCTTCCACCGAGGCTTGGCCACAGACCAACCATGTGACTCTGAGATAGTTCTCACTCCGTGACTCAATTTCCTCAGCTACTCTTAACATAATTTTCAACACCGAAAAAATAAGAACTATTGCCGTGGCCAAAAATAAAAGCTAGATATTAGTTATGCTAGATATTAAATGCCATCCAAGAGACACTAAATTTAATGGTCCCAAAGTGGTTTCAGGTCTCTGAGAGGAATTTACTCCCCAGCTTTGGAGAAGCTAAGTGCTGCCCTTCTATTTCTGTCCTGCATTCGAAAAGTCATAAATAGTTAACAGCTTGAGTCCTTTTTTAAAACCTCCCAGGAGCATCTAAAAATAGCCTCTGGGGGCTCAATGCATATTTCCTCAGGTCCTCCTCTTAATCTTGCAGTATAGGTGGTATTTATTGTTACTGTCACCTACGGATTCACAGAGACAAAAGCAGCTAGGCTGGAAGGCAGAGAGAGGACGCTTTTCCTGTGGGGAGGGTCTCTTGGGAAGTGGAACCTAGCCTCGATACAGGGATGAGACATGTCACCTCTCCTTTCCGTAGTTTCCCTGCTAGTAAAAGGGGAGAGAAGGAGAAGTCTGTCTCCCCAGGGTGCAGTAAGAATCAACCCTCAAGTAGAAAGCTTCAACAGACAAAGCAGAACCTGCCAACAGCCAAATGCTATTATGACAAGTTAAGTCCACACTCATTACATGCCTTTGCAGTACATGTCACCCCTGCCGTTTCCTATCTCCAGGCCCAAGTGGGGCCCTCCTGCCAGTTTTCCAGCCCAGTGGCATGACCGGAGGCTGACTGTCCATCACGAGCTTGATGGACAAGGCGGAGGAACAGCCAAGCCCAGCTCAGCTGCCTGTCTCATCTTTTCAACCATGCCTCTGCTTCCCTTATGCTTAACAACAGCAAACAGCACCCCTCTCTGACTCTCAGCCACGCCCTTCAGGCAGGCATCCTTGCAAACAGACCATCAGCCCAGGTTGCTCCTATGGACTTAGAAGGAAGGATAGGGCAGGAACATTCCTGGCGGCCTCCGTGGCCTTGGTCCTCTCTCCTAACAATGCACGGTAATTAGCTGCATCTTGGGCCCCCTGACACCCCTTAACCTGGAAAATCAGGCAGATTTGTGCGACAGCAATCAGATCCCAGACACATCCAGCCGTAATGTGATTACGCCATTTACCAAAATGCAAAGAGAGATACTTGAGGCGTTTCTGATTAGGGCTGACATTATCCCTCTGATGGGCCACCGCATTAATCAAAGCTGTTGCTATGACTATGGCGATGGTGGGGAAATAACCCCAGCTTGATTCTGGGCCTACCCAATGCCGCCAAGGAAGAGGTCAGCTTTTGTTAGGGACATAGCAGAAGAATTGCTTCTTCCTGCTTAAGAAGGGCTTTCTATTGAAATCGCACCAGCAGCCAGAAAGACAGGCCTCTGTTTTCTTTCATTATGCTGGGATTTTCTGGTGCCATTGCTCAAGATGACTCGATAGTATTGTTCTGGGAGGGACTGCGATGTGTGTGTGTTGGGGGTGGGGATATGGAGGCTGATTTGTGGGGCTGTCAGAGCCTTCTGCTCTCCAGAACTGTATCTTAATTGCTGGGTGGCCCCCTGGGAATCGTGTAGGGCATGAGAACCTGGGGGCGGGGGAGAAGGATGATCTGTGGAAAAGCCCAGCTTTTCCCATGGCATAAACACTCTGGGCTTCTGCTGCTTTCTCCATTCCAGAGCCACTAAAGCATTTGGCAGAGACAAGCTTGCACCACACACCCTATGACAAGGCAGATGGAAAAACAGGCGGGAATGAAATGGATCTGACAAGCCTGCGTGGAAAACCCCCTGGCCTCTGCTCCGGGCTGTGGAGAACCCATGAACTGCAGGGGAGGGCAGGGAAGACCAGGTGATGGGGGCTGGGGACGGGGTGATCGGAACCCCATGATGGCTAGATAGAGGTAAACTGTTACGAACACCAAGGCAGCCTTCTCTCAGGTGCAGATACTGAAAGGGAAATTTAGAGGTCAGAGATGTGGCACAGCTTCTTCCCCCAGCACAGGGATAGAGCAGTGTAGAAGAATCAAGGAATCTGGTTCTAGTTCAAGTCCTTTCTAGAATTTTCTCTGAGCCTTGGTTTTCCCATCATCAGAGTGGGGACAATGAAATCTACTCTGCTGTCCTCATAGGGGCGTAAAGGTCGGTCAGACCACTTCCTGTGGGGGAAAGTGATTTGTAAACTCTGGAGCGCAGATATTCAAACTTGGCTGTATTTGGGAGTCACCTGAAGAAGTTTTTGAAGTTCTGAAGCCAGGGCCCCAGCATCAGACATTCTGGTTTCATTGGTCAGAGAGGCGTCGGGGCATGAGGATGTTTCAAAGCTGCAGGGGATCCTCATGCACAGCCCAGGTTGAGAACCACTGCTCGCGAGTGCTATAGGGAGCCGTGCCCTGCCTTTGAGCCTCACTTCCTGTATCTTTTAATGGGAATAAAAATTTTTTAAAGTAAAAGGCTTTCATGAGAATAAAAGGAAAAAAATGTATGTGAAAATGCATAAAGTCGTATATCCTGGATTCCTAATTAATGTTCAGTTCCCTCATTAGAGGCCATTGCCTCTGTTTCAGGGGAGTCTCATCCCCAGGGTGAGACCCTGGACAGCACCTTCCCCCTTAGCTGTGTGATTGTGTTCAACTTACTGAATAGAAGCAAGCATTTACAGCACCTGAAGCCTTTCACATGCTTGATCTCACTTAATTATAGCAATAACCTGGGGAGGCGGACATAGATCATTGTTACCACCCTGTGAAGCAACATCATAGGTGACTCAGGCAGTCAGTGGTGGAGCTGGGATTTTAGCCCAAATTTGTCTTGTTCCGAAACCGGAGTTCTTTCCATGACCTACTTGGTTAGAACTGACCTGAGTCAATTTTGTCATTCACTATGTAGATGCAAGAGGTCTTGGGGCCGTAGGTCTCTGCATGTTGTAATGAAAGCAGGTGTCAGATAGAATTCTGCCATACAGACTTTCATTTATTAGCAAAGCAGGTGCAAAAACAGGCATGTGGCTTGCCCTGTGAGCTCAATGACATCCCGAATCATTGTCCTTTTAGGTGCCCCAGTAGATCCTTGCATGAAAGCCTCACTCAGGGCAGAGGTGACATTTTTCAGCACCAGGATTCAGCTAACCTTGTCATTGAGTCATGAGAAAAAAATTAGCTGATAATCAGCCTAACAAACACAGAATCCACTGGAGTCATAAACTTATGGCACTGTTCCATTTAATAAACACAGGGAGACCAGTCAGAAGGCTACCAGAACATTCTAGTCCAGAGTTGACAAAGGCCTTTCCCAATGGCTATGGGGAAGTAGGAAAGGAGTAGGATCATTCAATGAGTCAACCAAATATGTTGAGCACCGTACTAGTTTCCTAAAACAAAGTATCAAAACGAAGTACCACAAAATGGGTGGCTTACAACAGAAATTTATTTTCTTCTGGAGGCCAGAAGTCTGAAATTAGGGTGTCAGAAGGGCCATGCTCCCTCTGACATGTCTAGGGAAGGATCCTTTCTCGCCTCTCTCCTGGCTTCTGGTGGGTGCAGCAATCCTTAGTGTTCTTTGGCTCATTGCTGCCATCCCATCTCTGTCTCTGCCATCACATTACGTGGCTTTCTCCCTGTGTATGTCTGCACCTCTGCATTCCTTCCTCTTCTAATAAGGACATCAGTCATATTGGATTTAGGGCCTGTCCTAATTCAATATGATCTTAACTAATTATATCTGCAAAACCCTATTTTCAAATAAGGTCACATTCTGAGGTTCTGCAAAGACATAAGTTTGGGGGGACATTATTCAACCCAGTACAGGCACCTACATTATGCCAAGTGCTGTGAAGAAAGAAGATAAATGTGAATAAGCATTTTTCTGCACTTAAGTTGCTCAGCCCCCAGAGAGGGAGACAAGCAGGTTGGTGCCTACTCTGAGAGCAGTAAACACACGTTGCTGGTACAGGACAGATGAAGCATCTCACCCCAAATTAACAGGGTCATGGAAGCAACCTCTGAGCTGAGTTCTGAAGGCCTGGCAGGAGGTAGCCAGGGCAAGGAGGGCAGAAAGGCAACAGACACAGAAGGAGAGACATGTAGGTCCAAGGGTCTGGTTGTAGAGGGAGCAGGATGAGTGCATTGAGGCAAGAATGTGGGGTCTGAGATGGACAAATGGTGATGTGTGAAGCCAAACTGTTAAGCAAGGGCAGGTCAGGAAGCATCTCATGTGCCAGTCTAAGAATTTTTTCTGTGGACCACAGGGAGCCATTGGCATAGTTTAAGCAAGGCAGGAATGTAGTCATATTTGCATGTTAGAACAATCACTCTGAAGCAATGAAAAGGGTAAACTGGAAAGGTTAAGAATGGAAATGGGAAATGTCAGTAAAAGGCAATAAATAATAAGGTCCTGGCATATGGCCGCAACCATGAGGATGGGGAAAAGGGAATTGATTTAATATTTACTCAATACTAGGGAATCAGCAGAGTTTGTGGATAAATCAGATGGTGGGCATGAAAAAGGAGTCAATAATACCATCCAAGGTGCTCTGCGCTACGTTTTGTTAAGCTCAGGTCCTGAGGTCATCCCTGAGATATTTGGAAGTGATCAGTACAGAATGCTGGAG
Organism: Piliocolobus tephrosceles; assembly: GCF_002776525.5. Taxonomy (NCBI): domain Eukaryota; kingdom Metazoa; phylum Chordata; class Mammalia; order Primates; family Cercopithecidae; genus Piliocolobus; species Piliocolobus tephrosceles. The sequence continues at coordinate 31,853,518 of NC_045447.1, read as the reverse complement.
AACTTCAACATTTCAGAAGCAGGAGGAGAAAAACCAGCTAGTAAATAATTCAGAGGAAAAAAAAGTCATGTGACAGGAGAAATGGAGTTATACACGGGGAGCATTAAGCAGACAGCCACTGGGACCCAGGTGGAATTAGCACCCAAGTAACAATGTTAGCCCAGTGAGGTGACTCCCAGGGAAGGAAGAACTCCGGGAAGCTTAGAGACCCAGAAAGAAGGCAGAGTAGGGACAAAGACCACATGTCTTTATAGTAGGCAAATTTCCCAACTTCATATTAAGCCTTGATGTCACCAAGAACAGTGGGGCCCAGTTCAGTTAACGGGTGACCAACTGTCAGGTTCGCCCAAGTCTGTTCCAGTTGAACCCTGAGAGCCTAACGTCCTGAGAAACCTTTCTGTCCTGGGAAAACCAGGACACTTGGTCACCCTTATTAACAAACACTTCCTGAGCATCTGCTACGTGCCACATGCTATATTGGTTGATATCAAGATTAACAGTGCACAGAGCAGGCAGGCTCTTTTGCAGCCCACAGCCTGGTGGGGGGAAATAATGGGTTACAAGCTCCTACCACCTGTAGAAGAATAGGTTGAGATTCCTCTCCTTCACTGCCAAGGGCAAGTTAAAGGAAAATGGTTTGGATGTAACTTAGCCAGGGATGAAAAAATGCTCTCTTAACAAAATAAGGCTGTGGTGCAAGTTCATATGTGTATGTTAATAGGAGAAATATTAATTTCTTATATCAAATTGAGAAGGGCAGAAGTTATGCTTATTCTGGGTTTTTTTTTCTATAATAAAAGAAATGTGAGTTTTCAAGATAGTTTTGCTAAAAGGAGAAATAATTTCTCTCGTAAAGCTAAGTACAGTTTGGGGCCAGAAGGAAGGGAAGATGTCCACACAGGATAAAATGTGCCTGATTTTAGATGCTGCAGGAAAGAACTAGTTACAACTCAAAAAGAAAAAACCCTATTGGGTCTCTCTTTGGTCCCCATGCCTAGATAATTTTCCCAGGGCTGCTGTAACAAATTACCACAATCTATGTGGCTTAAAATAACAGAAATGTATTCTCTCACAGTTCTGCAGGGCAGAAGTCTAAAATCAAGGTGTCTGCAGAACTGCACTCCCTCTGGAGGCTCCAGGGAGATTCTGTTCCCTGCCTTTCCAGTTGCTGGTGGCTACTGATGTCACTTGGCATTCCTTGACTTGCAGCTGTATCAACTTCAGTTTCTGCCCCCATCTTTGCATAACCTTCTTCCCCATGTTTCCTTATGTGTCCTCTTCAGTTTGCCTAATCTCCCGCTGCCTGACTCTTATAAAGGCATCTGTCATAAACTCAGTGTAAGTTGAGGAGCGTACTGAATGCGTATCGCTTTCACACTTAAAGTTGAAAAATCAAATATAGAGAGATGTCATCAAGACTGCTTACTTGAGGTGCTCTGCACTCACCTCCTCCGCAAGGAAGGATGAAAACAACAAATAGATAACCACATGTCAAATAAAATGTCTAAAGGAGAACACCAGAATTCAGCAAGGAAGTGACAAATACCTTTTGAGATAGAAATTCAGGACAGCAACATGAACAGGGAAGTACAGCACCCAGCCAGGTTCAGCTCAGAGCCAAAAGGAACTCTCCAGTGTGGGGGAAAGGTAAGCAGGAAATCTCCAGCAGTCCACATTCTCACTTCACATGCCTGCAATCTTAGTTACACAAGAGCCCTATCACCTTCACAGGCCTTAAGCCCAGTGTAAGGAGAGGGCCTGGAATCAACATGATTGCATTATTCCAGAGACCAAATTCACACAGAATCACCCCCTACTCCCCAGAAACCAGGCTGCTGCAGCACAACACAATTTTGAGAACACAGCCACCACCAGAGTGCATTCTGCCCTGAGGATCAACAGTCTCTGCATTTCTCCATTCCTGGAGCTCCACTGATATCCCACCACATTTACCCAGAGGGCTGCAGAGTCAAAAGACCAGCTGAAATTATCAGTGTAGCCATACTCCTGGCACCAGACCTCACGCAGTACCCTACATCTTGGGGAACAGGCAGTTCAGCACAGTTAAAGAGCTACCCTCAGGAGAGAGGGAGCTGATGTACACACTCTCCAGAGCCTGAGAGCCATTTACCCAAGGCCCATTGCCACCAACCCTGCTCTCTCCAGCATCAAAGCTGCCAAGGACCCATGTATAACCCCCAGGAGCCCAAGGACTGGCCTGCCCAGGATCTGCTGCTGCTGGTAACCATGCCCTCTTTAACAGGGAAACCACCATGTGCATGTGAATGCCCCTTAAGGACTCAAGGATCGGCCTCCCCAGCGTTCCCATGCCCACCAAAGCTTCCACAAACAACCACAGAATAAGCTGCTGAGGCACTTGCAGACACTGCTGACACTGATTACAGCCAAAGAAATTATACAGAGATTGTACTAGTACATCCACCCAGAACCAAAGCCAAAGCCCCCTATACAATCAATACTATAGGACACATCTACAGAAAAAAAGGTCTTACCCTACAAAAGCTACTCCATAATATTGGAAGAACCAAATGTTCCACCAAATGTGAGATATTAACGGAACACAGAAAACTTGAAAAACCAAGGAAGCATGACATCTCTAAAGAAACACAATAATTCTCCAGTAACAGACCACAAAGAAAAGGAAACCAATGAATGCCTAGAAAGGAACTCAAAATAATGACCTTAAGGAAACTCAGTGAGATACAAGAGAACACAGATAGACAATTCAACAAAATCAGAAAAACAACTCATGATCTAAATTTTAAATTCAATAGAGATAAATATCATTTAAAAATGAGCCAAACGAAAGCTTTGGAACTGAAGAACTTAACGAACAAAGTTAAAAATATAACTGTCAGCTTTAACAATAGACTGGATGAAGCAAAAGTTAAAATTTCTGAACTTGAAAACAGGTCTTTTGAAACAACATCGCCAGAAAAAAATAAAGAATAAAAAGAATGAAGAAAGCCTACAGAGCATATGGTATCCTATTAAGCAAAAAGAAAAAAAAAAAAAAGAAAGAAAGAAAGAAAGAAAGAAAACAAATTATGAGATTTCAAGAAGACATGAGAAAACACATAGAAAACCTATTTAATTAAATAATACCTGAAAATTTCCCAAGCCTTGGGAAGTATCAGGAGATGCAGATACAGAAAGCTCAGAAGATTCCTAAGTAGATTCAACCCAAAAAGATCCCCTCAAGGCACATCACAGCCAAACTGTCAAAAGTTAAAGAGAGAAGTCTAAAAACAGCAATAGAAAAGTATCAAGTCACATATAGGGCAGCCCACATCAGACTAACAGCAAGTTTCTCAGCAGAAACCTTACAGGTCAAAAAAGAATAAGATGATGTGTTCAAAGTGCTAGATTAAAAAAAGAAGAAAAAAAAAAACCTAACAGCCAAGAATACTATATACAGCAAAAGTATCCTTCATAAATAAAGGAGAAATAAAATCTTTCAGAAAAACAAGGAAAACTGAGGGAATTGATCACCATTAGTCTTGTCATGCAAGAAATGTGTAAAAGCTGGGCATGGTGGATCATGCCTGTAATGTTAGCACTTTGAGAGGCCAAGGCAATAGTATTGCCTGAGCCCAGGCATTTGGGGCCAATCTGGGCAACAAAATGAGATCCCCATCTCTATTTAAAACAAAAACAAAAACAACAACAACAACAAAAAACCTAGCCATGATGGTGTATACCTGTGGTCCCAGCTACTCCCAAGGTTGAAGTGGGAGGATCATTTGAGCCCAGGCAGTTAAGACTGCAGTGACCCATGATCGTGCCTCTGCACTCCAGACTGGGTAACAGAGTGAGACCATGTCTGAAGGAAAAAACGTGTAAGAGAGTTGTGCATCTGGAAGTGAAAGAGCAATAGCTACCATCATGAAAACATGTGACTCCCGGGTGTTCAAGTGGTTAGCATAAAAATAAAAACACAAGAAACTATAAAACCCACTGGTGGAACAGATAAACAAATGATAAAGAGAATGAAATCAAATGACACCACTACAGAAAACCACAACATGGCAGAAATAATAAAAGGGAAAAAAAGAACAAAGGGTATACAAAACAACCAGAAAACAACAAAATGATAAGAGTAAGTCCTCACCTATCAATAATAACTTTGAATGTAAATGGTTTAAGTTCCTCAATTAAAAGATATGTTCAAGGCCACCCTTATGGTCAAGAAAAAAAAAAAATATATATATATATATATATATATATATATATTTATTTATACATTGGCTGAATAAATTTTTAAAAAAGAGACAAAAAAAGACCCAACTATGTGCTGCCTACAGGAAACTCACTTCAACTGTAAAGAAAAACATGGACTGAAGGTCTGAAGGTGAAGGGATGGAAAGCAACATAATTTTGTTCCAAGCAACATAAATGAAAAGTGAGCAAAAGAGGCTATATTTATATTAGATAAAATAGGCTTTAAGCCTAAAGAAACACATAAGGAAACAAAGAAGGTCATTACATAATGATAAAGAGATCAATTCAGCAAGAGAATGTGACAACTATAAATATATACGTACCCAATACCAGAGCACCTAGATATATAAAGCAAGTATTATTAGAGCTAAAAGGAGAGACAAACCCCTATACAACAAGAATTGGAAACTTCAATGCACCCTGTCAGCACTGGACAGATCATCTGCACAGAATATCAACAAAGGAATATTGAACTTAAACTGCACTATACACCAACTGGACCTAACAAACATTTACAGAACATTTTATCCAACAGGTGCAGAATACACATTTTTCTCATCAGCATATGAAACATTCTTTAGGATAGGCCATATGTTAAATACAAAACAAATCTCAACACATTTTTAAAAACTGAAATCCTATCAAGTATTTTTTCAGACCACAATGGAATAAATAGAAATCAATAACCAGAGGAACTTTGAAAACTGTATAAATACATGGAAATTAAACAACATGCTCCTGAACAACCAATGGGTCAATGAAAAAATTAAGAAGGAAATCCAAAAAATGTTTGAAACAAATATAAATAAGAACAACATACCAAAACCAATAAGATACAGTAAATGCAGCACTAGGTTTATAGCAATAAATGCCTGTAGCAGAAAAGTAGAAAGATTTCAAATAAATAATCTAATGCAGAACTAAATAAAACAGAGACAAAAAATACAAAAGGTAAACAAATGAAAAGTTGGTTTTTTGAAAAGATAAACAGAATCAACAAACCATTAGCTAGATGGCCTAGGAAAAAGAGATGTTCCAGATAAATAAAATTTAAAAAATAACAAAGGAGATATTACAACTGATACTACAGAAATACAAAGAATCATTAAAGACTATGATGAAACAAACACTTAAATTGAATCCAGTGAGATTCAAGTCAGGGATACAAGGATGGTTCAACATATACAAATCAATAAATGTGATACATTACATCAATAGAATGAAAGACCATATGAGCATCTCAATAAATGCAGAAACTTCACTTGATAAAATCCCACATCCCTTTCATGATAAAAAGACTCAACAAATTAGATATAGAAGAAACATACCTCAACACAATAAAGGCTATATATGACAAACCCGCAGCAAACATCATTCTGAATGGGAGAATGTTGAAAGTTTTTCTCTTCTAAGAACTGGAACAGTTTTAAAAAACAAGCCCACTTTCACTACTCTTATTCAACATAGTACTTGAAGTCCTAGCCAGAGTCAGGCAAGTGAAAGAAATAAAGCACATTCAAATTGGAAAAGAGGAAGTCAAATTGTCCCTGTTTGCAGATTATGTGGCCTTATACATAGAAAAACCTAAAGACGCCACCAAAAGTCTTAGAACTTATCAATTCAGTAAAGTTGCAAGATACAATTTTTTTTTTTTTTTTTTTTTTTTTTTTTTTTTTTTGAGACGGAATCTCACTTTGTCACCCAGGCCAGAGTGTAGTGGCACAATCTCGGCTTATTGCAAGCTCCACCTCCTGGGATCATGCCATTCTCCTGTCTCAGCCTCACAATTAGCTGGGACTACAGGTGCCCACCAACACACCTGGCTAATTTTTGGTATTTTTAGTAGAGATGGGCTTTCACCGTGTTAGCCAGGATGGTCTTGAACTCCTGACCTCGTGATCTGCCCACCTTGGCCTCCCAAAGTGTTGGGATTACAGGTGTGAGCCACCGTGCCCAGCCTATGATACAAAATTAATACAAAAATCAGTAGCATTTCTATATACCGATAACAAACTATCTTTAAAGAATCAAAAGGTAATTTCATTTTTAGTAGCTACCAAAAAATAATATCTAGAAATTAAGCAAGACAGTGAAAGTTCTCAACAATGAAAACTACAAACACTGATGAAGGAGGTTGAGGAGGATACAAAAATGTGAAAAGACATCTCATGTTCATGGATTGCAAGAATTAATATTATTACAAAAACCATACTATGCAAAGATATCTACAGATTTTATGCAGTCCCCATTAAAATACCAACAACATTCTTCACAGTAATTGAAACAACGATCCTAAAATTCATATGGAACCCCAAAAGAGTCCAAATAGCCAAAGCAATCCTATGCAAAAAGAGCAAAGCTGGAGGCATCATACCATATGACTTCAATACATACTACAAAGCTATACTACAAAAACAACATGGCCCCGGCATAAAAACAGACACATAGACCAATGGAACAAAATAGAGACCCCAGAAGTAAACCCATGTATTTATAACCAACTGCTTTTCAACCAAGGTGCTAAGAACATACATTGGGGAAAGGACAGCCTCTTTAATAAATGGTGCTAGGAAAACTATCCATATACAAAAGAATGAAATTACACTGTTTCTTACACATATAAAAATTAACTCAAAATGGGTTACAGACAGAAATGTAAGACCAAAAACTATAAAACTACTCAAAGAAAACAAAGGATATGCTTTAGTACATTGTTCTGGGCAAAGATTTTATGAGTAAGATTCCAAAAGCACAGGAAATGAAAGTAAAAATAGACCAATGTGATTATACCAAACTAAAAAGCTTTTGCATAGCAAAGGAAACAATTAACAGTGAGGAGACAAGCTGTAGAATGGGAAATAATATTTGCAATATCTATCTAACAAGGGATTAGTATCCAAGAATATGCAAGGAACTTAAACATCTCAATGACAACAAAACAAATAATACAATTTTAAAATGAGGAAAGGATCTGAATAGACATTTCTCCAAAGAAGACATAAGAATGGCCAAGTATATGAAAAAATGTTCAACATCGGTAATCATCGGGGAAATGTAAATCAAAACTAAAGTGAGATATCATCTCCCCCTACTTAGAATTATTATCAAAAAGATTACAAATAAGATGAGTGTGGTGGCTTATACCTGGAGTCTCAGCCACTTGGGAGGCTGAGGCAGGAGGATTCCATGAGTCCAGGAATTCGAGACCAGCCTGGGCAACACAGTGAGATCCCATCTCAAAAAAAGAGTTAAAAAAAAAAAAATGCTGCTGAGGATATAGAGAAAAGGGAATTCTTACACACGGCTGGTTGGAATGTAAATTAGAACAGCCATTTTGGAAAACAGTATGGAGCTTCCTCAAAAAACTAAGAACTTTCATATGATCCCGTAACCCCACTGTTGGATATTTATCTAAAGGAAAAGAAACCTGTACTCCCATGTTTATTGCAGTACTATTCACAACGGCCACAATGTGGAATCAATCTAAGTGACTATCAACGAATGAATGGATAAAGAAAATGTGATATATACACACACATATATATGTGTGTGTGTATATACTCATTCACATACACAATGGAATACTATTTGGCCATTAAAAAGAATGAATTCATGTCATTTGCAGCAACCTGGATGGAACCAGAGGTTATTGTGTTAAGTGAGCCAGGTGTAGAAAGACAATTATAGCATGATATCACTTATATGTGGGAACTAAGAAGGGTTGAGCCCATAGAAGTAAAGAATAGATCATAGTTATTAGAGGCTGGGAAGGGTAGTGGGGAGGGAAAATTGGGAGGGGGTCTAGTGAGAGGTTGGTTAATGGATACAAAATTACAGCTAGAAGGGAGGAATAAGTTCTAGTGTTGTATAGCACTGTAGGGTGACTACAGTTTATAATGTGTATTTTCAAATAGAGAAGATGATTTTGAATGTTCCCAACACATAGAAATGATAAATGTTTAAGGTGAAGAATATGCTAATTTTCATAATTTGATAATTATACATTATATATGTATATCAATAAGTCACTCTGTATCCCATAAAATATGTATACCCTGTAAATACATATAATTATTGCCTGGCAATTGAAAATAAATATTTATCACTGGATTTAGGACACACTGAGATCACCCAAGATGATCTCATCTCAAGATCCTTTAGTTAATCACATCTACAAAGGTCCTTTTCCCAAATAAGGCCATATTAACAGCTTCTGAGGGATAGAACTTAGATATTTTGGGAGCGACAATTTAATTCACTACACATCCATTAAAATAATCTGAGTATATTTTCTTTTCTTTTGTGTTGCATGGAGCAAAGAGAGACCCCTACCCTGACAAAGCATCCACCTTCCCTTAGTCCCAGCTGTACATGAGCAGAAAAGCCATTGATAGCTTTTCTCCACATATGGTTGTCTTATTTGTGTACTGCTCAATCCCTTGGCTAAGGGGTAATTAGGAAGGGATACTAAGATCCAGCTTTCTCTCTGCAGGTCAAACCATATGCCTGGTCAGCACTGCATCCACTGGGAAAAAATAAGCAATTTTTTTCTTCCCACAAAGATGCTGCTCACTTCCCATGCAGTGTGCCCATTCAAAGGGGGTTCCTTTTTCTGATTTGAATAAAGACAAAGTATAGGCCAGGAGAGACTCTCACCATCGACATTCATGACCTCAACTGTGTTTGCCGGTGGCCAATTAGAGGTGATGGTATAAAGTACTTGCTAAAATTGTTAGGACCATGCAAAATTTGCCAGACAGTAAAAGAAATGGAGAAGGGACTGACAAAAAGCAGGGGTGACACAAGGAAGGAAACAAGGGGAACAGCAGGTAGTGAGTTAAAGTGAGTTTCTAGAAGCGGAGGGAGGGAGGGAGTGGATGTAGAGGTCCACCAGACTTGAACAGCCTTATGTGAGCACACCTTCATGTTCACCACCCCCGCCACAAGCAGCAAGGCCTTGACCCTTTTGTGATAGGAAGGAGCAATATAACCTAGGCTGAGACCTGTTCCCCAAACCCACCTAGCTCTGCCCCTTGCTCTGTAAGATTTTGAAGAACTGTCAGAGCCCCTGTAGTAAAGACCCGCTTGAACTTTCAGTGGGAGCTAATATGCCTTTGCTGTACTGTGATATCTGAGCCACATGGAGAAGGGCAGCTGGATCCTCATTGGGACCAGCTATGTCTCCAGCAACAGACACCCACAGGCAATGACCCACTTGGAGGAAGACCCAATCCCCCAAGACAAACTGCCAGAGAGAGGCCAGACATCCATCTTGTAGAAGAAGAGGACAAGGAAAAGCTAGCCATGCCCTCCACTGACACTAAAATCCCTTAGGTATGTGCAACCCCAAAAGCCCTTCTATATCCACAGTTCTGTTGAATTCTTGCAACAATATCCCATGTCAAGCCCGTTTTACAAACCCGGAAACTGAGTTTCACAGATGTGAAGGTCTTGCTCTGATACAGGACTCTCTACTCGTGGTCGCTTTTTGCCATTCAGAGTGGTGGGTTTTAGTTTTGCTTTTTCCATGTGAGACATGCTGGGAATCTGCAGCCTGGGTTGTCATCTAGACTCCCTCGTGCTAGGATCTCAGGCGTGCCACTTAACCCCAAAGTAGTGTTTTTTCTGTAAATAAAAAAGAATAATAATTATCTTCCCCATGATGTCACTGTGGACCAGCCAATAAAAATTATTAAAAAGCAATTGCCAACAATTGAAGTCAAACACATCATAGGAGAGTAAATTGCTGTGTTCTACTAGCTTCTGTGGGAATTCAGATATAATTTTTTTAAAAAAGACCAATCCCTGGATGTCTACACAAGTTAGAGGGAGTCATTAGTAGGATGAAAAGAAAAGTGGTTTTATTTTCTTGGTGGTTTTATTAATAAGAAAAAGAGTAGATGTGTATTGTTTCTCAAAAAAAAAAAAAAGAGATTTTTCGGGAGCATATGGCAAATTAGTCATTAAGACTCTCTTATGGCTCAGACCCACTTAATATGTCCTCTGTGGTGTGTGTACAACAAACCTGCAAAATTACATTACAGTGACTATTAAATGATTCATCAGGGTCACTTCCCCAGTAGATTTAGAATCTGGTGCTTATTCATGCTTCTCCCTCGGTAAGCTTTATTATCTCAATTGTGTTTGCCAGTGGCTAATTAGAGGTGATGGTACAAGCTAATTGCTAAAATTTTTCAGAACCATCAAAGTATTTATTTTGAGAGCAGGGGAAAATTACAGTTCCGTCTTTGGCAGCAGAAGGGATGCATTGTGATTTTAACAAATGGTGTGTCTGCTGGTCCTTAAGAGTTCAGTAGCAGTTTAATATGCAAAGTGATTGGCTGACAGTGTGAACCTGGAGCTGAGACACTATTATTGCTCCCAGTACCCGGGAGTACTCTGGCTCCAGCTGGGCTCATGCTTCATGGCTTGAAATTCCCACAGCCTGCGTTTGGTCTATGAAGACTTTCCCCCACCCCCTTTTGTAGCTCTTAACCATAGCAAGATTGGGAAAACCATGGGGGTGACAAATTGAATCGGGCTCACAAAGGATGTCAGGGGAGGCCAGAGCAGACAAGCTCCAGGTGATAAGAAAAAGTGCAGTCTGATAGGAAACAGCAGACTTCAAAGAGCAGAGGAAAATTGTTTGCCAGTAGGGCACAAACACATGGATCCAGGAGAAGCAATGCTTAGTAACTCAGGCTGGCAGCCCTGAGAAGTCTGACAACCAACAGCCAAGTCACAAACCCTAGAATGAGGTCAAGAAGGAGACTGGCCCCTAGGGAGAAAGAGGGTGAAAGCCAGAGAAAGAGAAGAATCAAGGCTGGGTCTCAAATACAAAGCCTAGAGGCAAAAAGGATAAGGCTGAGTCCCAGAGAACAGGGGTTAGATAACTCACTTTTGATCCTGGGGGTGATGTTGGTTCTCTCAGAAATCAGTTATTGGCCCCAGCTCACCAGACAGCCACAACAGTTTCCCCTTCATGATACTTTGAGATCAAGCAGCACCCGACTCACCCAGTATTCATTTCCACTTCTCGTGCGCCTTCCCATCGTGTGTGTGTTGGGGGGCACGGGCGGGAGGGTGGGTGTTAGTGGGAGCTGGAAAAGGGAATTACAGTTTCTTGGCTCGCTTTTAGCTAGAGTTTGCCATGCAAATTAAATGCACTCATGCCAGCTCTGAATGTGGGAAGTGGAGGCCATTTCCCTGTTTTTTACCATTTCTCCAGGTAAGAAAAGTCATGAGGATATAGGGCTGTGGCAGCCATGAGAATGCACGTCTCACTTCTACACTGCAAGGACTGGGGTTGACAGCAGTCCTGCTACGGCAATCAGAAATCCATGCTCACATTTACCCCACCACAGCCATGCTTCTCACAGACTGATTCCAGCCAGTGACTATGCATGGCAGAGAGACATGAGCTCCTTGGATGGGTGACTTTGGCTCAAGGATTCTCCATATGCTTTGCTGAACATTTCTAAGGTCTTCTGTCTTACAGACTGGATTCTCTGGCATCAGTAGAAAGAATCTAATAGAACAATGTCTTTTTGCAGTCTGGTACATGCCACTGTGAACCTCTTGAGGGAAGGCGTAGTGGCCTACTCATTTTGTGCCTTACAAACTCTGTGAAAATGACAAAAAGGTAAAGACTCTAACTTCTATTTTATTCACGTATTGTTTGTTTTTGAATTAGTAGTGATGATAGCCATTATTAGCTGAATACCTAATCCATATGCCATACATTTTACATTATGCCCTACTAAATGTATTAGCTCATTTTATTCAATTCTCACAACAAAGCTGGTCTTATTATTAGTCCCATTTTGCAAACAAGGACATTGAAGCTTAAAGAGAACACGCAATTTTTCCCAAAGTCACATGGCTAGTAAAGGACAGGCTCTCTTGCCTGATTTTTGTACAAACATCACATGCCAGGTGCCAAGCTAGGATCTACCTAGAGTTCATTTAACATTTTTTTTTTTTTTTTTTTTTTTTTGAGACGGAGTCTGGGTCTGTCGCCCAGGCTGGAGTGCAGTGGCCGGATCTCAGTTCACTGCAAGCTCCGCCTCCCGGGTTTACGCCATTCTCCTGCCTCAGCCTCCCGAGTAGCTGGGACTACAGGCGCCCGCCAGCTCGCCCAGCTAGTTTTTTTGTATTTTTTAGTAGAGACGGGGTTTCACCGTATTAGGCAGGATGGTCTCAATCTCCTGACCTCGTGATCCGCCCGTCTCGGCCTCCCAAAGTGCTGGGATTACAGGCTTGAGCCACCGCGCCCGGCTAACATATTTCTTACTATAAAGGTAACACCCGCACCAGAAGTACAGCAGGAGCAGGCTTGGCTTAGATGGAGCTGATTAAGAAACGTTCATTGTTGGGTTCCTTTTCAATGTTGTTGTATCTGTAATAATAGAGATTGCCAGCTGAAATACAGGACACCCCATTAAATTTGAATTTCAGATAAATAATGAAAAATGTGTTAGTATAAGTATGCCTTCAGCAGCATTTGGGACATACTGATTTAGTTGGGTGTCTTGTATTTTCATCTGCTAAATTTAGCAACCCTAAAAATAATTAAGAAGCTGCTCCCAGAGATCAGGGGGCATGTTGTTCAAAGCCATAATGCAAAAAGCCAAGCACTCTTAGAAGAAAGATAATAATAACAATATCAACAACTGCTAATTTATTGAGTACCTTTTTATGTGCTAGTCACTGTTCTAAGGTCTTTTCCACAATAACTCGCCCTAACCTTACAACAAACCAGTGGAATAAGCATTCCTGTTCTTCCTATCTTGCAGACAACTGAGACAGAGAAACTTGCCCAAAGACAGCCAGCCAGCAAGCAGCAGAGTTAGGATTCAAACCATGACTGTCATTTCTAGATACTACATGTTTAACCACTAACCTCATAAAGAGTAAGGCTCAATTTGCCAAATTATAAAGCGAATATTCAACTCAGGTTTACACAAATTCTATAGACTCTCTCTTCATTTGTTCTTTCTCACTTACCAAAAATCTAGAACCCATTTTTCTCCTTATAGGTATCATACCCTGGTAGGGCGGTGATCTAACCAGACACTGTATTTTTAAAATGCAATTTTCCTATCTAAAAATTATTGTATGTTAAGGTTTTGTAAATTTTGGAATACAAAAAAGAATACAGAAAGCTACAGAGAGTGTAAAGAAACTTAAAATTACCTTAATTTCCTTTGTTAATATTTTGTGTAGCATTTCAGTCTTCCTATGAACACATATTATTTGCTTTTTTAGACAAAATGTGAATCATACTATACACACTGTTTTGTGGCTTCCATTAACAATACACTGTGAATACCTTTCCTTTTTATAAATTGCCTTTGAGGATGCTATGAACTGAATTGCAGCCCCCACAAATTTCATATGTTGAATCTCTAACCCACAATGTGACTGTATTTGGAGAAAGGAAGTAATTAAGATTAAATGAATTCATAAGGGTAGGGCTCTGATTCCAAAGAATTCATGTCTTTATAAGAAGAGACACCAGACAGCTCGTTCACTTTTTCTGCCATATGAGGGTATAGCAAGAAGATAGCCATCTGCCACCCAGGAATAGAGCTCTCACTAGATGTCAACCTTGCCACACCTTGATCTGGGACTTCCAGCCTCCAGAACTAAGAGAAGATAAATCTCTGTTGTTTAAGCCACCCAGTCTATGGTACTTTATTATGTGAGCCTAAGCAGACTAATAGTTTTTCAGGACTATAATACTCCATTGGCTGGATACAACAAAATTTATTCAACAAATTCCCTTGATAGGGCTTGCATCTGTGTCCCTACCCAAATCTCATATTGAATTGTAATCCCCAATGTTGGAGGTGGAGCCTGGTGGAAAGTAATTGGACCATGGGGGTGGTTTCTCATTAATCGTTTAGCACCATCTCCTTGGTGCTGTCCTCATGATAATGAGTTCTTGTGAGATCTGGTTGTTTAAACGTATGTTGCACTTTGCTCTGCTTTCTCTTCCTCCTGTCCCAGCCATGTGAAGTGCTGGCTCCTTCTTGGTCTTCTGCCATGATTGTAAGCTTCCTAAGGCCTCCCTAGATGCCAAGTAGATGCCAGCATCATGCTTCCTGTACGGCCTGCAGAGCTGTGAGCCAATTAAACCTCTTTTCTTTACAAATTACCCCATCTCAGGTATTTCTTTATAGCAGTGTGAGAACATCCTCATTGCTAATTCTATAAATTGCATTCAAATTTGCACTTTCATAAGTATCACCTGTAAGTAACCTTTCCCAGCCCTAACTTAGGATAGATTTTTAGATACAGAGTCACTGGTAGAGTGACCGATTATCTCAGTTTGCATGAACTATCCTGGTTTTAGTACTGAAAGTCCCATGTCTTGGAAAACTCCCCCAGTTTTGGCAAACCAGGACAGCTAGCCACTGGATTTCTAGGTCAAAGACAATGCACTTTCTAGGGCTTTGTTACACATACTGCTGGATCAGTCTCAAAATGGGTGCTAATTTCCATTTCCATACCCACCATGTAAGAGGTATCTCTTCAGAGGTACATACCTTATCTGTAATTTACATGAACATACTTTAGCATAGATAGTGAGATATAGGAGGTGTAAATTACAAGTAATCTATACCCTAGAAAGAGTTGATTAATATGTGAAGTACCCTAATCAGGAATCCACATTCTAGAGGTGGCTGGTTAGCATTTGAAAGACCCTAATCAGGAGCCCCTACTCCAACTCCAGCGCCTGCCACAGGCACTCAGACAAGTGCTTGCTTTAAATACCATTATGTGAAGCTGCATATTGAGCTTGTTAATTAGCATAAGGAATATTAGAAATAATGTTTCATTGGTGAAATATGAGCTATTCAGAAAAACATTCTGCCTTGCATCAACAGAAGATTTTGAAAATTCTGGTATCAAAAACCAGCAGCCAAACAATTTTGGAGAAACACTTAAGGTGTGGAACTGTGTTTGATCCATCACCCCTACATTTATCAGAGGATTAGAAAGGTTTGGAAATGGGGGAGTTGTAATTTGGGGGTTACCACGATGACTAGAGGGGTGGGAGAAGGATGGATAGCAGAATTCAGTGCCTGGGTAGAGGCTAAATGTCCTACAATGCCCATGCCCAGACCAGGCAAAATGCCATGGATGCTGGAAGAGTTTTCAGCTGATGTTCAGAATCTTGTGGAATTTTTGTCTCAAAATTATCCTTCCAGGTTGGACAACCCCAAGAACAGAGGTTCCACACTTTAGTGGTTTTAGAAGAGAAAGCAATGGTCTTTGTGTATTTTTGTTGTTTTACTGTATTTGGGGCCTTTTGTTTATTTATTATTTTTGTTGTTACATGTGGCTGGGAGTTCAAAGGTCTGAGATCCAGGCACTCCAATGTTGAGGGCAGGAGAAGACAGATGTCCTAGCTCAAGAAGAGAGAGGGAGAAATTGCCCTTACTCTGCTTTTTTGTTATATTTGTGCCTTCAAGGAACTAGATGATTCCCACCCATATTAATGAAGACGATCTTCTTTCTTTGGTCTATGTGTTCAAATGCTAATCTCCTCTGGAAAGACCCTCACAGACACACTCAAAAATAACCTTTTCCCAGCTATCTGGCCATCCCTTAGCCCAGTCAAGTTGACACATGAAATTAACCATCACATCATCCCACAAGGAGACCCACTGAGGACTTCTGCAGGCTGAGATGTGGGTGAAAGGAGCAGACTTAGGTTCATGACTTTAAAGGAGGTCTGAGATGAGGAGATGTGAACTGGGATTGGGAGGTTCAGGGAAAGAAAGGGAGTCAGCATTAGGAGATTGCCAGGTAACCCTGGTGGCCGGGGCCTGAGAATCTCCAGCGAGCTGAACCAGCCCCTGCTAACCCTCAAGGGGAAGAAGCACCTCACGCCACACAGGTGGAAGGGCCACGGGAGCTTCTCCTTCCTACACTCTTACATCCCAGCCACCTGCAACTATCCATGCATCACCTATCACAATGGTCCTTCATCCTGGTTGTGTATCAGAATCACTTGGAAATGTTTAAGATACAAGTGCTCAGGCGTAGATTCTGATTTAATTGGTCTGGGATTGGTCTAAGCATCTTTTTTTAATGTTCCCCTGGTAATTCTAATGGACTGTCATGTGCTAAGATAACCATAATTTTCTTTAGACCACCTCAGCACAGACTATATGGTGTTACTATGTTATAGGACTAAGCTGGTGGTTCTTGACCTGGGCTGTATGCTGAAGTCATCTGGGAAGCTTAAAAAAAAAAAGACCAATGCCTGGGTTCCACCTTCAGAGATTTCAGTGTACTTGGTTTGCAGGTGCATCAACGGTTTTAAAAGTTCTTCTAGTGACTCCAATAAAGATCAAGAATGAGGCCCACTGGATCAAGTTCTAGCTCAGAAACTATAGTATATTTAAGTGTGCGAAGTTTGGGGATGGTCAGGTGAATTCTAATCTAGACACTCATTCTTCAAGAGAAAACTACTATACATTCTTCTACTATTCTATCTCAATCAAAAAACAAATGCTTTGCAAATTAGCATACTGGACATTAAACATGGGTTTTTATTAAATTGCATGATGAATATAATGAATAGGTTGTCCACTGGTGAAATTGCAGTTAGATGATATATATGTATTGGCTAACAATATTTTAGAGACACTTTCTACCTTTGCATAAATGGGGTATGGAAATTCAGTGAGGCCCATATTCTTTAATATTAGGGATATTATTTTAGAAATATTACACTGGAACTTTATTAGAGATATATTGCCCTAAGTGAAATCTCTAAGTGGTTCCATGTTCAGCTGTGAATTCTCAAAGGTGCTGGTTGCCAAATGCCATCTCTCAGGGTGACAGGAACTTTGGCCTTCACAACTGTATTAGTCCATTTTCACATTGCTATAAGGAAATACCTTTCCAAGCATAGTGGCTCATGCCTGTAATCCCAACACTTTGGGAGGCCAAGGTGGGTGGATCACTTGAGGCCAGGTGTTCAAGACCAGCCTGGCCAACATAGTGAAACCCTGTCTCTACTGAAAAGACCAACAATTAGCTGGGCATGGTGGCACATGCCTATGGTCCCAGCTACTCAGGAGACTGAGGCATGAGGATTGCTTGAACCCAGGAGGCAGAGGTTGCAGTGAGCTGAGATCATACCACTGCACTATAGCCTGGGTGACAGAGGGAGACTCTGTCTCTAAATAAATACATACATACATATATACATACATACATACCTGAGACTGGGTAATTTAAAAAGAGAAGGTTTAATTGACTCACTGTTCTGCAGGCTGTACAGGAACCATGATGCTGGCATCTACTTGGCTTCTGGAAGCCTCAGGAAACACAATCATGGCTGAAAGTGAAGTGGGAGCAGACACGTCTTACATGGTAGAAGCAGGAGCAAGAGAGAGTGGGGGGCAGTGCTACACACTTTTAAATGACCAGATCTCATGAGAACTTACTCACTATCACAAAGACAGTACCAAGGGGGATGGTGATAAACCATTCAAGGGAAAACGTTCCCATGATCCAGTCACATCCCACCAGGTCCCACCTCCAACAGTGGGCATTACAATTCGACATGCAATTTGGGCAGGGACACAGATCCAAACAATATTAACCACAAATGAACCTTTGATGCAAAATGCTAAGTTGAGTACCTCGGAGCAGACTTCCTCAGGTATGGAACAGGTCATGAGAATCCTTTCATGATGACTTGCTAACAAGCATTTAGTTAGTAAATGTTTGTACACCTGGCAGAATTGTCTCTGAGAATTGGTTTAATTAAAACATGTTAGTAAGGATGTAAAAGCATGTGATTCTCACCCACCCCACACTAGAGCAGCCCCTGATGGCTGTCAGCATAGAGCTGGCCTGGCTCTAATAGCAAACCCATGGTGTTCTCTTCTAGAACATAAGCAAAGCCTCTCTCATTGTTACAGAACGAGACGTAAAACACGACCACTCCGGAATCATGTCCCAGCACAAGGACAAAACCACCAGCGAAACCATGAAAATGGTCAAACACCTTCTACCAGCTACTAGAGTGACTGGTGCTTCTTTACCTGCTATAGATTTGGCTCTACTCTGTTCCTCCCACCTCCTAAATAAAACTTATCTAGGAACTATGCGATCACAGAATAGCCTTGCTTCTGATAGCACCCAAACCAGAGCAAAATCATATTCACTTGAACTCTTCCCTGAATCACCTAACACAAGCCTACATTCTGTAAAAAGCCCCTTCCATAACTCCCTTGCTGAGATAGACCAAGGTTCTCCATTTTGTTTTGTCTCTCTTGTACAATTACCTATTCATATTAGTGTTCTGTTATATATTAGTACATAACAAATTATTAGAAATTTAGGCCGGGCGTGGTGGCTCAAGCCTGTAATTCCAGCACTTTGGGAGGCCGAGACGGGCGGATCACGAGGTCAGGAGATCGAGACCATCCTGGCTAATGGTGAAACCCCGTATCTACTAAAAAATACAAAAATCTAGCCGGGCGAGGTGGTGGGCACCTGTAGTCCCAGCTACTCGGGAGGCTGAGGCAGGAGAATGGCGGGAACCCGGGAGGCGGAGCTTGCAGTGAGCTGAGATCCGGCCACTGCACTCCAGCCCCGGGTGACAGAGCGAGACTCCGTCTCAAAAAAAAAAAAAGAAATTTAAATGCTTAAAAACAGTGCATATTTATTATTTCACATTTTCCATGGGGCAAAAGGCTGGGTTTGGGTAGCTGGGTCCTCTCCTCAGACTCTTACAAGGCTAAAATCAAAATGTCAGCTGAAGCTATGTTCTCATCTGCAGCTTGGGGTTCTCTTCCAAGCTAATTCAGATTGTTGGCAGAATTCAGTTCCTTGTGGGTATAGGACTGATGAGGTTTGGCTGTGTCCCCACCCAAATCTCATCCTGAATTGCAGTTCCCATAATCCCCACATGTTGTGGGAGGGACCTGGTGGGAGGTAACTGAATCATGGGGGTGATGGTTTTATAAGGGACTTCCCCTTTCACTTGGTTCTCATTCTTCTCCTTGCTGCCTCGATGTGAAGAAGGACATGTTTGCTTCCCCTTCCACCATGATTGTAAGTTTCCTGAGGCCTCGCCAGCCATGCTGAACTGTGAGTCAATTAAATCTCTTTCCTTTATAAATTGCCGAGTCTTGGGTATGTCTTTATTAGCAGTGTGTGAATGGACTAATACAAGAACTGAGGTCCTATCTTCTCACTGGCTGTTTGCCAGAAGTTGCTTTCTGCTCCTACAGGCCACCCTCATGTCTTAGCCCCATAAGCCCCCTCCATAGGCAATTAACAACTTGCTATTTGTTTTCTTCCAAGCTGCCAAGATGATCTCTCTGATATTTCATCTTCTTTTAGGAGCTCACCTGATTAGGTCAGACCCACTCTATATAATCTACTTTTGACTGTAGTAACGTAACCATGGGAGTGATATTCCACGTATTCACAGGTCCCACTGAGATTCAATTTAGACTCAAGGTGAGAAAATTATGCAAGGCATGTTCACCAGGGAGCAGGAATCTGCAGGGCTATCTGCCCACCACAACAAGAAACCTATATTTGTTCAACTATGCCCTTAACGGTCTTTGGCTAAAAGACACCAACACTTTCCAACTATTATTTTCTATCAAAAGGAACCAAAGACTTGTACATGATCAGACTATGACAAGTCAGTTCATAACATCAGGATGGGAAACCACGGGGGGCAGACTTGTCAGAACACTTGACTATGTCCCAGTCAATCCATCTGGGTGATCACTCCCCCTTTTCAATAGCAAAGGCATTCAGAAACCTCTCTCACCAACAGGCAGATGGAGCTTGATACACAGAGGACTAAAAGAAGCTAGTTGCCTAATGTAAACTATTTGTTCAATAACCTTTTATCCAAATTTGGACTACCTATTAATGATCTATTCCCAAATTTTAACTTTAGTCATTTACTGAAATTTATCTTAAAAATATTCTTGAAATCTTAAATAAATTTCAGAATATTCTGTTAAAGATAGGAATAATGTATAGCACTTCTCCCCTTCTATTAGAAGCAAAGAACACTTGCTAAGTGAGCAAATAATGGTATTTCTATTATCTATGATTTTGAGTACTTTCTGTCCCAGGAGTCTAATTTAAATTATCCTTTCAAAAGAAAATATCAGAATGGTAGGGAACCTGGAATTCACACCCAGTGGAAATGGCTCTATGAACCACAACAGGTTGATTTGCCCCCTGAGGAGGTGTCCTTGCAACCCCAATTATCCTTTAATTGATGCGAATCCTCTGATTTCTTCTTTTAGGCTTTTACTCAAATTATCAGGATCATTCATTCATTCATTCACTGAATAAATACATTTGAGCATCAACTATGTGCCAAGTGCTCACTATGGAGATACAGCAGTGAATCTTAAAAATTTGCTTCATGAAACTTCATGGAATTTTCAATACAGCAGGAACACAGGCATTCAACAAATAATTCAAAAACGAATATATCATTACAAACTCTGATGACTAGTTGTAAGGAAAAATGTAAGAGGAAGATAAAACCCTATGGTTATCATGGTTATTTTAACTATGGGGTGAAAATTGTGAGTTTGAACATTTTCTCTTTATTACTATTCCTACAAATATTGATCAGGAAGACATCTAGACTCCCAGAAAATGAGAAGGGCAAGTAGGAATGTGCCCAGGGGTAGGGAATCCACTCATCCCTTTCAGGGATTAAAAAACAGGTCAGCTGGTAATATGGTTTGCCTATGTTCCCAACCAAATCTCATCTTGAACTGTAATTGCCATTATCCCCACATGTCCAGGGAGGGACCCAGTGGGAGGTGAATAGATCATGGAGGCAGTTTTCCCCATGCTGTTCTTATGATAGTGAGTGAGTTCTCATGAGACCTGATGGTTTTATAAGTGTTTGGCAGTTCCACCTTCACATGCTCTTTCCTGCCACCTTCTGAAGAAGGCACTTCTTCTTCACCTTCCACCATGATTTTAAGTTTCCTGAGGCCTCCACTGCTATGTGGAACTGTGGGTCAACTAAATCTCTCTCCTTGATAAATTACCTAGTCTCAAGTATTTATAGCAGTGTGAAAATGGACTAATACAGCCGGTGATAATAACCTACCACTCACTTCACTGTAACTGGAACAAGTCCTACCACTCAAAGATCTCTACTTCCCAATATTACTTGCTGTATCAATTTTTGTTACAAAGTCAGCTAAAGGAGAAGTATTTTTTCTATCTATGGCCGTACCACCCAGAACATGTCTGATCTCAGAAGCTAAGCAGGGCCAGGCCTGGTTAGTACTTGAATGGGAGAAATACTTTTTCCCACTCTGAATAAAAAGGTAAAGAAATCTACTTTGGATATACTTAATGCCCATTAAAATTATATATGAAAATCAGGAGTAGCTCATGTTTAAATATTTACCAAACATGGATAAATCTTAGATCTTATATAGAACAGTATAGTGCATGTCAGTTTATTCATTCTAAAATAGGGATTCTCCATCATAATTACCCAGGTAAAGTCAGCTACTCTCTAAAACCTTCCTTAATTTCCCCAGGCACAGTTATTAATAGTGTTATGTCCTCCTCTCTACTCCCACAAGACTTATATTACAGCTCATTTTTGTATGATACCATCAATATCTTGAGGTCTTTAAAGTTATTTTTCTGCCTCTCTTACTCAACTGAGGCCCTTAAAGAGAGCAACTTGGTCTTACTCATTTGTGTGCCCTTAGCACCTAGCAGAGTGCCAAGTTTACAGTAATGAAATAGATAAAAGTTTGAGTGAAAAAAGAATAAAGTTTCTACAAACTAAGTCTCATTATGATGAATAGAGGAGGATGACTTGACTTTTGACTCGGGACCTGAATGAGGAGACAGACATGCAATATCTAGGCAGGAATAGCAGTCAAGGGAGAACTGCAAGTGCCAAGACATGAGGCAAGCAAAAATGATACAGAAAACAGGCACCTGGGGATAATAAAAGAGAGTGGAGAAGCTGAGATCAGAGTAGAGAGGTAGAGGCTAAATAATGTAAGTCAGGATAAGAAGTTTGGAGATCCAAAAATAAAAATAAAAAATAAAGAAGTTTGGTAAGTGTATTATATACAAAGGATTCATTTTCAGCAGAAGAATTACGTGATACAGTTTATATTCTGAGAAGATTACCCTGGGTATTGTCTGGCGGATTCATTTCAGAGGTGCGTGCTTGGGAGCAGGGAACCCCTAGGATACTGTGGCAGATGTCCAGGCAAGAGGTATCGATGACTGGTTCTAGAGCAGTAGCAGTTGAAATGGACAGAACTAGCTGGACTTGAGATATCTTTTAGAGGTAAAGGCAACCAGACTTGGTAAGTTAGACACGAACAGGGCTATTATTTAGCTGGTGAATCCCTAGAGAGCTCTCCCAGTTATCAACGTATTGAAATATTTTTATACCTTTTGGAAAACAGTCACAGCCAAGGGCCCCCAAGTGGGGCCTCAATTGCAACACCCCAATACTCCTAGGTTTCCCTACAAGCAAAAACAAAAATATTAATGCCTGGCATGGTAGAGACCCCTCTAGACAGCTCTATTCCCTGCCTCTGTTCCAATTGATGAATCTCATTCTGTACCATTAGCTAAAGATCACAACTGGCTTTAGAGGAAAAGAAAAAGGAGGAATGAGGAACACCCAGGGTTTTGGCTTTGAGCTGTTAGACGCATGGTGTTGCTATTTACTGACATGTGGAGGAATTGGAGAGTCACAAATTTGGTAGGGGGAAAATAATAATTCTGTTAAATTTGATACTTATTAGACATCCTAATGGAAAAGGACAGAAAGACTTCATAGGCCAAGTGAAGGTTTCCAGTCACTACCCACACCAGCAAACCTCAATGCAACAGAACTCTAAAACAATAAAACTGTCAAATGACCTTAAGAATCATTTTACTGCAAATAAATTTAGAATTTACTACAAATAAATTGGTAATGCTCTGGATTCTAAGAAAAACCATGAAGTACCTCCAAACCCTTTATAAATCCAGGTTCTAACAATCCATTTGGATAGGTGTAGTAGGCTGAATAATGGCCACCCGAAGATATTAAGTCCTAATTCTGGTACCTGTAAACATGACCTTATTTGGAAAAAGGGTCTCTGTAGATGAGATTAGGAATCTTGAGATGGGTCGATTGCCCCAAATTATACAGGTGGGCCCTAAATGCAATCACATGCATTGTTATAAGAAGGAGGCAGAAGGAGATTAGAGCAGACAGAAAAGGAGAAGGCCATGTGAAGACAGAGGCAGAGATTGAAGCGATGTGGCCACAAGCCAAGGAATGCTGGCAGCCATCAGAAGCTGGAAGAGGCAACAAACAAATTATCCCCTAGAGCCTCCAGAAAGCAGTCAGCACAGCTGACACTTTGATTTTCAGCTCAGTGATAACAGATTTCAGACTCCTGGCCTACAGAACTGTGGGATAATATGTTTCTTTTGTTTTAAGTTGCCACACTTGTGGTTATTTATTACAGCAGCCACAGGAAACAAATGCACCTACCAAAGTAATCAAGAAGAAAGGCAGTGTGGTATACCTCTTATAAATGAAAACCCAGAGATAGTGATGCTTATGACACTGTGGTATAAACTCACACTACTACTACTCCCCACAGCTAGATGTGGCTAGACGGCTTTCCCCAGAGCTCCTTTAAAGCCTTTATTTAAGAGAAGACTTTCCCTGACCAAATTTTAGTCAGGCTCCTCTGAGCCCTCCTTTCAACTAGGCCCCAACCTTGGCCCCTGTCCTACCTTCCAGCTGTCTAGCCAACTTTTAGAAAGAATCCTGCTGTTAACTGAGAGAGAATCTCTCACCCTTAATATCCAATCACCCTTAGTATAAAATCAAGTTTCTTACCCCTGACCTTTGATGTATATGTCCATAACCTGCCTTCAGCAAGAAAAAATTCCCCTACCCCCATCTTAGAAATTTTGCATTCATTGACCCCTTTACCCTTCTCCTTGGCAATAAATATCCACTTGTCCTTGTATTTGGAGATGAGCTTGATCTCTGTTTTCCACTGGAATAGAGTTAACCCCTATTGTGATAGTCTAAATAAAGTTTTCCCACTATTTTAGCAAGTGTCAGGATAACTCATTCTTTAATGGAGAAAGCATTGCTAGCTTATCAGTTATTGACTTTCAGACATTGGAAACTTCAAATGACTTTCCTTTCTAGATGTGATGTTTGGTGCTGCTGAAAATGTCACAGGTGAGCAAGAAAAGGAACTATCCCAGTTCTATTTGGATATACTTTGTCTTTAAGTTGAAACTCCTTGTAACTTTTGTATTCCAAAGAAGACATAAATGGGCCAACTCTTTCATTTAATGTCGTTTGCCTCCTTCCCTCATTTCCTTCCTTTTCTTCTTCTTTCCTTTCACCCAATTATTCATTCACTCATTCAGCAAACATTTGCTGAGGCATGACTGTGCACAACGCTACATGCTCTGGGCCATAGAGCTGGAAACCTGTAGATGTGATAGTCACCACCCCCAAAGGAGGAAGGGAACCACAGTAGAGCTCCGAGCCCGCACCTGGTATCTAGCTCTATTCTGGAAATTTTCACATGTATTGTCACATTTAATCCACCCACAGAACCAGAGAGATGATTGTTATTATTCTCTTTTCCCCCAGCAGATGATGAAAAACTGAGTCTTAAAAGAAATTGAGTATGAGGAGAGATGATTAGAGCACAGACTATTTTTAGGGCAGACAAAATATCCTGCACAATATCATAATGGTGGATACAGATTATTATACATTTGTCTAAACTCATAGAATGTGCAAGCCCAAGAGTAAACCTGATGTAAATTTTGAACCTTGGGTGATAATTATGTGTCAACATAGGTTCATCACTTGCAAGAAATGGGCCGCTGTGGTGGGGGATGTTATAATGGGAGAGGCTATGCCTGTGTGGTAGCAGGAGGTATAAGGGAATCTCTTTATCTTCCATTTTTCTGTGACCCTGAAACTGCTCTATAAGAATGAAGACATTTTTAAAAAGAAAAAGAAGAAAAATTGAGCAGCTTACTCAAGACCATACAGTTACTCTTTTTTTTCTCACTGTGCTGCAACAAGATATGCACACAAATAACTATGATACAAGGTAAAAGGGAACAACTTTGCTACTCTAGAAGAGAATAGGTAAAGCCTTTTAGAATTTGAATAACTTTTAAAACTCGGAAAGAACTAATTATTGTGTGTCTGGTATGTGCTAGGCATTTCACCTTGCATATCCACATGCATAATCTTTATGGAAGCAAGAACATGTAATATGAGCTCTACCCTCTTTATAAATTTTCAACTGTGCAATACAGTATTGTTGACTACAGGCACAATGTTGTACAGCAGGTCTCTAGAACTTATTCATGTTGCATCCCTGAAACTTTATACCTGTTGAACAGCAACTCCCCATTTCCCCTTCTTCCCCGCTCCTGGTAACCACCATTCTACTGTCTGCTCCTATGCATCATCTTGTTCAGTCCTTTCCACAATGCTATGATGAGTGACATCTCACGTTCAGCTGGAGAGACTGGGGAAATCATCAAGGAAAAGGCAATTCTAATTTTGGGCTTTGAAGGGTGAGGAAGGTAGAGCATACAGAATTGGAGAGAAGTCACATTCCAATGGAGGAGACAGAAAAGTTCTAGAAAAAGAAAAAACATTTTTACAAAGTGGTTGTTGGTGAAATTGGCTGGAGTGGTAAAAGCACAATAGGAAAGAAAAAAGGTAGAGAGCCTTGAAGGCCACGTTCAAGTATTTGGGCCTTGTTCAGTGAACCATGGGAGCTCTTGATAGGGAGGCCAGGGCTGAACTTGAGGTAAAGTGTGTCATGGAGGATGAATAGGAAGGATGAAGGGAGAAACTAGGGTCAAGGGAACCGGGTGGGAGGCTTTGGAAATAATATAAGGAGTGGTTGTAAGACTCTTCTGAGGCAAGGGACCGGCTGGGAGGGAGGGGGAATCACACAGTGAGATAAAAATCGACATCATTTTTCAAAAAACGTATTAAAGATAAGAAAAAACACAGCTTAAAATACCTAGTTCTCTTTTGTAAAAGAGGCAGCAATGGGCCAAGGATATTTTCTCTTAAACCTATGTTTGTTTGATGGCAAGGGCAGCAGCTGGCCAGTAGTAAATTGCTCCTTATCTCTAGACCTAGGCCATTTCACTCTTCTACCCAGAGTCTGAATAATAAATGTTCTGTTCTTCCAAGAAAAACAATGTCACTGAAAGAGGTGGAAATATCAGAAACAGGATGGTTTGTTTTTTATGGACAAAGTTTCATACACTGTGTCAGAAGTCATCTATTTCTTTCCCAGTTGACCCAACTGCCCAACCAGCTGACCTTGAAAAGTCATTTTCTCTTTTCGGTTCAGTTTTAAAAATCAAAGTGTTCTTAGAATTGGAGAGACAAACCTAGAAACAAGGTTTGAAGAAAAGTAAAAAAAGGATAATCGATCTATTCAAGAGTTCTCCTGATAAGACTGAACAGTGAAGGCTACGGATTATGCAGTGATGGGGAAGGAACTAATTTACTGGTGCCTGTTACTCCTCAGCTTGATGCTATGAATTTAACAATGAACAAGACAATCCCTACCCTCAGTGCACTCACAAACAGATAGAAGAATTACTTGAACAACTAGTTTGGAAGGGAAATGTCCAGAGGTATTCAATGGGATGAAAACTCGGGCAATCTTGTGATTTATGGATCACTTTCTGATCAAGTCTGATGGCCACCTATACCTGCAAACACAGTATACATTCAGTGATCAAAAAGTCAAATCTTGTGTAATAATACTCAAAGCTGCCAAATCATTTGAAATTATGACTCTCTTCTCTTCCTAAGAGGAAGGGGCAGAGACTGGAGAAAAGGGGAAATGTGGTCATTTTCTCCACCTACCAATGTTCCCCTCCCCAGCTGGTCAATGGCAGTTCCTGATCCCCTCAAGACTGGGTTAAGGGCATGGTTGGATAGGTGTCAGTGGTAGGAAAAAAAGGCAAGGTAACAGATAATGTCTTCCCTGACTGGGTGTATTGTAAGCAGTTTGGGCCATGGGGATGGGAAATGTTAAAGCTGCTTTCTAGGGTAGCTCACTGATAAGCTTCCACAGGCTATGCCCTTAATCGAAGTAAAAATCCACTGATCCAGCATTACTCACTCCCTCCTCTGCTCCTAGGAATCCAGAAGTGCAACTTACCCTCTGTTGAGGCCATTTCTCCCACTTAATAACCCTATTGGATAAGATAATAAGATGACCCCACCCAGCGTTGCAGATAAACTATTCTGTCTTCGTCCAGACAAAATCTGAGAGTGAAGACTAATCCCCAGCAGGAACAATTCTCATCCTCTGATATCCTGGGTGGAGTCGGGGAATGGGGGTCAGACAACAGGCCTGTGTGTTCCCCTAACGGCTCTCTGCATGGTCCCTTTGAACTCCTCTTCCTTGACAAGGTGAAGCGGGAAGCTCCCCCTTCAACCCTCCTCCTCAGATGGAGAAGGAGGACTCACAACACGGCCACAACTCTTTCCAAAGAAATCCCCATAAATTTTTCCTAAATCTGCACTCTCTCAACCCTATTATATCCTGGGTATGGTGGGGGTTTGGCAAGCTATGGTTTTCAGTTTATCTTCTCTAGAATTTCTGCATATGACCTAAAATCTACTATAGAATGTATGGTGTCACATAAACTGAAACCTCCAATATGATATCCTGTTTAATTTTCAGAGACAAAGTTGAGAATAAATTACAGAATTTATTAATAGCAGTAAATGCTTGATGCTCCTATGTAAAGCCCCTGTAAGAGAATAAAAAATACAGATGAGACCAAAGCCTCTTATTTCCCAATCATTGACTCTCTCCCTCTTCCATTCCCCAAACACAAAGTTGGGAGGCTATCACTGCAGTGCAAGGGAAGACGGACGTGAAGCAGCACCCCATGACTACCAGAGGAAGTGGAGCATGTCAAAACACTAAAAAAAGTACATCTGACCCCAAATCAAGTGCTTGCGTAATCCAGGCATCTTGGCGCAGAGTGAGAACAATGAACAGGGTCAAGTTGTCATCTGGGAGAAAAGAACACTGATTAGAGATGAGTAAGTGTCTTCCATCACAGTAAAGGACCCAAGACCTTTAACCAGTTCTTACAGCAGGAAGTAAAAGAAGAAGGGGCAGAAGAGTCTACCTTGCAAAACCTGAAGAAGTAACAGAGAAAGAGGTTGGCTTGGTTTCTGCCACTGGGTAATCGAAAGCCTTCTAACTGGCCAAGTTATATGTCATGAATAGGCTACAGTTGTGCCACAAGACCTTCAATCCATACATCTTTGGGGCTGCCGGAGACCCTGGATGGGTCACCTCTGACCATGAGCAGCCTTATTTGGGGCTCTTCAGAGGGTGGCTCAATATTAGTGGGATCAGTCTGCATACCCCACAGTCACTGTAGGCAGGAGCGTAATAAGCACCACTGTGCAACAATGGCTCAGCTTCAACATACTGAGCAGAGCCAAGGAGGAGCCTTTCCATCCAGATAGCCACCAGCAGCTAAATGTAGAGCCCGAACAGCTCATCATGGACAAGTGGCCCATGGGGCTTATAGACAAGTTTGTGTTCCTGATGTCCAAGGTCTATAGTACACAGACCAAGGTGCCACCTGTCTGCATTGAAAGAGAGGGACGTCAAGCTCCTGAGGTGGCCTGCCAACATATTTGGAATTTCTGGTCATTTGTCATTGATGTGCCCTTTAATAGCATTCAAGCCATCTGCATGGCAACTGCTCTAATGATATGTGAGAGTTCTGTAAATTACAGTCACGTAATTATTTTGAAGTACCAGATATGACAAAGTTAATTAGATTTGAAAAGCATTTGCAGTATCCTAAGAAATTTCAAAAGTAAATTCGTCAATAAAAGGATGGGCTATTATCATCCTAACTATAATTTCAACTATTATGAGTTTTGGAATTGTTGTAAAACAATGGTCTAAATACTATTTTATGACATCCTCATGCAAATTTTCTCACTGATGCTGAATATCCAAAATCTGAAGAGATCATTGTTAAAAAAGTTTTGATCAGGAATTCAGTGTAGCCATTTCAAGCATCAAACTTGATATTAAAAAGTTGGATTTCTAAAAGTAAACTCTCATTTTTTAAATTGACAATACCCTATTTAGATGTTTTATGCAAACATATCTAGTATCTTTCTCAATTTTTATTTTCTCATAAGAAATTGGCTTCAACATACATATTTTAAAGTTTTGATGTTTTATAAAGAATATATTCCTTGTGTATAGCATCCAAGGACTGTTCCATAAAAAGTTTGATCCTCAACTATGGCTCTCAGTCTTCAAGATTCTAGCATGAACCTCTTCTCCTTTTAAGAGGAGGGCTCACAGCTACCTCATTCTTGGGACCCTCCTTCCCATGAGAGGAAATAGAACAACCTGGGCCCTGTGTTTTCCCAGGTGTTTTATCTTATTAAGTCACATTTTCTTATCACTTTTTTAAATAAATATTTTTTTAAAAAATTTTTTAAAGACACATGGTGGAGATTCCTTAAAAATAGAACTACCATTTGATCCAACAATCCCACTACTGGGTATCAATCCAAAGGAAAAGAAGTCATCACACGAAAAAGATACTTTCACACACATGTTTATAGCAGCACAATTTGCAATTGCAAAAATGTGGAACCAACCCAAATGCCCATCAATCAATGAGTGGATAAAGAAACTGTGGGACATAAATACGATGGAATACTACTGAGCCATAGAAAGGAATGAATTAATGGCATTTGTGGCAACCTGGATGGGATTGGAGGCTATTATCGTAAGTGAAGTAACTCAGGAATGGAAAAGCAAACATTGTATGTTCTCACTCATAAGTGGGAACTAAGCTATGAGGATGCACAGGCATATGAATGACACAATGGACTTTGGAGACTGGGGGAAAGGGTGGGATGGGGGAGTGAAAGATAAAGACTACAAATTGGGTGCAGTGTATACTGCTCAGGTGATGGGTGCACCAAAATCTCACAAATCACCACTAAAGAACTGAGGTAACCAAACACCACCTGTTCCCCAATAACTAATGGAAACAAACAAAAAAAAATTTTTAAGACAATTCAGTCTACTTTTAGCGAATGCTTTGGCTAATTTCAATATTTTTGTTATTTTTTCTTTAAAAATATTTTCTCTACACTTCTAACTTATTTATAATATTTTATCTTTTTTCTCCTGGCCCTACACCATTGTAGAATGGGCAGATTGGAGAGGTGAAGGTCCTCAGGGACTATTTTTTTTTTTTTTTTTAAGGCGGGGTCTTGCTCTATTGTCAGGCTGGAGTGCAGTGGCGCGATCTCAGCTCACTGCAACCTCCACCTCCCCAGTTCAAGCGATTCTCCTGCCTCAGCCTCCCGAGTATCTGGGAATACAGGTGTGCACCATCACACCCAGCTAATTTTTGTATTTTTACTAGAGACAGGGTTTCACTACATTGGCCAGGATGGTCTCGATCTCTTGACCTCGTGATCCGCTTGCCTCCTCAGAGACTTTCCAGAAAAGGCATCATAGAAGGGAGCCAGGTCTGAGAAAAGGGTTATTCAGCCAGGCCCACTCCTCAGGAAGCCTTGCTGAATTTCTCCTATGTCATCATTCATTGTTCACCTACTACCTGGAGGCACATGCACATGCTTTTGCTAGTCATCACAGTGGCTCAGCAGCATAGGTATTAGTAGGTCCAATTTACAGAGAAGGACACTGAGGCTCAAAGCAATCGCTTAGCAATCACCCAAGGGCAGCAGACACATCTTTAGTGAGAAGGTGAGTGTGTCAGGAGTTACAAAATCTGTTTGATTTTGAACCTGTGCTCTTTCTGCTCCTCCAGTGCTTCTCAAACTTTAATGTGCTTACCAATCACCTGGGCATCTAAAAATGCCAATTCCAATTTAGCAGGTCTGAGGTGGAGCCAGAGATTCTGCATTTCAAATAAGCTTCTAGGTGAGGCTGAGGCTGCTCCCCTGAAGACCACACTGGAGCTGAAACGTGCACGTGGTCTTCACCAGACCCCTCTGGGTACACCAGCATCAAGGAGGCGGCCCAGATAGTGCTGTCGAGGTTATCATTTACAGCAGGTTTCTCCTTTCGCTGACTGGCTTTGATCAGGGTTCCAATGGATGGCTAGCAAGAGCTAATTACAATCCCAACTAATTCACTGTGTCAGTTGTTATTCATTAACAAATTATGTTCCTGACAAACTGCTCTAGTGTGGTACCCTAAGTACTGTAATTAAAATCTTAGAAAGTTGCATGTGGGCCTAATTGATTTCCTTAATGTATTACTCAGACTAAACATCCCATTATTTTGTGTCTTGATGTTTATGAAGGGGCGGAACTGCCGCTGCCACCCAGGCGGCAGATAGATCCATCTCTGAGTTAATGGGGGAGCTTTTCTGCTCCTGGGCCCCACTCAGTTCCCCAGCAGCACTGCCCAAGCATTCAAATGACAGTGGCGTTTCTCTCCTCCAGAAATGTTTACATAGAAAGGGATGACGGGCAATTGGATTTCTGTCTATAATTTGTATTTCCTTCTTGGGTTTCCAAGCTTTCGAAATGTATGATGACTTTTTAGTGTTGCATCCCGATGCTGTCATGATCCCATGTCCTATAGCTCCCCTTTTGCCACTGAGCACCATGGGGCAGAACAGGAGATGGAGCTGGGGACAGTATCTAAAAATGTCTGCGCTTCATCCAAAGCCGTGTGTGATGCAGGCAAATCCAAGTGTATCTGGTAAATGTGGAATGTTATGAACAGCCAATATATATACTGCAGTTCACTGAATTAGACTACATTTATTCATTCATTCATGTATTCAACAGCCTCTGAATAAGCACCTAGCATGGGCCAGGCCCAATGCTAGGTTTAAAAAACATATAAAAAAATAAAAATAAGCACAATCATAATAACGGCAAACAGTTCTATATTGTAAGCCAGGCACTGTTCTAAGTGCTTTAAATATGTTCACTCCTTTTATTTTTGCTTATTTCCTTTGAAGAAAGTACTCCTATTATCCCTATTTTACAAATGAGAAAACTGAAGCAAAGGAAATTTAAGGAACAGACAGCCAGGATTCAGGTCCAAACAGTCTGGCTCCAAGTCCTTGCTTGAACTACTATGCCATACTGCCTCCCTTCAGTATTATAATAATAACAGTGGGTGAGCACTTAGTATATCCTCATGAATAATTTTATACTCACAAACTCACAAAACCCTAATGAGGGCTAGGCATGGTGGTTCACACCTGTAATCCCAACACTTTGGGAGGCCAAGGCAGGAGGATCACTTGAGCCTAGCAGTTCAAGACCAGCCTGGGCAATATAGTGAGACTATGTCTCTACCAAAAAAAAAAAAAAAAAAATTAGCCAGGCATGGTGACATGGGTCTGTAGTCCAGTTACTTGGGAGTCTGAGGCAGGAGGATTGCTTGAGCCTGGGACATAGAGGTGGCAGTGAGCCGTGGTTGTGCCACTGCACTCTAGCTTGGGCAACAGAGTAAGATCCTGCCTCAAAGAAACAAACAAAGCCTAATGAGATAGGTCTTTATCCCCATCTCAGAAATGAGGAAACTGAGGCACAGAAGGGTTGCTTAACTGCCCCGAAGTCTTGGGTTGTAAGTGGCAGAGTCAGGATTTGAGCCCAGGCCTGGAACCTAACATTTCAATCTCCATGCATCCTATGTAGAACTAGCAGAGATCTGAGAAATCAAATAGGGATTTGGGGCCAGCACAGTCCAACCAATTTAAATAATCAAACTACAGGTATCCCTGCCCTAGATCTCCAGCAAATGAAGCTACAGCCCAGGTGGAAAAGTGTAGAGCTGGGATGTGAAGCCGTAGGCTGCCCTCTGCCTCTGCATTAGAATATCTCTTGCACAGCCCTAGTTCTCTGAAGCTCCTTCCTGTGCCCTCTGCCCTACTCACCTTCACTCAGCATCCAAGACAATGCAGGTGGATCACATGTGTCCAAGGATAAACTTAACAGGCTCACTATACATTGCATGATATGCTACCTACTGTATGTTAAACTAAAATGTGCTTAATTTGGGGGCATCCCTTTTTTTATGAGAGTGTACATCAAAAATGCAAATTATGAAAGACAAATATTTCTCATGGTTTCCTAATTCTTAAAAAAAAAAAAAAAAAAAAAAAATGCCAGCCGTGAGGTCTTTTGGAAGAATTGGACTATTTTGTTTGCTAGAGTAGGAAACAGGACTTCTTCAATAGGTTATTTCTCATGCTGCATGTGTGCATTAAGCGAGGGTTCTCACTTTCTATTGGCTGCCCCAAGAACGATGTGGTTCATTAGTGTGTTCAAGCCCTTTCCTTGGTTCTGGTACTTTACATGAGTCAACACCATTACCCTCTGAGTCATTTCCTGTAACCCTGGTTCACAGGCTTCCGCATCACAAGTTGTATTATTTCTGCTTCTCTTCAACAAGTGCCGTTGCCTACACCCAATCCAGCCTCTCCAAATCACTTTTCTCCTAGATTTCTGCCCCAGGCATCACAAATTCCTTTCCCTCTGGTTTCTGGGAATGATCTTATTATGCACCATCTTTGAGCTCCTTTCAGTAGTTCCCACTCATGGTTAAGCACTTTCTCCCCCTCAGCTAAACCAACTGTGTATCCTTCCATTGGGATGTCCCACTAGTAGAACAAACTGGTTTTTCATTCATCACTCTCAATGCATGGTGTTCTTAAACTTTTTTTTTAAATGCATGTGTGGCCAGGCGTGGTGGCCCACGCCTATAATCCCAGCACTTTGGGAGGCCGAGGTGGGCAGATCACCTGAGGTCAGGAGTTCGAAACCAGCCTGTCCAACATGGCGAAACCCGTCTCTACTAAAAATAAAAAATTTAGCCAGGCGTGGTGGTGGGCGCCTGTAGTCCCAGCCACTCAGGAGGCTGAGGTAGAAGAATCACTGGAACCTGGGAGGTGGAGGTTGCAGTGAGCCGAGATTGCACCATTGCACTCCAGCCTGAGCAACAGAGTGAGACTCTGTCTCAAAAATAAATAAATAAATAAAATTAAAATGCACGTGTGTGTGTTAGCAGTCAATACCACAAATTTGTATTCATATTACTAAGCAAAAGCTAGATTTAAGAAAACTAAATTTAAGTTGAAAATATCACGTAGATATATTCCTCCCAGCAAATTCCATTGTCAATTCTTACGTAGGACTTTGTAGCATTGATGACTTGGCTAATAAAAATGCTGTCGGAAGTTAAGAACCACTTCTGGGGTAGTGCTCCCTTTCAATAAGAGTTCTTAAAAACACTTGACCAAACTAGGGAACTTGGTTATGCATTACAGATTTTTCTCTCTATACAAGCCACCATTCTTAAGCAAAGGAGTCAGTGCAATTGTCAGAAAAGTGTCAACCATGCTCTCCAATTTATTTGATATTTTTTTAAAAATCTGGTTTAGGGTATATGTTCAGAATACAGAGTATTTGTGAGGCATGATGCTGGTACCTGGTATTTACAGGATTTCTCTTTTTTTTCTTTGTTTTTACTGAAATGGCCATTGGGATGTCACTCAGAGTTTTTAGTTTGGGGAGGCTGAGAGGCTCTCAGGTTCTTTGGAATGAATTTGTTTTGTTTTTGGAAAATTACCAAGATTGATCCCATAGTTACATAAGTATAAAGCGAGTACCCATTTCTTGTCCTTGGAGATAGCAGTGAAGTCACCATAAATCTGAATGCTGATGGTGCAGATTAAGATGCCAACTCTTTAGCCCAGTGATGTAAGTAAGTATCTTTAGCCAGGACCATGTCCTTGAAGAGGAAGAGAAATGTATTGTCCAAATGTGAATCTAGAGCATTGGTATCTAAGTGGTATTTGAAGAGTAAATGATACCAACCTTGTGGAATGTATTTTCAACAATTCGGGTGCTTTCAACTTTTTTTGAAGCATAGTTTTTAAAGACTTTTTAAAGGATATTTTACATTTTACATTGTATTCCAGTAAACACATGCAACAAATATCTAACAGTAACAAAATTTCATTAAGCAATACTTACCTTTATTATGAGTAATGCTTTCTGCTATGTCTATATATTCCTATTTCATTGATTTTAATGTTGGTCATGTCCCATTGAATTGGTATTACAACCTGTTAATGGTT
Organism: Piliocolobus tephrosceles; assembly: GCF_002776525.5. Classification (NCBI taxonomy): domain Eukaryota; kingdom Metazoa; phylum Chordata; class Mammalia; order Primates; family Cercopithecidae; genus Piliocolobus; species Piliocolobus tephrosceles. The sequence continues at coordinate 31,818,043 of NC_045447.1, read as the reverse complement.
CATAATTTGTAGTTTGTAAAACACTGAACTATTGTGATTGCTTTGTCTGGATCCAGTGGTCAACCACATCCTATGAAGGGGAGTGGTAGGAAATGAGTAAGCCTTCTACTGAGCAGAAGGAGCACCTTCTCCCGTCTGTGGAGTCCAGGAGGTTTGGGGCCTTAGGCTTTGAGGTTTGAGGACCTGTAGTGATGACAGCAATGTACTATAAAATACTTCAACGTGGACAGTGAGATACTACATATGTGCCAGTTAGTTGCAGCTTTAATTAGGAGCGGCCAGGGGTGGTCAGCTGGCACTTTCACCTGGAGTCCACCCACCAGTGCTTCTGTTATCTGCATCTCAATCAATAGTCAAAGCTTCATCACTGAACATCTTACACACTGAATATCAAAAATGGGTTTTTATTGGCCGGGTGCGGTGGCTCACGCCTGTAATCCCAGCACTTTGGGAGGCCGAGGTGAGTAGATCATGAGGTCAAGAGATCGAGACCACCCTGGCCAACATGGTGAAAACCTGTCTCTACTAAAAATACAAAAATTAGCTGGGTGTGGTGGCGCGCACCTGTAGTCCCAGCTACTCAGGGGGCTGAGGCAGTAGAATCGCTTGAACCCAGGAGGTGGAGGTTGCAGTGAGCTGAGATCACACCATTGCACTCCAGCCTGGTGACAGAGCAAGACTATGTCTCAAAAAAAAAAAGGGAGGGGGGTTATCATGCAAAATTATGCTCTATTGATTCACTTAACAAATTTCAGAAATGATCTTTTATTGGTAAAATTAGAAGAATTCTTAATGTGTGGACTGGCTAAAATATCTCTACCCTCATCTAATCAGAGTATTAGAATCCAGGGAAACTGGTAGCTTACTACCCTGGGAGACTTGATTGCTAAAGGGCTCTATGTGCAGCCATTGGTGTGTAGCCATCGATACGGAATATGCTTGCTATCTGATGTTGACTGTAAGGGTAACAGAATCCTGTCTCTAAAGTATTGACTTTTGCCTCCAGTGAACAGAAGTTCATGCGAGGTGCTCATCAGAGCATCTAAAAGGCCAGACAGGGGCTATGACTTCATCAATCCTCCAGAATAGGCCATGTGAGCCATTTTGTGCTCACTTGCTAGTGAATGTGTATTTAGCAAATGTCTGCTTGTGTAGCAGAATTTGGTCTGAGAATTGCTTTCATTGTAACCCAGTAGTGAGGTTGTATGGGAATGGCAAACTGTCACCCACCTCACACTTTGAGTGGTTTGTGTTATCTTAAAAATAATAAAACCTAAGAGCTGTGATTATCAAATTGATTATATTCAGTTAGCCTACAGGCCCCTTCCTCACTTGCAGATCTGTGTGGAGAGTGAAGGATGCTGGAGAAGCAGATAACTTGGGGAATGAATGGTTGATAAACATGCCCAATAGCAGAGGTGTGTGGAGCATGGGAATGATCCCTTGATTCCCAGAATTCAACTGTGGAGGAAAACTCAACAGAGGAAGGGTGTTCAAAGGATGGAGACTCAGGACCATATTACTCTAGATTGTAAAAGGAAATATGACCTTATTTGGTAGTCAGAGGCTGGTGAGGACTGGAAATCCACAGGTCATATTTGAAATCACAGTCTACAACAAGAAGACTTTTATTGGCATTCCACTCTATATAAACATTAACATTTTAGTTACGAAGTAGACTTTCTCAGGGTAATATTGTAGAGGGAAAGGTGAAGAGACTCCATGTGATCCTAAGATGCACACACTGCTGTGTTCCAGGCCTTTCTGACAAGTCAAACAAAGGGAAAAGCCCTAATGGAATAACCATTGAGGAAGGGGCTATCTGAATTTTGGGGCTATTTGGAAGGAAGGTAGTAGAGAAGGCTTAAGTAGCATCTGGGAAAGATGAAGATGGGAGGAAGAGCTTGAGATCTGCATTGCCTATCGCTCCCTGGCCCAGCTCCATGAACTAGGTCTGATCTGTCTGGGCCATAGGCAACATCAAAAGGAGACACTAGGATGTTTCTCACAGTGCACTGGGCCTCAGAAACTAAGTATAACTCCAAAGGGGAGAGGAAATTTTCTTTTATTGCTGTATGGATCCAACACAGAGAACATCCAAGAGATTGCAGCACCATTTATGAGCTTGAGAGTCAGGGTCTGCATCCTGGGTGTCACCTGGAGAGTGCAGACTCAGCACAGGCATCAGCATTGTCACCCAAGACATCAGTGACAGTACTGAGGCACGACTGCCATGGAGCGTTCAGTGGACATTAACCGTGTAAGCCAGAGAGGAAGAACTTCAGATTAGGGTCATGCAGTTTGGAGCAAGAGCCAAGAAATGTTTATCTTTACCCTCAATGTGCCTCCATTGTACCCAAAAATACAGATAAGACTTGAAATTTGAATTACATTGGAGAATCTTATTGGAATCATGATGATTTTGGATTTTTCCACAAAAGTAGAGCCCAAGATAAGGTTTGTGCCTGTAGTTTATCTGGAAAATAGTCCAGGAAAGAGAGGATAAGAGGGAACAGTACTGTAAGGGGACAGTATCACGTGGGTCACTGCTGTGTGACTAGGGCTTGACCCCACTAAGACCTTCTGAGGAGCCATATAGAATATGCCTCATTTATCCATCATTTATCTATCAGCTCTCAACCCCCATTAGAAAAGCGATGCCCTATCCGGCTTTAACTGCCTGCCCTTTCAAGGTGCACATGCCTGAGTGGGTTTCCACAGCCATCTCACAGCACAGCATTTGAGAAGTCCCAGGGCAGAAAAATGTGATGCAGATGAAGTGAGGCACTGTCAGAATATATTTGTGCAAAACTAGTTGCTGCAGCAGTGACTGGAGTTAAATGTAAACTGAGAAGCTGTGAAGATGTGAAGTGGTACACACAAGGTGTCTGACAGAGTACATCTCCTGCACCGCTCAACTCCACTCATGCCCTACATTATTAAATCCTGTTCACCAGAGAGCTCAAGGTGGCAGCCAACTACAGTCTCTACAAAGGATTTAATACAGAAATCTTCCTGAATAAAGCTGTAGTCCCTATTGCTGCAACTGGTGGAAGGGGATTGATGCAATCAAACTGTTATTAGGTGCCTGTTTGGTCTCTTCAAGTGATGGGGCCGTTTAGAGGATTAATATCAGTCTCTGTAGTTGCCAGGTTAGGCCCTCAGCTTTAATGAGATGGAACCCAATGCCACTGCAGTCATGTATAACTTCCATCCTTGTACCATAACCGGTCTACCGTAAGTCCATTGCACAGAACTGGAGTGGCTGACTCCATCTATTGCATAATTATTTGATGTCCTATGGTGAGATACTCATTCTCTATTAGGAGCCATAACATGCCAGGAGGTGCTCTTCAAATGGAGACAATTTCCCTGCTCCAGAAGGCATGTCCTTGCCCCAGAACCCTACTAATGTATATTACGATGCTCTTATTGGAGTTTGCAAGAATGTCCACACACCTTGTTTATCCACAGCAGACTCCTTTAGCATCATTAACCTTGTTGGTTTATATCCAACCTGGACCTGCTGCAAAGCTCTCTCTTGCTCTGGCAGTACTCCCAAGGGCTTCCCTCCAAATTCTAAGCAGCTTACCAAGCACCATGACTCTTTCTCAGTGGTAGGAGGATGCAAAGTACAACTATTTGTCACTTATCTCAAAGAGCATGTCCTGGTAAGTCCCAGACCATTGAACTTCTAAAATGTTCATTGACTTGGAAAGCCCCTTAATCTTCATGGGGTTGTCTCCTGCCCTCTAGCATGCATGTGTCTTATTAGAACATCCAGACTACTTGTCACTTCCTACTCACCAGGTCCAATTAGCATGATGTTACTAATGTAGATGATCCTCATGACATTCTGTGAAATGCCGTAATGATCAATGTTCTTGAAGACTATATTATGGCAGCAAAAAGTAAAATAACATATCTCTGTGTCAAGGTAGTGAATGTATACTTGCGTCCCTCCCACATAATGTAAACTTACTTTTGAGCCTCCTGAGTCATGGGTATTAAAAAGAATCCATTTGCCAGATTAATTACCACATACATTATACCAGAATAATGAAAGCTGTGCTGATCCTAAGATGTACCCACTGCTGTGTTCCAGGCCTTTCTGACAAGTCAGACAAAGGGAAAAGCCCTAATGGAATAACCATTGAAGAAGGGGCTATCTGCATTTTGGGCTTATTTGGAAGGAAGCTAGTAGAGAAGGCTTAAGAAGGGTCTGGGAGAGATGAAGATGGGAGGAAGAGCTTGAGATCTGCATTGCCTGTCGCTCCCTGGCCCAGCTCCATGAACTAGGTCTGGTCTGTCTGGGCCATAGGCAACATCAAAAGGAGACACTAGGATGTTTCTCACAGTGTACTGGGCCTCAGAAACTAAGTATAACACCAAAGGGGAGAGGAAATTTTCTTTTTTTGCTGTATGGATCCAGCACAGAGAAAATCCAAGAGATTGCAGAGCCATTTAGGAGCTACGGTTTTTCCCAGCGAAAAACTCCACATTTCTCCACAGCATCTGTAATTGGGGCCATCATCTGCCATAACCCTATGGCTTTTATAAAAGTCATAAAGTTAAATCAATCAAATAGGAATACGATAAGGACCACCATCCCTACAGCCTTTAAATCTTTAATGATGACATTAGATTCTGCTATTCCTCCCAGGGCATGGTATTGCTTCTGAGTTACTATCTCAGTCACAGAAAGACACATGAGGGTGTTCCCACAGCTTTAGGGCGTTCTACTTAGTCCTTTCTTCCCTGATGGCACAACACAGAATATGCCATAGTGTTTTCTGCCCAAGGAATGGATGGAGGTAGCCCTTGTCCACTGGCTCTTATCTCCCTATTCATCAGGATTGCCCCTGATCTTCAATCCCTCAACCCTTTCCAGATTTTGCATGCATGAGAGCTAAGTAGCCACCATATCAGTGATGTCCCAGGGCATAAGAACAGATGCAGCTGAAGGGAGGTACTATCAAAATACACCTGCACAAAGCTAGTTGTCACATCTGTGGTTAAAGCAAATGGTGGCCAAGAAAATGTGAGGTGGTGTAACAAGTTGTCCTATATAATGGTGCACTACCAATCTTTACTTCTTACAAATTAGTTATGACATCCCCCATCCCCATTCATTACTAATTAATTGCTACCTCTAGAATAGCACAACATTGGCTTGCCCAACTCCTAACTTCATAATGCCATTAAGTAAAAGACTAGGCCTTCCACCAATTGTCTTGGTCCTTAGAGTTTTCACATACCTCCCAAATAAAAAAGAAAGTGGGATGGGCATAGTGGCTCATGCCTGTAATCCCAGCACTTTGCAAGGTCAAGGCAGGAGGATCACTTGAGGTCAGGAGTTCAAGACCAGCCTGGCCAACAGGGTGAAACCCCATTTCTACTAAAAAATACAAAAATTAGCTGGGCATGGTGTCACGCACCTGTAATCCCAGCTACTAGGGAGGCTGAGGCAGGAGAATTGCTTGAACACAGGAGGCAGAGGTTGCAGTGAGCTGAGGTCAGACCACTGCACTCCAGCCTGGGCAACAGAGTGAGACTCTGTCTCAAAAAAAAGGAAAGAAAAAAAGAAAAAGACAGTGATTGACTATTCAATTTGCCAGTCTGCGTCTTTTAATTGGAGCATTTAGCCCATTTACATTTAAGGTTAATATTGTTATTGTGAATTTGATCCTGTCATTACAATGTTAGCTGGTTATTTTGCTCATTAGTTGATACAGTTTCTTCCTAGCATTGGTGGTCTTTACAATTTGGCATGTTTTTGCAGTGGTTGGTACCAATTGTTCCATTCCATGTATAGTGCTTCCTTCAGGAGCTCTCGTAGGGCAGGCCTGGTGGTGACAAAATCTCCCAGCATTTGCTTGTCTGTAAAGGATTTTATTTCTCCTTCACTTATGAAGCTTAGTTTGGCTGGATATGAAATTCTGGATTGAAAATTATTTTCTTTAAGAATGTTGGATATTGGCCCCCACTCTCTTCTGACTTGTAGAAATTCTGCCGAGAGATCTGCTGTTAGTCTGATGGGCTTCCCTTTGTGGGTAACCCGACCTTTCTGGCTGGCTGTCCTTAACATTTTTTACTTCATTTCAACTTTGGTGAATCTGACAATTATGTGTCTTGAAGTTGCTCTTCTCGAGGAGTATCTTTGTGGCGTTCTCTGTATTTTCTGAATTTGAATGTTGGCCTGCCTTGCTAGGTTGGGGAAGTTCTCCTGGATAATATCCTGCAGAGTGTTTTCCAACTTGGTTCTATCCTCCCCATCACTTTCAGATACACCAGTCAGAGACAGGTTTTGTCTTTTCACATAGTCCCATATTTCTTGGAGGCTTTGTTCATTTCTTTTTACTCTTTTTTTCTCTTAACTTCTCTTCTCACTTCATTTCATACATGTGATCTTCAATCACTGATACCCTTTCTTCTAGTTGATCGAATCAACTACTGAAGCTCGTGCATTCGTCATGTAGTTCTCGTGCCATGGTTTTCAGCTCCATCAGGTCATTTAAGGACTTCTCTACACTGGTTATTCTAGTTCGCCATTCGTCTAATCTTTTTTCAAGGTTTTTAGCTTCTTTGCGATGGGTTCGCACTTCCTCCTTTAGCTCAGAGAAGTCTGATCGTCTGAAGCCTTCTTCCCTCAACTCGTCAAAGTCATTCTCCATTCAGCTTTGTTCCGTTGCTGGCCAGAGCTGCGTTCCTTTGGATGGGGAGAGGTGCTCTGATTTTTCGAATTTTCAGCTTTTCCGCTCTGTTTTTTCCCCATCTTTGTGGTTTTGTCTACCTATGGTCTTTGATCATAGTGACATACAGATGGGTTTTGGTGTGAATGTCCTTTCTGTTTGTTAGTTTTCCTTCTAACAGTCAGGACCCTCAGCTGCAGGTCTATTGGACTTTGCTGGAGGTCCACTCCAAACCCTGTTTGCCTGGTATCAGCAGCGGAGGCTGCAGAAGAGCCAATGTTGCTGAACAGCAAATGTTGCTGCCTGATCATTCCTCTGGAAGCTTCATTTCAGAGGGGTACCTGGCCCTGTGAGGTGTCAGTCTGCCCCTACTGGGAGGTGCCTCCCAGTTAGGCTACTCAGGGGTCAGAGACCCACTTGAGGAGGCAGTCTATCCGTTAGATCTCAAACTCTGTGTGGGGAGAACCACTGCTCTCTTCAAAGCTGTCAGACAGGGACATTTAAGTCTGCAGAGGTTTCTACTGCCTTTTGTTTGGCTATGCCCTGCCCCTAGAGGTGGAGTCTACAGAGTCCCGCAGGCCTCCTTGAGCTGCAGTAGGCTTCACCCAGTTCCAGCTTCTCGGCCTCTTTGTTTACCTACTCAAGCCTCAGCAATGGCAGGGGCCCCTTCCCCAGCCTTGCTGCTGCCTTGCAGTTCGATCTCAGGCTGCTGTGCTAGTAATGAGCAAGGCTGCGTGGGTGAGGGACTCTCCAAGTCAGAGGCGGGATATAATCTCCTGGTGTGCCATTTGCTAAGACAGTTGGAAAAGTGCAGTATTCGGGTGGGAGTGACCCGATTTTCCAGGTGCCGTCTGTCACAGCTTCCCTTGGCTGGGAAAGGGAATTCCCTGACCCCTTGTGTTTTCTGGGTGAGGTGATGCCTTGCCCTGCTTCGGCTCATGCTTGGTGGGCTGCATCCACTGTCCTGCACCCACTGTCCGACATGCCCCAGTGAGATGAACCCAGTACCTCAGTTGGAAATGCAGAAATCACCCGTCTTCTGCGTCACTCATGCTGGGAGCTGTAGACTGGAGCTGCTCCTATTTGGCCATCTTGGAACCCCATCAAAAATTGGGCAAAGGATGTCAACAGACACTTTTCAAAAGAAGACATTTATGCAGCCAACAGACACATGAAAAGATGCTCATCATCACTGGCCATCAGAGAAATGCAAATCAAAACCACAATGAGATACCATCTCACACCAGTTAGAATGGCGATCATTAAAAATTCAAGAAACAACAGGTGCTGGAGAGGATGTGGAGAAATAGGAACACTTTTACACTGTTGGTGGGACTGCAAACTAGTTCAACCACTGTGGAAGACAGTGTGGCGATTCCTCAAGGATCTAGAACTAGAAATACCATTTGACCCAGCCATCTCATTACTGGGGATATACCCACAGGATTATAAGTCATGTTGCTGTAAAGACACATGCACACGTAAGTTTATTGCAGCACTATTCACAATAGCAAAGACTTGGAACCAACCCAAATGTCCATCAATGATAGACTGGATTAAGAAAATGTGGCAAATATACATCATGGAATACTGTGCAGCCATAAAAAGGATGAGTTCATGTCCTTTGTAGGGACATGGATACAGCTGGAAACCATCATTCTCAGCAAACTATCACAAGGACAAAAAACCAAACACTGCATGTTCTCACTCATAGGTGGGAACTGAACAATGAGATCACTTGGACACAGGAAGGGGAACATCACACACCAGGGCTGACGTGGGGTAGGGGGAGGGAGGAGGGATAACATTAGGAGATATTCCTAATGTAAATGACGAATTAATGGGTGCAGCACACCAACATGGCATATGTATACATATGTAACAAACCTGCAAGTTGTGCACATGTACCCTAGGACTTAAAGTACAATTAAAAAAAAAGAAAATAATTATAATAATTAACATTTTTTTAAAAATAGTGATTGAAACTTCTCTGGTGGAGCATTAGAATTCCTGGAACAGGTATATTCTTTCTAACTGGGTTAATCAAATCAAAAAAGAAACCTAGTCCATAGGCTCCCTTGAGAAGTGTTAGATGAGGCAGGGTCCTGAAAGATGTCATGAAGAAGCTAGCCTCTACATTCAATTATAAAATTTAAAAAGTAAAAACCTAGTTTTTCGTAAGCTAAAAGGGAATATATGGCCCACTTTATGAGAAGTCCCTTTCCTTCCCTAACTGCTTGGAAGAAATCCCTTGGCAACCGAGTGGAGGCCCTAGGATAGGCAATTAGGTGAGCAATGAAGCCTGTGACAGAAGTTTCTTGATTCCCAAAACAAAGACTGGGGAAGGAGTAGTGCCAGACCCTGAAAAGGAAGCTTAGGAATTGTCCCTGGATTGAGGTTCAGCAGGGCTGCGGTGCTGGTTCCCTGAACAACACAGAGAAGAGGAAGTTTAAAAATCCACAGGAAGAGCCTCAGTTAGGTACAAACGATAATCCTTATATTCAGAGGGATTAACAGTTCATGAAACTTTTGCCTCAAGGTTTTCTTCTTTTGGTTTGATCTTAACTACAAGGGAGCAGGGGGCCTACCCTGTAGCCTCTCCTTCTGATCCCCTTCTGATGTCTAAACCTTTAAATTTGATTTTCCTTTTTTGGCCCTGAACCCTTGAAGAAGTAGAAAATTAACACCGTGTTTCTAAATTTGTCCAGAACAAATAGTCACTGCTGCTGTAAGGATTCTCTTCCTACTCAGGTGTAAAGCTTTCAACCCCTGGATCAAAAGTTGATATGTTGTCCCTTTTGTGCGTATCTATTTTTTCTAAATTTTCTATAATCAACATGTTCAGGCAGTCCTTGCTTTGCACAAGTTCCTGTGTGCACAAATTTCAGTTACCGTGGTTTAAATAACACCAGTCCCCCAGCAACACGGTTCAAAATTCCAGTTTCCATGGTATATTAACTGTGAAACTTCCCTGCTTGCTCTTGAGTACACAAATCACTACATAAATAATGGATGTACATCATCATCAGTAGCCAACCACGTCCCTTCTTTCAGTTCGTCCAGGCTCGGTCACTGCACATCTGTTATTCAGTTCACTCACAGATGGCAAACCAAGGGGTTGTGCTGTCTCCTTGTCTCCCAGGGATAAACCCACATGACAGTTTACAAAAACAGGTAATAAGAGGCAATGGCCCAGATGAAACACAGCAAAGGAATGAGAAGTGTTAACACTGGGAGTGAAATTCGAACCAAATGTAAATGGAGTGATCATAGAAGTAGCTGACTGTATGTGGATACCGCCTGTATCCGCAGCCAGAGAAGCTTAAAGAAGGTGAACTTACTGACACCAGTTAGAAAGTGACCGTGATGAAACAATGAAGATGCTCTAGAGGAAGTGACACCAGCAATAGGAAGAAAAAAAAAAAAAACTCTCCCATTGAAGGAACTCTCGGAGATATTTCATGACATGAAAGGCACAAAGGATACAATACTGGCAGCTAATCAAAACTTAGGATACGACAGTTCACCAAGGCGTAGAAAAAGATGTTCGCACTATCATAAGTTACAGAATGAGAAGAAGGTAAGCACCATTCAAACTATTTTCGATGAGTTTTTTACACAGAAAAAAAAAAAAGTTAATTCTCTCAGTACTCCCAACATTCTAAATTACAGAGTACTAAATAAATGTGAGCTTTACTATTTTTTCATTCCTCTCCATATTTAGAATGAAGACTAAGAGAATATTTAATGTTACGACAAAATTTGTTAAAGCTACAGGACAATCATAATTTTTCCCATTGATTATGAAAATAACTGCACAGTTTCAGCTTGTGTGGTCATTTTTATTGTTCCATACTACTGGCTAAAGGGATTGCATGAGATGAAAAAGGTGCTTTTAATATGTGTTTTTGCTGGGCACAGTGGCTCATGCCTGTAATCCCAGCACTTTAGTAGGCCGAGGCGGGTGGATCACTTGACGTCAGGAGTTCAAGACTAGCCTGGCCAACATGGTTAAACCCCATCTCTACTAAAAATACAAAAATTAGCTGGGTATGGTGGCACATGCCTGTAATTCCAGCTACTCAAGAGGTTGAGGCAGGAGAATCACTTGAACCCGGGAGGCGGAGGTTGCAGTGAGCCAAGATTGCACCACTGCACTCCAGCCTGGGCGACAGAGTGAGATTCCACCTCAAAAAAAGAAAGAAAGAAAAAATATGTGTTTTTAAAAACTAACAAGGAACAAGAATGTTTTTCTGCTACCTAACTACTAGTGTGTCTCTAAGATGAACTATATTCTTAAATAGCAAACGTTTGAGAATTGATCGACTTCCGCATACACAAGAATCGTAAATATCCAACTGCATGTGTGGTACAGGTAAAATAATCTGTGGCATAATTTTTACCATTTTTGGTGTAACAGAGATGGAAAAGTAATAGCTTAGGAATTAGCATATTTAATCTATCATTCAAAAAACATATCATCTAAACTTTTTCAACTGAACTATTTTCGGTTCTCAAAAAAATATGGAAAAACATTTCCCTAAAATGTTCTCTAAACTTTCAGGTAGGTAGATTCTGTCTTTGACTTTGCAATTTATTTATTTATTTACAGACGGAGTCTCGTTCTGTTACCCAGGCTGGAGCACAGTAGCGTGATCTCGGCTCACTGCAACCTCCACCTCCCAGGTTCAAGCGGTTCTCCTGCCTCAGCCTCCTGAGTAGCTGGAATTACAGGTGCGTGCCATCACGCCCAGCTAATTTTTTGTATTTTTAGTAGAAACAGGATTTCACCATGTTAGCTAGGATGGTCTCAATCTCCTGACCTCATGAGCCACCTGCCTTGGCCTCCCAAAGTGCTGGGATTACCAGTGTGAGCCACCGCACCTGGCCTGCAATTTATTTTTTTAATAGATATCCATCCTAGTGTTTTCCAGGACCTGAAAGCTTTCATGAAAAAATACATGTATTAAATATCTTCTATGTTTGAGGAGCTGTAATAGATTTGGGGAATGTAGAAATGTTGCAAATGCTTAATTTTCAGTCTAGTATCCTGTAAAATGTGGTGCTTCTGGTAATGCTTGGGAGATTTTATCATTTTGGAAGTGCTTTTGCTTACTTAGATTTTTCTAGTGTTCTAGGAGCCAAGCATTCACAGACTGCACTTTTAAAGGGATGATATTTTCACATTTCCTTAGTACAGTTCTTTTAGTAACAATATTTATATAAAAATTATTATGACATGTCAGTCATAACATTTGTTTTAATTCTCAAATTACCTGGTAACCACTGTTAATAGTTTGGTATATAAACACTAAGATAGCCAGTAAGTAATCTGTTGTATTTACATTTGTACTTTTCTCTGTGCTATTACACACACACACATACACACACACACACACACACACACACACACACACACACCTCACATGTACATAAACAAGTTAAAATTTATATTCTTTCTTCCAAGGAAAATGGGACTATCCTATAGACAGGTGTCTGAAACTTGCTTATTCACCTGTGAGTACATCACAAGTATCTCTTCAAATTAATACATGGATATCTAAGTCACTATTTTTAATAGCTGCAAAATATTTCTCAGTATGGAAAGAATGTAATTTATTCAATGATCTCACTACTGATGGACATTCACATTTAAATTTTGTCTGGTTTTTTTTTAACCCCTATAAACAAAACTACAATAAACATTCATGTGTACACACACGCATGGTATATTTTTGTGGATAGGCTCTGTAGCTGACTCTTCAACATCCACTCCCAGATCGTCAAAGCCAAGGATAATTCTATCCCTTTGTTAATGATTGGTAATAAATGGACAAATGTCCATGATAAATGGACCCAGTTCTGGACAGTGAATGTGAGGGGAAGTTGATCATGGAAGCTCTGAGATGTGATTCATAAAACTGCTTCAAGGCTGATGCGGTGGCTCACGCCTGTAATCTCAGCACTTTGGGAGGCCAAGGTGGGTGAATCATGATGTCAGAAGATCAACACCATCTTGGCTAACATGGTGAAACCCAGTCTCTACTAAAAATATAAAAAATTAGCAGGGCTTGATGGTGCACGCCTGTTATCTCAGCTACTTGGGAGGCTGAGGCAGGAGAACAGCTTGAACCTGGGAGGTGGAGGTTGCAGTGAGCTGAGATCACACCACTGCACTCCAGTCTAGGCAACAGAGCAAGACTCTGTCTCAAAAAAAAAAAAAAAAAAAAAAAAAAAAAAACCTGCTTTCAAACACCCTGCTCCAACTGAAATATAAACATGACAATGAGGATCAAGAAAAGAGAGAAAGAGCCAGTACTCAATGACATTTTGGCACACTGAATTAACCAACTTTAGTGTCTACTCTGTTTTCTGGGCTTCCTTTCAGGTGAGAGATACATTTCTTACCATTTAAGCCAATTTAGTTTTTCTGTTTGTTATAGCAAAGAGCACATCCTATCAGACATGCCTCATGTATAGTTTTATTTCTGTGACAAAAAAATTCCAAAAGAGGGTTTGCTGTATTTTTATTGTATTTGAGTCTGACAGATTATAATCCAAAAACACTGTAACAATGCATACTTCTATCAGCAATGGTATATGGGAATGCTTATTTTCCCCATGCTTTCACAAGGAAAGGAAAGTATTAACTATATCAATTGTAATTCAGTTTCAAATAATAGGTAACTAACCCAAAGGGGCTTAAATTTAAAAGGGAGTTTATTTGGCTCACATAACTGAACAGTCCAAGAGTAGATGTGTATCCAGATAGGGCTTGGTTCACAATATATGTGAATCAATCCATAGAACAGAAGAATTAATGGAGGGCAAGAGAAAAGAAATATATATATTATATGTATTGTATATGCATATATTATATTTATTATATATGCGTATATATTATATATATATATGCATGTGACACAATATTTTAATTTTTTCCCAATATATGAAAAATATGGCATTTTACTAGCATTTTTCTAACCAAAGTTGGCCGAAGTGAGATTTGAATACAAATCAAATGACTCAGAAATTATTTTGCCAATACCCTGTACTATATCCTTCACATCCACTCCATTTGAAATCCTGAACTATAGAAAGCCATGAAAGAGATAAAATACTGTCTAGCAGTTCTACGAAGATAACAAAAGATTTAGAAATTCTGCCTGGGAAAACTTAGTGATGTGCTAAATTTTTACAGCCTATAAAATAATGTATCTTCTCAAGAACAATTAAGGGTTTAATTGTTGCCTTTTGTTGAGGAAGAATCATGGAAAGATACTGAGTAGCAGGCAGAAGAAAGGAATCAAATTAGAGTCAGAAGGAATCAGTTTAGTCACAAAAGTTATATTTCTCAACAGAAAAAGTCCCATAAAGGGCTGGGTATAGTCGGTCTGTGTTGCTTGTCTGCCCTGCACCCTCCTCCAGTTCACACAGTCCTGATGGAATTGTGAATATTACATCATCCTCCTCCCAAATCGAGAGCCATCGTGTGACCCAGGCCAGCCAATCAATATGCCCCATCCCTCTGGTCATGGTGAACGGTTCTAAGACGGGCATGTGACATAAGTGGAGCCCATTAGAATCCTCCTTAGGACTTTTCTGCCAGAGTAATTAGAAGAGAATATCTCTTTCCCATTGGGGTTGATAGCCTGTCATCTTCATGAAGCCAGCTGTAGCCCTGAATTTCCAACTCATGTGGTCAATACATTTCCTATTTTGCTTGGGCTGCTTTGTTCAGTTTTCTGTTTTCCAACAAAATGTTTTTAAGCAATATAGTGGGTCACTCACAAGTCTGTTGTAGCTCCTTCTTCTGAGGCTATTAGTATGAGAGAACTTATGTGCAGAAGGAGGATAGTCAATGACACCTCTACAGGTTGGTTGCATCTCATCAGGGATCTGTCTGATGGTGGATGTAATGGAAATAAAAGAGAATGCAAGGCTGGTGTGATTCTCATTTCAAATTCTGAGAAACGCATTCATTGATCCCACATTCTCTACATATGATTTCAGAACTCATAGGTGAGATACATTTAAGTGATTTATAATACATAATGAATAAAGCTATAATCTTTTTTCCTTTGTTGCATAAGAAAAGAAAAGTTGATTCCTATTTACAATTATTCACACAAACCAGATTCTAGACCAAGTGTCAACTGCTGTATGATTAGCCAAAACAGTACTTCTTAAACAGTCCTTTCTAAAACTCAGCTAGTAGAGCCAATTTGTCCATCATGATGTGAGTTGGAAGCCAGGCTATGATGGTTGGAATCATAGCCAAGTTAAAGCCTTTCTGAGAGCCTTTGTAGCTTGGGGTTTGAAGGGAACAGAAGGAGCTGAATTGAGCTCTAACCCGAAGGTGTTTAGATTCTATGGAGGAGAATAACGTCAGGCTATAATAAGAATGGCCACCATTTGTGGAGCTGCTTCTACAGGCTAGGTACACTGCACGTGTTATCCCATTTAATCCTCAAAAATATTTGGTAAAGGAGGCATATTTAACCCATGAGTATTCACATGGAGAAACTGAGGCTCACAGAAATCAAGGTTTGTCCAGAGTTACCTAACTGGTACATGCAGGATCTAGGAGTCATGACCAGTTCTAGCTTGTCCCAGATCTGTGCCTTGGGTCTCTTCCCTAAACTCCATGTTTTCTCACAGCGTTATGTGGCCATTTACAGCTAAGTATATTAAGTTTTGACTTAAGGCATTCCTTCCAGAACTAGACTTCTAGCCAAGACCTCTGAAGGAATCAAATTGCATCCACAGTTACTAGAGTATTTCTTGGTCTTCTCTTCCAGAAGGGTGTTCTTCTAGAGCAACTGTTTACTGCCTTGAAATGCACTTATAAAATCTCAGTTCAAGGGTTGTGTATCTCCCAGGAAACAAATGGCTTTTTTATTCCTTGCCACTAGCTTAACACTGCATTATAACTGCTCATAACAAGTCATGGTATGCTAATTTATGAGTCACGTGACACACTCAATTCATATTATAGACATTGCCCTGATTATATATGTCTCCTTAACTGAAATGTTTACATAGTTGTGATGGAATCAATTTTATTAATTTTGCAGCATTCACAGATTTCTCCTCTTCCCAAGACTGCCAGAGAGATCCTGTAATTACCTGCCCAGTTTTTCTTCTTAGGAAACATGAGAAAAGAATAGAATTCCTCTAATTATTTTCTGCGTGTTTGTGCCTCTGTAAATTTGACTCTTCTCAGAGATGAAACCACCTGGGACACAGCTTCTTTAGCGTTGCACAGTGACACCTGTGAATAGTTAGCAGCGCAGCAGGTACAGAAGCACACACACCTGGTGACAGGGCAAGATGGGGTGATTCCTGGAGCCAGATCATCCCTAATGTGTTCCTTGCAGTGTTATCAGGGGGATTACAGGAAATCACATACACAAAAAACTGTTTCTTAACTGCAAAGCGCTGTGCAAACGTGAGCTGTTAAGCCAGGTGGTGTGTGCAATGGAGATTACCTTTTGCCGGGGGGTAATCATTTCAGTTTATATAACACTTATCACTCCAGGAGCCCCAAGCCCTTGTGAATAGCATCCTGAGAAATATCACTTGAAATAAAATGCACATGCATAAACAGAGTCTAGCAAGTGGAGGCACCAATTATGATGACAATGACGAAGGTCTTAAATGAGAACATAAACATTTTGACATGTCAGTTCCCAAGGATGTTGCCACTGTAGTCACAACACCTACTGAGGGAAAAATCAATTCGCAACGTTAATGTTTCCCATGAGTGTTGACTGTTCGGGGGACGGGGGAGGAAGAGGGAAACAAAAGTGGAAAAACATTTTAAAATATGAATTTTATTTTCCATAGCAGTATATCAGAAAACTTAAATATAACTCCACAACTCTTTCAAGAGTTTCTTTTTGTTTTCCAATGGTAACGGGAGAGAAAATAAGCTGTCATTATCGGAATGATCAAACACAGAGAGAAAAGAGGCAGAGGTAAGTAAAACACCAATTACAGCATTGCCAATCTGTGTGAATTGGGCTTCTTCCAAACAACAGTGCAAATGGATTTGAGGACGTGGGGAAGGGGATATGGAGGGGGCAGGAAAGAGAGAGCTGCCAAAATACAAGACAGGGAGGCTTAGAGAAATTGCCCCTTGGCGCTCTGGCAGCAGTTTAATCAGCCAGAGCCCTGTCCATTCCCATGCACCAATTCCATTGTGTATGTTCACTTGCAGATTTGGCTTCTGGCTTGCTCTCTTTGTTTGGGTAGCTAGGCTTGAAAAAGAATCATCTGCAACCAGAGCTCAACTTAATTCCCAGTTCCTCTCTGGAAACTATCTGTTGGCATCATGAAATGTTCTTTGTAAAAGCCATGCTTTGACTGATCAAAAGTGGGATTTCAGACCCTCCACCAGAGTCTTTGTGGATGAAGCTAAGCCAATTCTCGGAAAGTGACAGAACAGCCCTGAACCTCTGGCATAATTTGCATCTCCCCAGCATCTCACTGTTCCTGCCAATGACAAACAGGAACCCCCGACAATTTTTCCTCTCTCTCCTGGCAATGCAATGATGGCCCAGCTGTTTTCTCACTATAAAAAGACAGTCACTTCTCTCTATCACTCCAGTCTATTGCAAAAGGTCTACTTACATTACTGATTGAATGACCATGTATCATGAGAAACCACAGAAGAAATTCACAGGAGAGGCTCTAAGATTTCTGACCATTTTATCCACATCCCAGCATCTACATCTGAGCATGATGCTCAGTAGACATTGAATGAATGAAAGATGAGAAATTTGGAAAAATACTGCATTGTCTACTGTTTTCAGAAATCTTTATGCAGGGTAATTTTAATGTCTGCCATTTTCCCTTGGGTCAGGGAAGCCACTGTATGATATAACTGCTTTGATTTGTATTGTGTACCTACTAGGTTCAAGACACATTCAGGAGTGTTCTGAAAAACATAATAGAAATTGACAGAAAAAAAATGACTGAATAGACTTCCAGTAAATATGAAAGATGTAATACAGAAGTTTGCTTTCCCTTTTCCAAGCTCCTCTAAAATGACAGGAAAAATAAAAATAACACATGGATCCTCAAAACAAAGGAAACAGAGAGGGAAATGACCACAGACGATAGACAGCCACCAAATTTTGGACATGGCAACCCAAGAGGGTAGAGGGATGGGGCTACGGGAGGAGGAGTCAACCAGAAGAAGCAAACCAATTTATGCCTCAGAATCCCCAGAAAGTGTCAGGAATTGAGGATGCCAGCTGCCTCTGAAGGCAAATTGAAAACAAGACAGTCGATTAAAAATCTTTGTAAGGAGTAGGCAAATTCCAAGGTCTCCTCATCAACCCTTTGTGGCCAGGTAGCCAACTCTTCCTACTCCAGCAGAACACAAAAGATGTCCTCCCTGGAGATGTGGATGAACAGGTATTCCAGACTTGGGAACACCAGACACAGCTAAGGTACCACAATTAAATGGAGCAACTAAGCAAAAAATTACATCATAAACAAAAAGTCTGACCCAACTTCACCCTCTTCTTTATGTCAATTCTCAGAAATACTGCATTGTCATTAAAGCTTAAATCCATAGACAGGAGAGAGAAAACTAGTCATAAACAAGTAGAAATTAGAATAGCATAATCTTCTCAGTAGCAACAACAGCAGCTTGATCTCAATTTACTCTGATTCAATCCCACCCTCACATACCTCCAAATACTTGGTTTTGTGGCTTTGACTTCATACATAGACTCCTATAAAATACTGGTGTTTGCCTCTTAAAGCATAGCATACCCATCCAGCCCCTGTGACCAAAGAAATGGCCTTGGCTCTCATCCTAAAGAGATATTAAGAAGCAGCCTTAACAAAGGAAAAGACCAGCATGATTGTACCCCTAGACCTTCTATTTGGATAGTACTTTACTCTTAATTCCCTGTTCTCCTCTTTTGATTATAAGCTAATTGGCAACTGTAGCAGCCAATCCCAGATATGTTCTTGATTCCTGCAATGTAGCCAAAGGCTGATTTCATCACATTCTCCTTTTTTTTTTTTTTTTTTTTTTTTTTTTTGCTGGTGATGGAAGGAGCAATTGGATCATGAGCTTGGTTTGATGATTAAATAAATGACTTGGTGACATTTGGAGTGGCAGCTTTCCAGATCTGCAATCACCACAAAACTGCAGACACAGAAAACGAACCTGGGGTGGAGTTGCTGGGTTCAGAAACCATAGATTGGATATTACCTCACCATTAGAACATCAGTCTTGATTTCCCTTTCTTGGCTGCGTTTAGGGGCTAGATGCCAGCTCCTCCACAACTATGTAATGGCGACAAGAAGGTGATAGAAAGAAAGTCCACCACAGTTTATGGAGCCTGCAGAAGCCAGAGTTCTTGACACATACTGTCATCCTGTTGTTACAAGTATTATTTTTATAGTGGAGGAGGAGGAAGAAGAGGAGGAGATCAAATTTTTTTAAAAATGATCTCATCTTTTTAGGTGAGAAGATGGAGAAGATGATTACATTTGCTTTCAGCAAACCAATGGAAAAGTCAATTCGCATGATCTGAGAAGGAAAATGAGAAGCTAATTATTCTATACCAGGCTGAATTTAAGAAATACAATTCCTAAGGACTCCAGTGGATACAGCTCTGGTTCCTGGACTTCATGTTTTGGCTTGGTCTTTCTGCTTTTTCAATTTTGTCACTGGTAAGACTGGTCCCACTTCACCCATGAGGAGGAAATTTACATACACATTTCCAAGGTTAAAATGCTGAGTTAATTAGAGAAAGTGGTGTTATTAACTGAATGGCAATAAAGAAGCAGCAAAATTGAGGGAAAGGAGATGATAAGTTTGTTTTGGTGCATGGTGAATTTGAGATTTCTTGCACAACATTCACATTGAGGTTCTGATGAGCTTTGAAGTTGTCACATGTTAACTAGAAAACAGATCTCCCAGGCGCGGTGGCTCACACCTGTAATCCCAGCACATTAGGAGGTCGAGGCGGGCAGATCACTTGAGGCCAGAAGTTCAAGACCAACCTGGCCAACATGGCAAAACCTTGTCTCTACTAAAAATGCAAAAAATTAGCCTGGTGTGGTGGCAGGCGCCTGTAATCCCAGCTACTTGGGAGGCTGAGGCACAACAATCCTTTGAACCTGGGAGGCAGAGGTTGCAGTGAGCCAAGATCACACCACTGCACTCCAGCCTGGGCAACAGAGTAAGACTCTGCCTCAAAAAAAAAAATAAAAGGAAAAGAAAACTGGGATCTAAGCTCAGGGCATCAATCAAGTTTAGTCTGGTAGATTTGACTGGAGGATAAAACTAAAGCCATAATCTTTGGTAAAACCATCGTTGGATAAGGTGAAGAGATTTAAAAAAAAAAAAAAAAGGCTGTTTCAGGGCACAGCTAGATTATGCTACATTAACAACCCCAAAATCTCAGTGACTTAATACATGACAGGTTAATTTCTCATCTATTCTTTATGTCAAGAGCTGACTATGAGTTCTGCTCAGCCTCATCTCACCCTGGGATTTGAGCTGATAAGCAAACCACCCACCTGGAACATTGCTAGTTTCTACAGCAGAAAAAAAGGGGGATCTCACGCTGGCAATTAAATGTTCTAGCCCAGATGTGACAGACATTATCTTGCTCATATATCACAGGCCAGAAGTCATCACATAGCCCCACTCAACCATCAAGGAGGCAGGAATTGTCATCCAACCATGAGTCTGGAAAGAGGCGTGCTGCTATCAGTGAGCCACGTTAATAACTACCTTAATGCCCAGGGCAGAATTCATATAAACATGCTGCTTCAGAGATGTAAGAACTAAGAGCATAGAAAGAAGTTAATGAAAGAACCATCAGACATAGGAGGAGGACCAAGAGAGCAAGAGTCATGGATGAGCAGGAGGAAGAAGAGGCAGTAAAGAAAGAGGCAAGTGATCAATGCAGTAGTTTCTGATAGGAAGGTGTACCCGGCCCAGTAAGACAGACAGATTTAAGAAGGCCAACCAGTTATCTCATAAGGAGAGCTTCAAGATGGCACTCATCTCCTTGATGGATTTCTCAGGAGCACAATTTCTTTGCCTCTGCCCAACCCTAACACCACATCTAACCTTAGTTATTATGATGCACACATGGGGTTGCCTGTTGCCACTGAGCATTCTAAATGTCTAATCCAAACCATCTTGCTCTGGTGGCATTCTTACTAAGCAGACTACTGCTTATGGTTTGGCTTCCCTTGACTATCTATCTTCTGTAAGAGAAAATGTTAGTCATACAGACTTAGAGCATTTCAGACCACATGACAACTCCACCGTTAATTGGGTAAGTTTAAAACCCAGTATTCTGATACTTCAGTGTGATGAACTTGGTATATATGAGTCTCCAGCCAAATGGTTCCACCCCTTATATGCAGGCAATTGTAAGGCCCATGAGCCTTATGTGTAATATTTGATTTTTCTGTGAGCACTTAGCAGTAAAGAAAAGGCCAGTAAAGGCAAATTTCCTACTGAAGAGAGACAGAGTGGGGAATAAAAAGAATTCAAGAAAGGGGAGAGCTGGATAACAAGGAATTAGGCAGTAAACGAAATAGGGAAAACAGAGACCATGGGTGGAGATGGCAATTTCAGACATTGAAAGAATTTGGTGGACTTTTTGTTTTTGCTGAATTTAAAATGGGACTGCAGGCCCAGCGTGGTTTCTCACGCCTGCAATCCCAGCACTTTGGGAGGCCAAGGCAGGCAGATCACTTGTGGTCAGAAGTTCGAAACCAGCCTGGCCAACATGGTGAATGGTGAAACCCCATCTCTACTAAAAATACAAACATTGGCTGGGCATGGTGGTGGACGCCTGTAATCCCAGTTATTTGGGAGGCTGAGGCAGGAGAATCACTTGAACCTGGGAGGCGGAGGTTGCAGTGAGCCAAGATTGCACCACTGCACTCCAGCCTGGGCAACACAGCAAGACTCCATCTCAAAAAATAATTAATTAAATAAAATAAACTGGGACTGCAGTTGTTTATAGACTATGAAGTGAGTATAATTTGGCAAAACATTAAGGTTATTGATGGTGGCATGAAAATACCAAACCTGATTATATGCCAGAAGCCAAATATATATCAGATTTTTCTATTTCTAAAAATAAGCATGCTGGGAATTGCTACATAAATTATATTAGGGCAAGATTATATACTACAATACTGTATACAATGTGCATTATAATAAATTATAACACATTATAAAATGATACAATACACTTCAGTCATCAAAACTAGATTGTTAGTGATTATTACATGACACAGGAAAAAAAGATGGCTGCTATATAATGTTCAGGGAGTAAAACAGCAGGATTTTTTCGAAGTATGCCCACTATTTTATCAGCTTTGAAAAGTAGAAAAGACTGGAAGATCTCAAGAATGAGTATGGAAGTGATAGTGTGATTATGACTGATTTTTATTTTATTCTTTATACTTTCCTGTGATATTCAAATTTTCTATAATGAACTTAGAGTTCTTTTATGATAATGTAAATTATATAGAGAAGCATGCTTCCATTAGCAATTCTGTTTTTCAATTATTTTTGCTAGTTATACTGGAATTAAAAACTCATTCGATACATTAAATGTAACATTCTTAAATGCTGAGGGTATATATACTCCCAACTGCTTTTAAAATGAAGTTGTAATTAGATGGAATAAGAGAATTGAGACTAGAAAAGCTCTCTGAAGGTAATAGCAAAGGCGTAAAATATCCTATTTCAAATATTGTGAAATACCATATGAATGGCAATCTTTGGGATGTATTTTACAAAATACCACACATATAAATTAAAACTTGACTTTAGATCCACTCATAGGTTTTAATACAAATAAGCAAACCAATAATGAAAATAAGATTATAGAGGCAACAGTGTACCTGCCAAGAAGAATATACTATTTTCTTTTCTTTTTTCAAGAAAGGGTCTCGCTCTGTCACCAGGCTGGAGTGCAGGGACACAATCACAGCTCACTGCAGCCTCGACCTCCAGAGCTCAAGTGATCCTCCTACCTCAGCCTCCCAAGTATCTGAGGCTGTAGGCACGTGCTGCCACACCTGGCTAATTTCTTATTTGTTTGTTTGTTTATTTTAAGGACAGTATTTTACTATGTTGCCCAGACTGCTCTCAAACTGCTGGACTCATATGATCCTCCCACCTTGGCCTCCTGAAGTGCTGGGATTACAGGCGTGAGCCACCACACTGGGCCTATACTATTTTCAAATAGTGGAGCCATGCATTACATACTTGTAACATATGTGTAAACTAACAATTAATGCTCTAAGTATAGTTCCAAGCTCCATTTGGCAACATAGAATAAATGGAGGGTTTGCTCACATCTGATGATATGACTTTCTCTGTGAAGACTGAAGTAAGATGATCGGAGTGTAAGGAACCAGTGTGAAGCTCAGAAATTAAGGAAGCTAGAGATGCTTAAGGTAGCTTTGCAGAGAATAGGAGAGCATGTCCACCAGACAAATGTTATAGGATTGCCAAGGCTTAAAGGTTGAGACCTAGCTGTGGATGATTGAGACGATTCAGGTATTTAATGATACTAATAGAATGATCCCCGTGAGCAAGCTGGACTCCTAGGATGCAAAAAGAAAATACATTTATTCTTCACCTCCAACTGCCCATTAGAATCTTCTTTTGGGCCAGTTCTTTTCCCCTCCCGGACTTCAAATGAAATAATAGAAAGGTCTTTGGACTCTCTGATCATCTCAGATTATAAAATGCCCTCTGATCACTTCAGCTCCAAACCACAACCTCGGTTTATAAGTGAATCTGCCCAGAAACTCCCAACTTTTATTGCAGGCTTGGCAATGCTTTAGACTAAGGGGCCTATAGTGGGGAATGAGATACCCATCTCTGTGTTGCCTTTAATGCTACTTCTCCCTGACCCTGACTTTGTTTCCCCAACACTTAGCTACCAATGGGTCTTCCAGGATGGGAAGCAGAGACAGCAGGAAGGGAAGAGGAAGAAAAGTCTTATTTGACCTTCCTTCTAAGATATGAGCTGGTGTAGCTGCCCTCTGGCTCTGGCTGATGTTTCAAGCTGACTTTTATGCTCTTATTTCGGTATCTGTGGCCTCCTTAGACACTCACCTTCTGGACCTGTCCAACTGGAATTCCTTCACTCAAGTAGTTCCTCTCCTTTAAGCATCTGTTTACAATCTCCCTCTACTTCTCTGTCCAGTGAGACCTTCATCCTCTTTTTGTCAAGGACACCTCCTCCATTCCAGGAAGCCCTCTGGGTTAAAATTCCTTTTAAAACAACTCAGACTCACATTCCTACTGTGGATTTTATTTGATCCCCAGAAAAATACAATTTTGGCCTGGCATAAGCCAAAAAGTGCTTACATCCTAAATGCAGTGCTCTGCTGTGCTGACAGAGTTCACTTCAGCCAGCCTCTCACTCAAAGACTTTCTCTTTTGGCATGAGTCAATGCCTGCCTGTGTCTCCAGGTTTCAAAAGATACCTATCAAGATCTCTTTGAAGTTCTCACATGGTGGAGGGTCTGGGGGCGGGGTGGTAAGGAGTGTCATATACGGAGAATTCACAGCTAAAGGTAAAGTACAGATCACAAAACCTGTTTTCAAACACGTTCTTTAGAAGTCATTGATAGATGGGCTAATACTTTGCCTTGGAATTTGACAGCATTTGGCATCTTTGGTTTTGGGGCCTCAGTGAAAACTAGAACAAAGAGTTCTATTTTAATTCTATCTTCCTTCTATGCAGTTTCTCCAGTGCTGCTCAGCCTCCTAGTAGAAGAGAAAGATGGTTGGGCTCAAGTTGTGTCAAATAGAAATGATAAAAAATAGAGCAACAAGGGTCTTTGAGCTCTGGCAAGAGTGACTGAATTGATGCATCATAGAATCAAACTGGAGAAGGAAGAAAGGAAGAAGATCAGTGGCCTAAAGGGCTCAGAAGGTTGGAGAATGTAGAAGAAATAGTTGAGTAAACATTCTGGAAAGATACCTTAACAGTGATTGGCTAAAGGAAAGGGAGACAAGATACAGTGGAATGGTCTTTGGGGTTCAGAGCCTTGTGGATGAGACAGATTATGGAATCATTCACAGGATTAGAGTACTGGGGAGGAGAACTGGTTTTCAGGGCATAAAGATGAACTTCATTTTGAACAAACTGAACAGGAGAGGATAATGAGACATCTAAGTGGCATGGTGGGCTGGAGTTCAGAAGAACCACAGGATTCAAGATAGACCTTTCAGAGTGAAGACCAGAAACATTACTGGGGGTCAGGATTCAGTGACACCTCCAAAGAAGAAAGTGAGAAGACTGAAATGCAGTCTTTGAGGACCATTTTGTTAAAGGAAAGGGTATAACAAGAACCTGTTAACACAGAAGAAATGGAGTTCTCTGTCATCCAAGACAAAGAGCTACATCTGAGTCAAGGTAATCTGCTCTGAATAGTGCTTCATCCAAAAATATCTCCCCTTTTTTCCCCAATCATCTTTATTGTCTGGTTATGCAAATAAACCTTCTACCTCTTAAGCCTCAGGTTCCACACCCATAAAATAAATACAATATTAGTATCTACCTTCCATGGCTGTGACGAGGATATAGTGAGGCAAGGAGTGATATGCCTGGCACAGAATACAAACCCAACCAACGTGAGCTACCCTTATCATTGTCGTTATTATTATTCATCAATTTGCCTCTGTTTAATCAATTCCTTTACAAGATAAGTATCCCAAACTTCCAAATACTTGGTCATTTTTTTCACTCATCACTTAGCCTTTCTGTCTGATGCAAATGGCATGGAGAAAGAGAGAATGACTCAAACATTCAAACATCACAGATTGCTGTTACCCTGGCATGGTTAAGATAAGTATGTTGCTGTCAGGATACTGGTTTGACTCTCAAGTCTGATGTTCAGTGGTTACTCTTTCCTCTTAAGGACTATGCTTAAGGTTTAGAGACATCGCCATCATCTAGATGATGGTTGTTCAATTGAAACATTTATTTGCTGTATTGGTTTTCTATTGCTGTGTAACAAACTTAATGGCTCTAAACAACACCCCATGTATTAGCTCACAGTTCTGTAGGTCTGAAATCTGGGCACTACATGGTCGAAATCAAAGTGTAAGTTGTGCTGTGGTTCCCTGAGATGCAAGGCCCTCCTACAAGCTCATAGTTGCTAGAATGCAGTTCTTTGTGGTTGTAGGACTAAGGTTCTGCTTTCTTAATAGCTGTTGACTGGGGACCTGTCTCAGTTCCTAGAGGCTGCTCCTCTCCATCAGCAGGTCACTACGTAGCTGTATGCTTTCTTCCAGGCCAGCAGTTACATTTCTTTCTGATTTATTCCTCTACTAACAGTCAGAGAAAAGGCTCTGCTCTTAAAGGACTCACCTGATTGGGGCAGCCCACCCAAGACAACCTCCCAATTGCCATATAGCATCATAATTAAGAGACCGATACCTCATCAGATTCCTGTCTTCCACCCACACTCAAAGAGGAGGGGATTACATAAAGGCAAGGGTCGTTGGAGGCCATCTTAGAATTCTGTCTACCACATTTACTTATGGAACAGTGTTTATGTCCTAGGCATTGCACAAAGCACTGTAGGGGCAAAGATACATTACAGTTGACTTTGAGATGTTCATGCTGTAGTCCTTTAACCACATGTGGCTAATGAGCATTTGAAATATGATTGATCTGAATTGTGCTGTGCTGTAAGTGTCAAATGCACAGAGGATTTCAAAGAATTAGTACCCAAACAGACTGTAAAATATCTCATTAATATTTGTGTAATGACTACATATTAAAGTGATAACATTTAGGATATGTTGATCTAAATAAAATATATTATTAAAATTAATTTCATCTGTTCTGTTTACTTTTGTAAAGTGTCTACCAGGGAACTTCCAATCACATAAGTGGCTTTCATTATGTTTCTGTTGGACAGTGCTGGTCTAGATCAAGAAAAGCAATAATCACTTCAGAGTGTACTATGTGCCATGACAGGAGAAGCCAGCAGTGTTTTGGGGTCATGAGAGGGAGTGGTCAGTTTAGCTGGGGAAGAGAGTGAAAATAGGAAAGACTTCAATTGTTTGGTTTCCTATTCAGCAGACAAGGTAGAGTATGATTTTCTATGCAAAAAAAAATCCTTTCCCAAGAGACAGAAATCCTTTATATAAAACTGCAGAATAATTACTAGAGACTTTTTATTTTAGAAGGCACAATTCAGAGCAAAATTTTAAAACAAATACAAATGCCCAAATGCACATTAGCACTTTTCTGACAAACCTTTAACTGCTCTGCCTCCACCTGCACCTTTCTTGTCTTTCTCTTGGACACCAGCACACACAGCTAATTCCCTCTCTCTGAGCTACTTTGTAGGGTCAAAAGCTTCCAGTTGCTCATCACCAAAAGCAGCCTATCTTCAAAATTCCTCATAAGCAGTGATTCTCTGGCTTTTGATCTCTCTAATAGAGGGCAGCTATTACCAGTTTAATTGGAGAGTAATTACCTTCTTGGCCCTCCCACTTAGTTCAAACAGCTCTCTTTGGCTTCCTAGCTTATGACAAATCAGAAAAAGAAAGAAATATTGAAATGTGTTCTATAAAACTTTTTTCTAGTGGCTTTTTGTCCCATTAGGAGTTTCTCTATCAATTATTGTTGTTGTTGTTTTGGACTTGGCCATGCTTCCCGGAAGGATCCATGTGAATATTTTGTACTCATTAGACAAATACTTTTTCATGCAAATGGTTAATACTTGTTAAGTACATGCTATGTATTAGATGCCTTGCTAAGTACATTTAATTTTTCAGCTCAAAAAAGTGACAATAATAATATAACACTAAAAGTTAGAGTGCTTGCTATATGCCAGCTACTTTTCTAATCTCCTTTTATTTGTGATGAAGTTAATTTAAGGAGTTAAGGCTCAAGTGAGTCAAGAGATGGGAAGTGGTAAGAATAGTGTCTAGCACTAAGTATTCAATAAATGTTAATTAATATTTAATCCTTACAAAGACCCTGTGTCATAAAAAATATTGCTATTATTCCTATTTTACAGATAAGTAAACTGAGGCTTAAAGAACTTAAGGTCCTTGCCCTAGATCAGTTGTTCTCTTTAATGTGCCCCAAATATCATCTGGAGGGTTTCTGAAAACACAGATTGCTGGGCCCCACCCTGAGATTCTCATGAAGTAGGTCTCCAGCAGGCCTTGGGGATTTGCATTTCTAACAAGTTCCCCAGTAATGCCCATGATGCTGCCCAGAGGATCTCACTGCTCTGGATCATTGAGTTAATAAAGATTTCACCCCTGGCCGGGCACGGTGACTCATGCCTGTAATCCCAGCACTTTGGGAGGGTGACGTGGATGGATCACCTGATGTCAGGAGTTTGAGACCAGCCTAATCAACATGGTGAAACCCCATCTCTACTAAAAATACAAAAATTAGCCAGGCATGGTGGCAGGTGCCTGTAATCCTAGCTACTTGGGAGGCTGAGGCATGAGAATCGCTTGAACCCTGGAGGCGGAGGTTGCAGTGAGCCAAGATTGCGCCACTGCACTCCAGCCTGGGCAACAAGAGCAAAACTCCCTCTGAAAACAAAACAAAAAAAAAACAAGATTTCACCCCAGCTCTTCATACTCTGCACCAGTATTCAACACTCTCTCTTTGTCATGTTATATTAATGGAACTTGAAATGTCTAACATTCAAGCTAATGTCAGAACTTAGACAACTTTAAGTAAAGCATAAAAGATTTTAAAGAGACAGTAGAAAATGGCTGGCTCGCATTAGATAGGAAAAGTCTGAACCAAACAGAGCATCAGCTCTCTTTCTAAGGAGCATACCATTCATAGATTCTCATGAATAAGGGTCTTTTGCTCACTTCCAGCATTGCTATTTTTTAAAGTTTTCTGTTTTAGCACCTCATAGATGAGTTTTAGCTACCCATGTATGCTGGCAAAGCTGAGTAATATCTGTCCTGGATAGGTATGTAGAGGGACCTTGCCACGCAACTTATGGCTTGTTTGTGTGGAAGAGTGATACACAACACCTTCATGAGAAGCGTTTTCTGCAGAAAGGAAAGGAGGGCTGTGGGATCGAGAGGAATTTACAATGCTTTTAATTAAAAACCAATGTTTGTGTTCTTAAAGAAGTTTTTGAAGCAATTCTAGCAAAAATTTTTGAAGCAATTCTAGCAAAATGTTGGGATTTGTTAAAACTGACCAGTAAGTACACAGGCATTTATTATACTCTTCTGGATATTTTTCTAAATCTTTGATATGTTTTCTAACTACATATTTTTCAAAGGCCCAATGCCTTCTATTTACTAAAAACAAAAACAAAACAAAACAAAACGAAACAAAAAACAGAGAGCACAAACAGATACAGCCCCATCTCCCACAGGAATTACTGCCCCCTAAAGCAAGTAGCCCATAATCAAATAATCATAGACAGGCATGTAGTTACAAACTGCGATCAGTTTTACAAAGCTAAGGGCTAGAGTGCTATGAAAGCTTCTAACCCTGGTACCTGACTAGGACTCTGAGTCAAGGAATGCTTCTCCGAAGAAGTGGAAATTCAGCTATGAGCCGAAGGCTACATAGGTGTTAACTAGGACACATGGGTTAGGGCACAAAAAGAACTATAAAAAGGCCAGGTAAGGCCAGGCACAGTGGCTCACACCTGTAATCCAGCACTTTGGGAGGCTGAGGCAGGGGTATCGTTTGAGGTCAGGAGTTCAAGACTAGCCTGGCCAACATGGTGAAAACCCGTTTCTGCTAAAAACATAAAAAAATTAGCTGGGCATGGTGGTGCACACCTGTAATCCCAGTTACTCAGGAGACTGAGGCAGGAGAATCGCTTGAACCCAGGAGTCAGGGAAATAAAAGAAAAAAGAAAAGAAAAGAGAAAGAAAGGAAGGAAGAGAGAGAGAGAAAGAGAGAAGGAGGGAGGGAGGGAGGGAGGGAGGGAGGGAGAAGAGAGAGAGAGAAGGGAGAAAGAGAAGGAAAGAAAGAAAACAGAGTGGAACTACAAATGTTAAACTTTGAGTATTAAGGATCTGTTCTATAGCCAGTGTCACAATGGCAAACTAGCTCTCCAAAATAGCTCTCCAAAACATGTAATTAAATCAGAAGAAAACTATGATTTCAATCTAACCTTGAGTTTATAAATCTCATTCATCCTTTGCTTCCTTATGCATAGAATGAGGAATCCCTTGAAGGGATAAAATGATCATTATTTTATGAAATGAGGTCTTTTTATGATCAAGATTTAACTTATGCTCATTAACGGTTATAGCTTTCTAGTTTCATTGTCAGGGTGTGGGGACACAAAACATCTGCCATCTGCTTGCTAGTGGTTGCTGACTCGTAAAATGGCATTTTCCCTCTTTTTACATAATCATCACTGACACTGGTTAAGTGATTTGACGTTGCCTTTTTAACACCTAGACCTGAGCCCACTGTAAGGAGTCATCTAATAAGTCAAATATCTGTATAACTACCGTAAGCATTTTTTATATTCCAAGTTTTTTCCTCCAGGACCTAAGATTAATTCTACCATTAAAATTTTAGGTACTTGATTTTCTAGAGCCACTCTAGGTACTGGCTTACTGTATGTAATTGTCTGAGGTCCTCAGGTATCCCTGGCTTTCTCAAGAAGTTTAAAAGAAAAATAATAATAATAATCAAGGCTGATGCTATCTCACGAATCCCAGTTTGGTATACCACAGCTGTTTTCAAGCTTTTATGCTTCAAGTTATACAGAAAGTAGAATTTCCCAATTACAAAGTTTTGTTTTGTTTTTAAGACTGCAATGCAAGATTGGTCCCTCTGACAAAGGGTGTTAGGCAGAATCTCCCAGCGTCATTGACAATGGGCCACAATAATTTCTCTTCTAAAATATTCCTATATGATTCGTTTATTGCACTAAATAAAAGTGAATGGTGGCACATGCTCACATGGAATATCATTTGAAATCTCTCCAAGGGCTTCTTATTACTTACACCCCATTACAGTAATTTACTGTTATATCTTATTCACTCGTGCTTGCTTCCAGAGCTGTAATTAGAACCTGGAGAGCCATCCAGGAGCACATGGCCATAGGTTGGCCATATTGCTCCAAGAGACTCTCTAAATTTTTATTATGGACATGAATTTTCAAACATACCCCAAATTAAAGAGAACAGCAGAATGAACCACCATGTACCCAACACTTAGCTTTGATAATTATCAATTCATAACTTTTCATGATCTCACCCCCTTTCCATTCACTCAGTCATGTTTTAGATTCCAGAGAGGCTTTCAAAGGAAGTCATGGAATCTTCTGTGGCAATAACAACCATTCACATTTACTCCTGGAGCTGTAGACTTTCTTGTGGCCTTACAGTTTGATCATAGCCATCAAAGGAGGAATGAACACATTCCCCGAGGCACTCTATTTACATACTCAGGGTTTTTCATCAATCATGTAAAAGAAGGTTACATTTTCAGGTCACACCAAAGTGACTCATCAAGCCAGAGGGGTGAGTCATGGAAGACATATGACGCTTTCCAGTTTAACCTGCTGTGCGACTGTGAACACCTGTAATAGTCATCTTACCATAAATCTCTCCCTGACCTTTCTGTGACCAGAGAAACTGCTTACCAAATCCTGAATCCTACCTGTATAGTAAGAAATGATTTCAGTGTTTATTGCAGAAATCCTCTATTTGGAGA
The DNA here is from genome assembly GCF_002776525.5 of Piliocolobus tephrosceles. Lineage (NCBI taxonomy): Eukaryota > Metazoa > Chordata > Mammalia > Primates > Cercopithecidae > Piliocolobus > Piliocolobus tephrosceles. Next base: position 31,786,629 of record NC_045447.1, on the reverse strand, counting down.
ATTTACATTTAAATCAAATTCAGAGGCAAATTCATATCTTACTTTAGAACTAAAGCAAATCACTGGGAAAAGCACTGGGGGAGAGAGACTGAGATATAGAAAGAGAGATTCTCTTTCAATCAGCAATTCTGTGTCTATTAGTTTTTCTTGAAGAAATAAGCAAGTCTTGAAAGATGTATATATTGGGTGTTTATTGCAGTAGATTGAATATTAGGAAAATATTGAAAACAATTATCCAAAAATTTAAGACTGTGAAACTAAATTATGAAATATTCATACAATGAAATACTATGAAGTCTTGAAGAATGATAGGAAAATGTGATATATTGTTTTAAAAGTTGTATCTTCAATAAATAGTGAAAAGAAGGAGATATCAGAAAAACCTACAGATTAAAAGAGACTTATAAAACATTTTTTTTTTTTTTTTTTGATGGGGGAGACAGGTTCTCATTCTGTTGCCCAGGCTGGAGTACATAGTGTGATTAGTGTGATCATGGCTTACTGCAGCCTCAACCTCCTGATCTCAAGTGATCCTCCTGTCTCAGCCTCCCAAGCAGCTGGGACTATAGGTGCACACCACCGTGACCAGCCAGGGAACATATTAACCAGGTGCAATGTGCTGCACTGCCCTCATAAGTCTAAGCATGTACACATACAGAATATTGAGGAAATGTAAACACTGACCAGTTACTGAATTATACTATGGAATTTTTATAATTATTTTTAAATGTGATAATGGTTTTTTTTTTTTTTTTTGAGTTCTATATTTAGAGAAAAAAAATGCTATGCTGATTGGGGAATGTAAGGATATAGATGAAACAAGATTGATGAAGTTTGAAAGTTTATTATACATTTCTGTCTACTTATATACATGTTGAAAATGATCCATTTGTTAAAAGGTTTTTTAAGCTATAAAACAGTATGTATACTGTGACCCTATTTGTTAATTTATTTTTGTATCTGTTTTCTTCTTCTCCTATATAAAACATGACAATATTTTGATGTAAACATACTTTTTACTTATTCATGTATTTATTTTTTGAGATAGGGTCTCACTCTGTCACCCAGGGCTGAACGCAGTGGCATGATCTTGGCTCACTGCAGCCTCTGCCTCCCAGGTTCAAGCGATTCTTCTGCCTCAGTCCCTGAGTAACTGAGATTACAGGCGTGTGCCACCATGCCTGGCTAATTTTTGTATTTTCAGTAGAGACAGGGCTTCACCATGTTGCCCAGGCTGCTCTTGAACTCCTGACCTCAAGTGATCCGCCCGCCTAGGGCCTCCCAAAGTGCTGGGATTACAGACATGAGCCACTGCGCCTGGCCCAAACATACTTTTTATAATAAATAAGTAATTTGACAACTTGAACTGATTTACACTAGATATTAATCTCTCAAAATTTGCTGTTTTCCCATTATATCTAATATACTACTGAGTTTACAGTTCGTAAACTATTAAAAATGACAGCGTGAGATGGACTCACATGTGATCTCAAATTAAGATCTATTATCACAAGGCCCGTCCATCAGTTATGAGGTGATTTTTATCCTGTGACCAGGGAGCCTGATAATTCGTGCCTGGGGCAAGCAAGCAGATCAGGACAACTCACGCGAAACCCCAGACTTTCCAGTTTTCATACAAAGCTGGACCTTCATAAACAAAACAAGGAAGGAAACTGAGCATCTTAACAGGTGAATCTAGGGGAAAAAACAAACTAACAAACGAACAAAAGAAACTCTTTTATATAAATGATTTGAATAATTTAGAAACATTTAAGGGCCATTTTGCCTAAATCAATAAGAAAATGTGATTGCCCCAGTTACCAATTTTACTCTTTCAAGATGGCTGGATTTACCTCAGCTCTCAGAAAAAAACCAAATCACCACACCATAACATTTTCACACTCCTAAAAGAAGCTTTAAATTTTATTTATTTATTTGTTTATTTTTGAGACAAGGTCTCTCTCTTTCACTCAAATTGAGTGTAGTGGCATGACCATGGCTCCCTGCAGCCTCCAACTCCTGGGCTCAAGGGATCCTCTCAACTCAGCCTCCCAACTAGCTAGGACTACAGGCACGCAATACCTAAATTTTTTTTATTTTTTGTAGAGATGGGGTCCCACTGTGTTGTCCAGGTTGGTCTCAAAGTCCTAGATGCAAGTGATCCTCCTGCCTCAGCCTCCCAAAGTGCTGGATTACAGGCATGAGCCACCACACTCGGCCAAGTTTTAAGTGGGCCTTCCTGAAAGTAAAAGTGACTGTGTGCGTATACAGTAGGACTGGAATAAATTAAATTGTAATGAACTTCTCACATCAGCCTCTGTTGATGGGTGGGCTGTACTATGTACTTACTCTTGCTTAAAGACCCAAACACACAGCCTGTGTGCAGGAAAGACAGCAGTTTGGAAATTGGAGGACTGTGATCCTGCTCGTGCCCTCCAAGGCTCTAAACTGTTTGACTAGAAAATTCTGCTTTGCTTCTGGTGTTCGTCTCCCCTTGCTAGGTCTCTCAACTGCAGGCCCCAAGCCCTATCTCAAGTAACTAAGTTCTGCCCCACTCAACTTCTGAATCCAACTTCATCATCTGTCCAGAGTGAGTCTTTGCCACACCAGAGTGGGGTAGAGCGGGCCTTGCTACCCTGCCCTGTAGCCAGATGGGTAGTAGGTCTGGAGGCTTCTCCCCTGACCCCTTGTCATTCACAATAGCACCTTGGGACTTCAATTTTGGTTTTCTGAATGTTCCCCTGGCCCATATCCAGGGAGAAGCCCAGAGTCTCAGCCCCCTAGAAGTAGCCCCTTTTCTTCCTGTAATAACCACAGGCTGAGGTCTGGCTCTCCTTGTAAGGGACCACCTGAAACCACACTGCCCCCTCCTGGATGCCATTCCTCTTGCTATGACATCCATGCAAGCAACTGGCCGCCCCTCTCCACATGAGACACCCAAAATTTTTCTTGGGATGGGATTGAACTCTAATTTGCTATACTTGTAAAACATAATTAGGACCGTAGGGTATGCCTCAGTGGTAATACAGAAGCAGGAGCCGACTGATAAATTTTCAGGATTTTTGCAAGTTGGACTGTTAAACACCCCAAGTATTAAAAATTTGAGTCATATAAATTTTAATTAATCTATACTAAAAATAAAGGTCATAATCAAAACTCATCACTTCTTCCTACATTTTACTACTGTCTATGCTCTAGGTTATTTACATTGACTGTAGTGTTACTTGTATGGTGGAAATTACTCCACTTATCAAATCATGGTTGAATTGCAACCATTGGTTGGCTATGGAGATAAGAGTTCAGTAAAAATCAATGAAAGCATTCTGTGAGAGTCAATTGGCCATATGGGACTTAAAGGGTACTGCATATTTTATTATTATTTATAAATGGCATGCTACTCCTCCTTTTTTGTATCAATAAAATTTATACGTTGATGTATTTCTTTTCCAGAGAACCCATTGTTAAGCATTTCCCAGAACCCCACTATATACCATCTACCAGACTGTGAGCCCAGTTCTATAGTCTCATCCACTCCTTTGGTTCTACTCACCTCCCACATTGACTTTGAGACTGTTGGAGAGCAGGAGGCTCATACCACTCTTGATTTATCTCATCCATGTGGCGGGCCATCCATTAGCATAACACACCTGGCTTCAGCTCCCCACCACACTCCTCTAGGCAAACTGACTTACCCGGTTGGTGAATTTGGAAGAAAAACTGTGTCATATATAGCTTAGCTCTTTTCCTTTTCTTAGAAGCTACCCACAGTAGGGGCATCTTTCTCCAGAGGCAAGCCTGCCCCGTTCTGGTGTTGCCTGAGGCTGATGCGCAAGTCGGTCAAATCCCAAAGTTTAGTTGATAAGAACTGCACTTGCTTGAAGATAGAAGTTATGCTTTCCTAAGTAGCATTAATCAATAAGGAGCTACCCGTGGGTAGTAGGTATGTTGGCCTCCATCTGCTGACTACTTTATTTCTCAGTTGGCTCAAAAATTGAATGAAGAAAAGGAGTGCTCTTTATTGGCCCCCTTAGAAACTCCACAGTGGTCCTCTCCCATCAGCCTTTGCTCCTGAGGTCCCAGAATGCCTTGTGGCCATGCCCATGTTTCTTGGCACACATAAGCTCTTCCTTCCCCCCCCGCCCCCCTTGAAACAGAGTCTCGCTCTGTTGCCAGGTTGGAGTGCAGTGGTACAATCTCAGCTCACTGCAACCTCCACCTCCCGGGCTCAAGCAATTCTCCTGCCTCAGCCTCCCGAGTAGCTGGGACTACAGCCGCGCGCCACCATGCCCAGCTAATTTTGGTATTTTTAGTAGAGACGGGGTTTCACCATGTTGGCCAGGATGGTCTCGATCTCTTGACTCGTGTCCATCCACCTCGACCTCCCAAAGTGCTGGGATTACAGGTGTGAGCCACTGTGCTTGGCCATTAGCCCTTTCTAAAAGAAGAAAAACTGACTAGCAATTTATTTTATTCTAATCCCTTTATTCTCAATATGTACATGTAATAATCATAATGTTTACATAATTGAGCCCCTTTTATATGTTAGATATTGTACATACAAATGGCAAATAGGCCTTGGAAAACAAGCATTATTATCACTTTACAGATGAGGAAATTATGTCCTAACGTGTTTAAGTAACTTGCTCAGGGTCACAAAGTGACTGAGCCAGTTGTTGGATGCCAAGGCCCTTGCTCTTTCCATTACAATTTCTCTCCCTTCCCTTTCTCTTTCCTCCACCCTCATTCCACCATCTTCCTTCCTCTTCTCTTCTCTCACCCTCTCGGCCTCCGAGCCATCTATGACTACCTTTCCTCATTGCCACATTTTCTAGCCCTTTAACACGTCAGAAAATTGAAGAAGTATTTGAAACCTCAGATATTTCAGTATATTTAAAAATATCTACAAAATCTTACCCCAGCAGCTGGGCCCCCAAGAAGCCTGGCAACAAGCAGTAGGAAAACTGTGGCTGTCTTTTTAATATCCTCCTCAGGTTTCTCAGGAGGAATGTCCAGCATCCCATTCGAGGTCCTCGGGGAGAAGGTCACAAAGAAACCAGTACATACAGAGAGAGAGGCCACAGGACTTCATCAAGCTGGGGTCCGCCCAGGCATGACCTGGGAGCTGGGCCCTGTGTGAAAAATGCAGCCTTTCCTCAGATGGAATGTGTGCCCGTTACTTCTGAATCAAGGTTTCTTTCCCTGGGGTCAACAGTTGTGTAAATAGCTCAGGGACTGAGCAAACAGTTTAGCAATTACTTGGGGGAATGACTGAGAGAAGAAGAAAATATGTACATATCATGCATTCTTAACCAGGTAGTACTGCCCCCAGTGGGGTGAAAATTGGTTCTTGGGAACTCAAAAAATCCAAAGCATATCTACGATACTAAAATTTCATAGAGGGGTTGATTAAGAAAAATATGTCTTAACAGGCTCCTTAGGAGAGCAATGATTTTTTTAATGGTTGAAAAATATAAATGTATATAAAGAACTTAACATAGCATGTGACACATAGTAGGTATTCAGTACATGAGAATAGTTTCTATTATAGTCATCAGTTGTTATTATGATTGTCCTACAACCTAATTAGAGAAATCATCCAGACCCATCATAGTTGGGGCAGAGAACGTTGTACTGTGCCAAGTTTACAGATGAAGTTAGCTTTTGGTGGATTTTGCCTGAGCTAGAGGTTAGAACTGCCCAGGGTTCTAGAAAATAGAAAGATTTTTGCACACTGCCGGGATGAGCAGAAACATTTGTGTACACAGTGTTAAGATAAAATTTTAAAAAGGGGTCATGGCATGAATGTTTAGGCTGTGTTCAGACTTTCACAATGCCTGCTATCATCCTCTGGGGAAAGGACATGATTAAGGAATGAATGTAGGGTTGGGGAAAATGCTGGGCAACTTCTCATACATGCTGCATGTGCTCTGTAGGTTTGTAAAAACCTAAATATCCAATGATTATTAGTTTTTTAGTTTTTTTTTTTTTTTTTTTTTTTTTGAGACTGAGTCTTGTTCTGTCACCAGGCTGGAGTGCAGTGGCATAATCTTGGCTGACTGCAACCTCTGCCTCCCAGGTTCAAGAGATTCTACTGCCTTAGCCTCCCAAGTAGCTGGGACTACAGGCTCCCACCACCATGCCTGGCTAATTTTTTGTATTTTAGTAGAGACAAGGTTTCACCATGTTGGCAAGGATGGTCTCCATCTCCTGATCTCATAATCCACCCGCCTCGGCCTCCCAAAGTGCTAGGATTACAGGCATGAGCCACCGCGTCTGGACCCCAGTGATTATTCTTAAAACCTATGTTTGTATGACTCTCAGTGTGCAAATATACACTTATTTAAGTGTAAATTAATTAAATATAATTAAATGCAAATTTAAAATGTAAATTAGTTCAAGAATTGTGGAAAGCAGTGTGGTGATTCCTCAAAGAACTAAAAACAGAACTACCACTCAACCCAACAATCCCACTACTGGGTATATACCCAAAGGACTATAAATTGTTTTACCATAAAGACACATACATGTGTATGTTCATTGCAGCACTGTTCACAATAGCAAAGAATCAACCTAAACGCCCATCAACCGTACTCTGGATAAAGAAAATGTGGTGCATACACACCATGGAATGCTATGCAGCCATAAAAAAGAACGAGATCATGTTCTTTGTGGGAACATAGATGAAACTGGAGGCCACTAGCCTTAGCAAAATAATGAAGGAACAGAAAACCAAATACCACATGTTCTCACTTATGAGTGGGAGCTAAATAATAGGAACACATGGACATGTAGAGGGGAACAACAGGTACTGGGGTTTACTTGAGGGTAGAGGAGGGGAGAAGGGAGAAGTTCAGGCAAAAAAAATGTTGGGTACTCGGCTTAGTACCTGATTGACAAAGTAATCTGTACACCAAACCCCCAACTCACAAGTTTACCTATGTAACAAACCTGCACATGTACCCCTAAACCTAAAATAAAAGTTAAAATATCTTTTAAAAAGTGGTTTCACATATGATATCTTATGAAATCATCACAATAAGCCTTCGAAGTCAGTATTAGATCCCTATCTGAGGGATGAGGAAGCAGAGGCTCAGAGTCCTCTCAGTTATTTGTTCTTTTCAGCTACCCAGTAGTAAGTATCAGAGCAAGCTTTATTTCTACTGTACTCCACCACATCTTTAAAATTCCTTTCCCACAGAGGAGGAGGACATAGGAAATGGTAAAGCTATGGAGCAAAAGTCACATATTGGGACTTGGGGACTCCCTGGTAAGAGATACGGTAGTGCCTGTAAATGGACACAACCAAACCATGTAAGAAGTGGCTATTATATTCACAGAGTATGAATCTAGCATATAGCAGAACCTGCTGAGGCTGGTCAAAGTCATCTACTGCCAAGTTATAGGGAAATGAAAACCCATTGAAATAGAATATGGAAGCATCATAAGATGCTGTGAAGCTCGGGACATAAAAGACTTAGGAGCCCAAACATTGAGAATAAAAATACAATATGAAAAATCAATGACTAGGTACACAGTTGGTGCTGGATTTTATTTTAAGGCCATAGCTTCAAATGTAGGAATGACGGCTATTTGGCTAAAAGTGGAGAGAATTTTTCAAAGACTGAAAAGAATGTGTTTAGTCAGAGACTAACTCATCTGGCCAGAAGGGCTGTAAATGGAAAACAGATGGGAAGGGAGAAAAAAACACCTAGATAAAACTGAAACAGGTTTCCATGGATGATATTAAGGAGGGCCTGGGAAGAATTTCAACAGTGAGGGAGGTGCCGCGTAGTTCAATGAGAAAACAGTTGGGAAGGACATCAGAAACGAAACATAGACAGCAGATGTCCAGATATCATGCACAGAACATGAGCAACGTGGTAACCTTGAGATTACAGCACAGGGTGACAAACAAGACCTCATAGATACCACTGAGAGTTAGCGAGCTGGAACAGATCCATGGGAACATAGCGATAGAAGGGTGTGCTGTGTACAAAAGACCTGTTGAGAGGAGGAGAAGCGGCACTGTAGGCTGTGATAACAATAGATTCAGAGGAATCCCTGAACACTTGGATGAAGATGAAAGGACAGAGGAACAGAAGTGATGTTTTTGTGGAAGCACTGCTGAGCCACAAGGAGGAAAGCCACAAAATTGGCACAATACCCACGATTAATGAGGATAAGATTCAGGGTACTTCATTCAGATAAAAGCAGAGGTTTTCACTTGCCTCTCTAATAATTTTATGTCCTAGAAGATAGAGGAAGAAATAAAAATAACTGTGCTCTGACTGATTCGAATACATAGGAAGAAGTCACGTAGCAGAGTGGAAAGGATGAGAACTAGAGAATGTGCCTGTCATCTTCAGGAGAGAGCCTGATGGAGCTAGAACAAAGGTGCATACAGGACTTCAGGAAGTTAGACTCCAAAATATTTTAAGAAAATATGGCATAATTCCACAAGTTTCTAGAAAAGAAAACAATAACAACAAGCACTCAAAAACATAGCTTTGGATAATTCCAATGAGAAGAAAAGAGAGAAGGGGAGACTCTCAAAGAAACTAGTGATGGCATAGAGCCCTTTAAGCAAGGATGTAGAATGGAAGTTCAAAAACATGGAGGTAGATGATCACTGCATGAGAGTGGCAAAGAACAACAGAAATAGTAGCAGGGATGTTAAAATCCTGGAAGGATCAAAGCATGCAAAAATGGGAAGGATGAGAGAGTGTTATGGGGCCAAGGGGATTATGATAATGGATGGTAGAAAGTATGAACTATTTCTCAAATGATGTCACATTATTTTAGGCCCTGTCAAGAACTGTGATTGTAGGACTAAAAAGGTTGTATAAAAGTGAGTAAGAGTATGTTGAAATCCAGGTTTGGGGAAATGTTACTGATACTCCTTGAAATCTAATCTAGGATCAAAGTTTCTGGTCCACAATCTAGGAATCAAAGAGTATACATTTGCTGATTTTCAAACTTTCTTATTCCTAAGTATTATGAATTGCATTTCAGCAAGTTGACCTTCAAATTCATCTTGCAGAAGCTTGGGAGTGAGCTTGGGAGTGTAATTCATTTGGGTGAGAAGAACGGATTCCATTTTTGGATCATCTGCATATTCTCTTTTATTATCAGAATTTTTCAATTGGATATGTCCAGCTTAAAGCTTAAAATTAGCTAACTAGCTGCAGAAGGACAGTTTCCGAGGTCCTCAGCAGGATGCTGTGTGTATCTTTAGGTAAAGAAATGTTACTTAATTAAGATATTCTATAAGAAAGCAAATTGCAATGTATCAGAGTTTCTTAAGAACTTTTAGAGTGGCTCTTCATGAAAGAACTAGTAAAAGTGCCTTTTATAATGGTTATGGAATTTTCCTCTAATTAGTACACTATTTCATAAAGTTCAGAACAGGCAAAACTAATCTGTGAGGATAGAAACCATAATAGTGGTTGCCAGGATAGTTGGGAGGGAGTGATAGAAAGAAAAGGAACACTAGTGAACTTCCTAGGATAATGGCATACTCTTATTTTTCTATTGGGGTATTGGTTACATGGGTATATGCATTGGTCAGATCTCATTATTGTATGTTAAATTGTCACTGTATGTCATTACACCTCTGTAAAAATACATACAAGTATGTAAATCTGGGCAGTGATATGAAAAGAAAAGAATGACTTTTCTCCCATGACTTGACGGTAAATAAATGAAGTTAGCATAAACAGTTAAGGAATCAGATAAAAGCAGAATCTCCAAGTTTGAAATCAGCAGTGTTCCCTAAGTAGATCTGGGAAAATGTAAGTCTTACCAACACCCTCAAGTTGTTAATTTTCTATTGGCAAGGTCTTCCATATGGAGAAGGTTGTGCATTGCTACTTTCTATCCTGGTTCCACTGGCACTAGGTACCAGTGATTTCCAAACTTCCATGCACATATATATCACCTTGGATACTTGTTAAAAATGCAGACTCTGGGTCCATACCTGGAGATTCCTGTACAGTAGGTTTGGCTGAGTGTCTAGGACTTGCATTTTAATGATCATCCTTGATGAGATTGATGTAGGTGGTCCATGGACCTACACTTGGAGAAACATTTCATTAGACAATCAAATCATAAAACTACCACCTACTTGCTCTAATTTCATGCTCTCCAGACAACCCTCCAATAATAAAGGCTTTTTCCATGGCTTCATGGAGAAAATATGTTGCTTATATCAACCTGTATTCCAGCCCGTGTGCTAGCATTCTTTCTCATTCTAAATAATAAACAGGCATTGGCTTTGTATCCCAGTCTGATGAGCTTGCTAAATACTGGTTTGTCCCAATAGATGGATGTGCTTACTATGTGATACTGAAAAATCATGCCTCTGGGCTTGCATGACTTGTGCTAAATTTACAGAGATAAAGAATATTTCCAAAATAGGATCTCTTTTTAAAAACTCTATGCCTATACTATAAAGACACATGCACACATATGTTTATTGTGGCACTATTCACAATAACAAAGACTCAGAACCAACCCAAATGTCCATCAATGATAGACTGGATTAAGAAAATGTGGCACATATACACCATGGAATACTATACAGCCATAAAAAAGGATGAGTTCATGTCCTTTGTAGGGACATGGATGAAGCTGGAAGCCATCATTCTTGGCAAACTATCACAAGGACAAAAAACCAAACACTGCATGTTCTCACTCATAAGTGGGAACTGAACAACGAGAACACTTGGACACCGGAAGGGGAACATCACACACCAGGGCCTGACGTGGGGTAGGGGGAGGAGGGAGGGATAACATTAGGAAATATATCTACTGTAAATGACGAGTTAATGGGTACAGCACACCAACATAGCACATGTATACATATGTAACAAACCTGCATGTTGTGCACATGTACCTTAGAACTTAGAGTATAATTAAAAAAAAAAAAAGAAAAAGAAAATTGAATGTTAATACTTAAAAAAAAACAAAACTCTATGCCTAACATCATAATGACTATTACATTCTTTTTAAAGTAATTGGACTTAACAATAAACATGTATATATAATATAATATTTTCATTTTAAACAAATCAAATGAATCTTTTAATAATGTATATTGTGGTTTATTTTTATGATTCAAAATAAATGTTCATTATTGAAATTTTGGGAAAATGGTAATGCATTTTTAAAAGATCACCTGTTCTACTACCCTGAGCTAACCATGGTTAACATTTTAACTTTTTTTCTTCAAGTTATTTTTCTATATCTTTATGTGCATGCATTTATTGTAGTAGTGGTGGCAGCGGTGGTTTATTACTTTACAAACCTGGGATTATGCTTAATAAGTATGTCCTAACATGATACAATTGTATCATGTCTTAACATGATTTGCTCTCCTATGATCTAATTTTATTTTTCTTCTTGGGGCACTTATCACAAAAGTGATATATTTGTTTGCTTATTTATTTTTTGTCCTTTCCTGCATGTGTGCTCTGGAGAACAGGCCTTTCACTATGAAAACCAGCACCTTCAAGGCCGGGCGCAGTGGCTCACGCCTATAATCCCAGCATTTTGGGAGGCTGAGGTGGGTGGATCACATGAGGTCAGGAGTTCAAGACCAACCCGACCATCATGGTCTACTAAAAATACAAAAATTAGCCCATCATGGTGGTGGGCACCTGTAATCCCAGGTACTCGGGAGGCTGAGACATGGGAATAGCTTGAACCAGTGAGGCAGAGGTTGCAGTGAGACGAGATTGCGCCATTGCACTCCAGCCTGGGCGACAAAGCGAGACTCCGTCTCAAAACAAACAAAGAAAAAAAAAAAAAGCACCACACAAAACCAGCACCTTCCACAGTGTCTAGCATATGTTAGTCACCAAAACAGGTTTGCTGAATGAGCAAATGAATGATTGGCATTTTACGTGTCAGTAAATATGCTTCAACATCATGATGTATGATGAGTAAGCAACTCTATCAAATGAATATAACATAATTTGCTGTGAACACATAATTTGCTGTATTCTAGTATTGAACAGCTGGACTATTTCCATATTTTAATTTTTAGTATTATGTTTGAGTATGATATATAAATCTTGTTTATAAAAAAGAGTTCATATTTCTGAATAGCTCCTTAGGATTAATTCCTAGAAGTAGAGTTATTATGTCAAAAACTGTAACAGTTCTAAAGACCTTTTACACATATTGCCAAATAACTTTCCAGGAATACTGCCTATTTATATGTCTATAAGCAGCACAAGAAAATCTCCATCTCTTTGTATCTTTACTTACATTGAGTATTGCCACTTTAATACAAATGCTGGCCAATTAAATAAGTCAAAACCTGTATCCCTTTGATATTTGAACTGATTAGCAAGATAACAACAAAGAGTATCATCTTACTATGTTATATATGAAAGATTATTGCAATTAAAGTAGTTTTTGCTTTTTTATTTTGTTTTTCAAATAGGCATATTATAGATGTTGATGTTATTAAGTCTTTTTTTTTTGAGACAGAGTCTCCCTCTTGTTGCCCAGGCCAGAGTGCAGTGGCTCAATCTCAGCTCACTGCAACCTCCGCCTCCCGAGTTCAAGTGATTCACCGGCTAATTTTTTATATTTTAGTAGAGACAGGGTTTCATCACCATGTTGGTCAGGTTGGTCTGGAACTCCTGACCTCAGGTGATCCTCCCACCTGGCTTCCCAAAGTACTGAGATTATAGGTGTGAGCCACTGCGCCCAGTTTAAGTCTTTTACTATATAATTTATTCCTTATTTTTGTGCTTAGAAAGCCATTCCTTATCTTGAGATAAGGTAAATATTCACCTCTACTTCTTGCTAGTTGTTTAAAGGTTGTCATTTTTCACACATAAATCCCTCATCCATTGGGAATGATTTTAGTCTATGGTATAGGATAGAAATCCAGCTGATTTTTTTTTTTTTTTCATTTAACTAATGGTCCCAATATAATTTAACCAAGTAATCTTCCTTTTCTTTATTTGGTTGTCACTTTTGTCACATAGTCTTTTTCAGTATTCAGATTTGTTCCATTTTGTCAAGGCATCACCTTGTTTGACATCCTTCAACTTCATATGAAGGTTAAATATTTAATTAGGCATATTGCCTCAAATTATTTCCTTGTAAGTTTCACATGTGATAACTAATATGTTGTTATCACTTCTGTTACGTTTGAATACTGGTGAAGTGGAATGCTTTTTTATTTTTTGTTTATTTATCTATTTGAGACAGGATCTCGCTCTGTCACCTAGGCTGAAGTACAATTGGACGATCATGGCTCACTGCAGCCTCGACCACCCCAACTTAAGCGATCTTCCAGTCTCAGCCTTGGAGTGCTTTTGTTTTTCTTTTCTTTTCTTTTTTTTTTTTTTTTTTTTTTTTTTTTTTTTTTTTTGGGGGGGGGGGGTGGATTCTCACTCTGCTGCCCAGGCTGCAGTGCATTGGCACGATCTCGGCTCACTGCAACCTCCACCTCCTGGAGTCAAGTGATTCTCCTGCCTCAGCCTCCTGAGTAGCTGGGACTACAGGTGTGTGCCACCACTCCTGACTAATTTTTGTGTTTTTAGTAGAGATGGGGTTTCACCATGTTGGCCAGCATGGTCTTGAACTCCTGACCTCAAGTGATCCGCCCGCCTCAGCCTCCCAAAGTGCTGAGATTACAGGCGTGAGCCACTGTGCCCAGAAAGAGTGCTTTTTCAAATGTGTATTTATTGACCACTTGTATTTCTTGTTTGTTCGTTGTCTGTCCATATAATTTGGCAGGTTTAGGGCACTCAATTTTTTTTTTTTTACTGATTTGTAATCACACTCTATTAACTGAACATAGCACGTGGTTTATCTTTGTCTTTATTTTAATTTTTCTTTACATTTTTATGCATAAAGGTAGCTGGAACATTTGACCCACCTATAACTGGCCGAATTTCTGCATTAGAAACTTGCTATCATTGCAGCAACCATTCTTTTCCCACCGATTTGAAATGTCACTTTTATCGCCTTGTGTTTATAACTCTTAAGATCAGGCTGCTGCCGTTCATACACCACAAACCTCTTTACCACAGTTTTCTGTAAGGTTGTGAGTGAATTGGAACAGTGGCCTTTAACACATGCTAAATGGCAAATAAGTGATAACTCTTATTATCACAGCTAAAAGATCTCTCCCATTGTGGTTTTGTTTGTTTCCTCTTCCTCCTTTATTTGTGAGAAAAACAAGCTCAGTAAGGCTCAACCTTTGCTCTTTGAATCGGTTCAGTTACTCAGCTCCCTAGAGGCAGTTTAGAAACTCCCTCAAGTAGAATAAATGAAGCTCTCCTAATTCTTTGTTTTGATGTTTCTGCTCACACCCACACTCCCGACACTGTCAAGTATTCCAGCCTCTGCCTTTGGGATCCTAAGAGATGCTGTGGGATGTTACTGTGTGTTTGGAGGAACGGAGGCAAGATGGTGCACTTCCGGGTTCTTCATCCCCACCCCCAACTCTTCCCGCGCGTGCGAAAATGCAGCCGGCGACCCGGGAAGGTGCAGACCAACTGGGCATGCGCCAGGTGACGTCAATCTGAAGAGACCAAGATTTACCTGGTCGCACCTGCGGAACGCCCCTGACACGCCCATGCCCCCCCTATTGCCCTCCCACTCCTAGAAAAGCCGCTCTCCGCCATTGAGCCACGCGGACTTCTCACAGCCCGGTGGACTTCCCAGCTTCCCAGTCCTGTCAGGATGTCGGAACTCCGTCTGAGAGCTTGGGGGAGGGGAACTCTGCCGGCCTTCTTTGCCGGAGGCCGACAGACTTCTTCTCCACACCTTAGGTTACTAAAATAAACTAGCAGTTTTGCGCCTGACCTTTGCCTACTTGCTGGTTCTTTTGTGCTCGCTCTGGTGATCTTAGAAAAACAAGACAGATGGTGCCGAAACCCGGGAGGAGACCCCTCCTCAGGGCCCCCAGGGTCCGGGGAGCCTCCTCCTCCTCGTTCCACGCTGCGGATGGACCAGGACCTGAGATCCGCTTCGCTCACTCTCACGGCCTCTCTGGGGTAAGTGCCCTTGTCTCCTCTTTACCTCCCTCGGCCAGAAACCCTGTGCAGGTCCGAGGTCCATTTTGAGCCACCAAGTGGCTTGGGAGAGCCTTGCAGGACGGAGACGTCTGCCTGAAGGTACTCTCCACTTTGGCTTCAAGAGCCTCCAGTCTGTCTCTGCTGGTTCCAAAGGACGCTTTGAAGCCAGGCAGAGATCCACTTCCATTTCCATTGTGTCCATTGTGTCCCTCGGCCAAAATCCTGCGCAGGTCCGAGGTCCCTTTGGAGCCACCAAGTGGCTCGGAGACCCGTTCAGGACGGAGACGTCCGCCTGAAGGTAATCTCCACCTTGGCTTCAAGAGCCTCCAGTCTGTCTCTGCTGGTTCCAAAGGACGCTTTGAATCCAGGCAGAGATCCACTTCCATTTCCATTGTGTCCATTGTGTGTCGGTAAAGAGGAAACAAATGGGAAACCCCCAGTCCAAATTTCCAAAGAGCACCCCCTTAGGGTGCCTCCTAGCCAATTTAAAAACCTTACAGCTTGAACAAGACCTTAGGAGGAAGCGGTTAATTTTCCTTTCCACTGTGGCGTGATCGACCTCAGCAATTTCTGCCAGCGGCTAGGCAAGTGGTCCGAAATTAATTTACATACAAGGCTTTTGGGCCTTAGGCTCTCGTCCCTATACTCCTTCTCTCCCTGCTCTCCCCACCCCCTCCCTTCCTGCCCAGACTCCTCCTCCTCCCCCCATCCAGACTCCTCCTTCCTCCTCCTTATCTACTAGTAATCCACTCGGTCCCGTGCCTCCTTCGGGGCCCCCAACTGGCTGTCTTGAGTCCCCTATCTCTGCCCACATCCTCCTACAGTGTTAGCACCTTTGCGAGAGGTGGCTGGGGCGGAGGTGGGTAGTCAGAGTACATGTCCCTTTTTCATTGGCCGATCTTTCCAAAATTGAGCGTCTTATTTCATTTCTCAATCAGCTCCTGACATTCGTAAAAAACTTCAAAAGGTAGAGGATGGTCCTCAGACACCAATACAAGACCTAGTTAAATTAGCCTTTAAGCTCTATAGCTCCAGAGAGGAGATGGCAGGCTTGCCTTGAACAGAAGTTACAGCTCCTAGCAGTGGCTTTACAGCCCAGTCGTAACCCCAGACCAGAGAGCACACACCCCGCAGACTCCAAAGCTACAAAAGGAGCCTGCCTGCTATAAGTGCGGCAAGGCAGGACACTATGCCAACAGGTGTCCGCAAGGTCCCTGAGTCCCAACGCAGCCTTGCTATAAGTGCAAGGCATCAGGACATTAGGCCAGTGAATGTCCTAACCCTCGTCCACCAGCAACCCCCCTGCCCTGCTTGCCAGCAGGGAGGAAACTGGAAGTCTGATTGCCCCACCCTGAGAACAGGTGCCGCACCTCTACGTGACCCCCTTTCCCAGGATCCTGGGAGCTCCTTCCAGCTCCTACATCTGGACGATGACAACTGAAGGTGCCGAGACTCGGGGACCCCCATCACCCTCGCCAAGCCGTGGGTAACTCTCCTGGTAGTGGGTAAGACAATTAATTTTTTAATCAACAGCGAGGCTACCTATTCTGTTTTGCCGTCCTTCTCTGGACCTAGCCTTCCATCCAATATCTCTGTAGTAGGAGTAAGTGGAAAGCCATCCACTCCACGAAAAACTCCAATCCTTAATTGCTGCCTGGCCAACAAGTACTTTGCGCACTCATTCCTCATTCCCAGCTAAAAAGGGCCCCTACCGAAAGCAATCAGTGGAAATCAGTTTGGCTTTCCCCCACTCGCCTCAAACTTACTAAATTTTCTTAACTATCTCATACTCCCCAACCTTGCCAGGACTATCCTTCTGGGTTTTGCCCATATTCCAACAAATGCTTCCATTCCTCATTCCTATACTAATACTGTGCCTTATTTTATTTTTCATCCGTGCGTCCAAATACCAACCATAGGCTCCGACTTTAACAACGCCCCTTAACAGCAGGAAGTAGCCAGACAGACCACGGCGCCCCTTTATCACTATTATCAATAAAAGGTTGGACTGTTTGGACGAACGGAGGCAAGATGGTGCACTTCCGGGTTCTTCATCCCCACCCCCAACTCTTCCCGCGCGTGCGAAAATGCAGCCGGCGACCCGGGAAGGTGCAGACCAACTGGGCATGCGCCAGGTGACGTCAATCTGAAGAGACCAAGATTTACCTGGTCGCACCTGCGGAACGCCCCTGACACGCCCATGCCCCCCCTATTGCCCTCCCACTCCTAGAAAAGCCGCTCTCCACCATTGAGCCACGCGGACTTCCCAGCTTCCCAGTCCTGTCGGGATGTGGGAACTCCGTCCGAGAGCTTGGGGGAGGGGCACTCTGCCGGCCTTCTTTGCCGGAGGCCGACAGACTTCTTCTCCACACCTTAGGTTACTAAAATAAACTAGCAGTTTTGCGCCTGACCTTTGCCTACTTGCTGGTTCTTTTGTGCTCGCTCTGGTGATCTTAGAAAAACAAGACACTGTGGAGGTGACACACTTAATGTATAACGGCCACCTGAAGGGGCACTGATCCCACTGAACTCCTTAGCGCCCAACTTAGGAACTGACTGTGGCAAATCTCTTAGTCAGCAAGTACATCTAGCACAGCGAAGGCTAGCAATTTCCGAAGTCCTTCAGTTCACTTCCCAGCCCCTAGTTCTGTGAATTGCCTCAGGGCTGGCTCTTGACAGTCTTGCCTGGGCTCTGAGCTTGGAATTTTCTTCTTTGAACGCAGAGAAAAATTTACGTGTTTTCTTTTTTTTGTCAATCTATTTCCAGATGCTTTACAGCTTTCAGAACTATAGCTGAGTACAATCTACCAAAGACGTAGTGGTTTAAAACAACAATTTATTATTATCTCATGAGCCTCTGTGTTGACTGAGTTTAGCTGAGCTGTTCTTCTGGTCTCACTTCCGGTCTCTCATGCAGTCATAGACAGCAGCTAGGACAGCAGTCCTCTGGAGGCTCTGCTGCATGGAGACATCCAAGATGACTTCTCTCACATGTCTAGCAACTTGATGCTTCCCCACATGGCCTCTCTCCTCATCCGTAGGTATATCTCATCCTCCAGGGTTTCTACACATGACCTCTTTCTACAGCATGATAGCTGGATTCATGCATGATGGCCTGATTTCATGAGTGCAAAAAAGAAAGGTGCCAGGCCTTTTAAAGGCTTAAATCCAAAATAGCACAGCATCACTGTCACTGCATTTTATTGATGAAAGTCCACCTGCAATATGGGAGGAGACTACACAGAGGAATAAGTACCAACAAGCGTGGTTCATTGGGACCATTTTTGTATAACTATCACATCACTTTGTTTTGATTTACAGAGCTGTTGTGTTTTGGGAGGTTTTTTAAAATTACTTCAAAAAGATTTAGAGGTGAAAAAAATGAACTCTAGTTTTAATTCACCATCTTAAATTGGGAATCCAGTATTTGTTTTGAAAATGGCTATAGAAATTATTTTTTGGTATTTGTGTTATTCTCTTTTTACTATGTGCATTGTAATACAACATATACAGTAATCTCATTTTCTAATCCTGTCAACATCACTTAATTGAAAAACTATGGTTTTCTTTGAAAACAATATCTCAGAATAAGAATATATTCAATTCTTTAATTCAATAAACATTTTTAAAATATCTCATATGCTGGGTCCTATAATCAAGGTGCAGAGTGACTAATATTTTCAATTTGATTCAATGATTAGTAATCATAAAGCATTCTTTTTTTAAAAAAGTATATTAAGCTCTTATTAAATGTATGGAACTATAGGGGTATAAAGGATTATAAGGCAGTGTTGTCCTCAGGGGGCCTTAAAATAGGAAAAGTTATTAAATGTAATAAAAATGAACATATGCACACACAAAAGGCATTCTTGGGCCCTTACCTAACACCACATATAAAAATTAATTCAATATGGATCAAAGACCTGAAGATCTAAAACTAAAAAACTTTTAGACAAAAACATAGCATAAAGATTCATGACATTGGCTTTGACAATGATTTCTCAGATATGAACAAAAACCACAGACAACAAAGAAAAAAAATAAATCAGACTTCAAAATTTTTGAAATTTGGACATCAAAGGACACTGTCACCAGAGTGAAAAAGCAACTCAAAGAATGGAATAAAGTATTTGAAAAATCACATATCTGATAAGGGAGTAATATTCAAAATTTAGAGAAGTTGTAAAACTCAACAACAAAATAAACAACTTAAAAATGAGCTAAGGACTTGAATAGACATTTCTCCAAAGAAAATGTACAAATAACCAATAAGCACATGAAAAGGTGCTCAATATCACTCATCATAGGGAAAATGCAACCCAAAGCTACAATAAGATACCACCTTACACCCATCAGAATGACTACTATTATTATTATTATTTTGAGACAGAGTATCCCTCTGTTGCACAAGTTGGAATGCAATGGCGCAATCTCAGCTCACTGCAACCTCTACCTCCCAGGTTCAAGTGATTCTCCTGTGTCAGCCTCCCTAGTAGCTGGGATTACAGGTGCCTGGCACCACGCCCAGCTAATTTTTGTATTTTTAGTAGAGACGAGGTTTCACCATGCTGGCCAAGCTAGTTCCGAACTCCTGACATCAGATGATCCACCGCCTTAGCCTCCCAAAGTGTTGGGATAAAATAGAAAACAAGTGTTGGTGAGCATGTGGAGAAATCAAGACCTTTATGCATTGACGGTGAGAATGTAAAATGGTATAGCCAGTATGGAAAACAGTATGGCAGTTGCTCAAAAAAGTAAACATAGAATTATTATTTGATCTAGCAATTCTACTTCTGGGTATATACACAAAAATATTAAACGTAAAGATTTAAATAGATATTTGTAGATCCATATTTACAGCATTGTTATCATCATCGTCGTCATCACCATTATTGCTACTTGTGAGACTAAAGAATCTGATGATTTAGGGATTTTTTTTTTTGTTTGGTTTTGTTTTTTTCTTCTAAATACAGGATCTCACTATGTTGCCCAGGTTGGATTCAAACTCCCAGGCTCAAGCAATCCTCCTGACTCAGCCACATGAGTAGCTGGGACTACAGGCACATCCTCACTGCTCCTGGCCACAACAGCATTATTCATAAGCTGAAAGGTGGAAATAACTCAAATGTTCATCAACAGATAAACAGATAAATAAAATCTGGCATATTCTCACAGTGGAATATCACTCAATTTTGAAGGAAATTCTGATACATGCTACAACATGGATGAAACTTGAAGACATGCTAAATGAAATAAGCCAGACATAAAAAGACAAATATTGTATGATTTCATTTCTATGAGGTACCTAGAACAGTCAAATTCATAGAAAGTAGTACAGTGTTTACCAGGGCTGGGGAGATGGAGAAATGGGGGGCTATTGTTTACCGGGTAAGTACATTCACACTTATGTGTAACCAACAACCATGTGACTCTCCAGAACTTTTCTTTCCGAAAAAGTTTGTTCCTTCTTCAGAAAAAATTCTGGAGATTCATATGGGTGTTGGTTGCATGTAAGTGTGAATATACTTAATTCCACTGAACTGTACATTTTTTAATGATTGAAACGGTAAATTTAATGTAATTTATATTTTGCTATAATAAAAATACATAAATGTATTCACACATAAGATCAATGTACTTAATTCCACTGAACTGTACATTTTTAATTGATTGAAATGGTAAATTTAATGTAATTTATATTTTACTACAATAAAAACATTTGTAATGAACACATAAAATAGAAAGTGATAAATGCTACAAAACAAGCACAAATAATCTTTTCCAGAGTTTTCTTCAGACAGCCTGTCTAAAATTTCAATTATATTCCCACCCTGATACTTCTTATCTTCTATATCAGCTTTATTTGTTCCTCATGGTTTATTACTATCTAATATTCTATAAATGTAACTTTATTTTTAGTGTTTGCTTTCCTCCTTAGAATGTAAGCTCCAAAAAGGTAGAAACTTTTGCCTGGTTTGTTAATTGCCTTATCTTAAGTGAATAGAACACATAGTAAATGCTCAATAAATATTTTTGATTGAGTGGATAAAACGCCAAGGGAAATGAGAGGAAGGAAAAATGACTTCCCGAGCAATTGAAGGAAATCTTTAATGACAATGTAGATTTAGCATTGCCATTTTGTTCATTGTGTTCTAGTTGTTTGGCAGAATCGTTGTTCCTTTCTTCCTCTCTTGCTGGCTTTTTAAAAATAATTTATAAGTTTTTGCCAGTTGCGGTGGCTCACACCTGTAATCCCAGCACTTTGGGAGTCTGAGGTGGGCGGATCACAAGGTCAGGAGATTGAGATCATCCTGGCTAACATGGTGAAAACCTGTCTCTACTAAAAATACAAAAACTTAGCCGGGCGTGGTGGCGGGCACCTGTAGTCCCAGCTACTTGGGAGCCTGAGGCAGGAGAATTGCTTGAACCCAGGAGGCAGAGGTTGAAGTGAACTGAGATCACGCCACTGCACTCCAGCCTGGCTACAGGGTAAGACTCTGTCTCAAATAATAATAATAATAATTTAATAATTTTTAAAATAATGGTATGCTTTGATTCCTTTCTCTTTACCTTTTGTGTATTCTCTTTATCTTTTGTGTATATCTACCATAGGTTTTTGGTTTATAGTTACCATGAAGCTACTATAATATTGAACAGTTATACTAGTCTATTTTAGGATGATAACAACTTAACTTTGATCGTGAATAAAAGTTCTGTACTTATATACCCCCCATTTTATGTTTTGATGTTTTACGTAATGTCTGTTTATATTGTGTATCTGTTAACAAGTTGGTGGAGTTATAGTTATTTTTAATACTTTTGTGTTTCAACCTTTATTCTAGAGTTGAAAGTGATTCACATACCATCATTACAATAGTTGAGTATTTTGAATTTGACTATTACTTGTCTTTACCAGTGAATTTTACATTTTCATATGATTTTTTGTTACTAATTTAGAGTTCTTTCATTTGAGCTTGAAGAACTATTTAACGTTTCAGATCTAGCAGTGATAAATTCTTCAGCTTGTTTGTCTTGGAAAGTATTTCACTCTCATTTTTGAAAGAAAGTTTTTTGGAATAAAGTATCCTTGGTTGGCAGCATTTTCTCTCAGCACTTTGAGTATAACATCCTACTCTTTCCTGGTCTGTAAAACTTCTGCTGTGAAATTCACTGATAGCTTTATTCAGATTGCCATGTATGTCATATGCTTCAAATAGAGATTGAATGTACTTTTAAGAATGTATAGAATTTGAATTATTGAGAGGCAAGAGTTATTTGCTCATCAGAGAGGCAAAAAAGAAAAGTATAGAACCTATTAAGTATTGGCCGGGGGTAGGGGAAACTGCTACTTTCAAATAGTTTTGCTAGAAGTGTACATTAATGCAGCAATTTGGATGGAATTTTAGTCAAATATATTAAGTTTAAAATATACATTCTCTATGACCTAGATAGCTCACTTTTTTGTGCCTGTCATGGAGAAATTTTTAGACATATGCAAAGAGGAAAAAAACTGAGGCATAAAAAGATTAACTTGATAAGGGTTATTTCATAATTGACACGAGGGTTAAAAGTTAATCTGTAAGACATTTAGAAGAGGCCTTGGCACATAATAAGTACTATGTAAGCATTTGCTCCCATTTTTATTTATTAGTTAATTGTACTTTATTAATAAATTTTCTGTGTAGTTTTTCTGCTTTGCTTAGTTGACTCTTAATGCTTTCATTTTCAAGCTGCAGGAATTTTGTATATTAAATATGTTAAATTTGTCATATGTCGAAAATAGTGTTCAGTTGCATGTTTTTTATTTTATAGAGTTTTTTTTGTTTTTGTTTTTGTTTTTGTTTGAGACAGAGTTTCGCTCTTGTTACCCAGGCTGGAGTGCAATCGTGAGATCTTTGCTCACTGCAACCTCCACCCCCCAGGTTCAAGTGATTCTCCTGCCTCAACCTCCTGAGTAGCTGGAATTACAGGCATGCGCCACCACACTTAGCTAATTTTTTGTATCTTTAGTAGAGACAGGGTTTCACCATGTTGGCCAGGCTGGTCTTGAACTCCTGATCTTGTGATCCACCCACCTCAGCCTCCCAAAGTGCTGGGATTACAGGCATAAACCACCATGCCCAGCCTCTTTATGTTTGATTACATAATGAGATATTAAACTTTAATGAAGTCAATTCCATTATATTTTTTAAACTAGAATATTTGCTGCCAATCAGAAATTTTGCAAATATGTACTTATTTCTTCTGTTTTCATAGTCTGACTTTTTACATTTACTAATTCATCTGGAATATTTATTTATTTATTTATTTATTTATTTATTTATTTATTTATTTTTAAAAGAGAGGGTCTCAGTCTGTTGCCCAGGAGAAAGTGGGAAAGTGGAGTGGTACAATCTTGACTCACTGTAGCCTTGACCTCCTGGGCTCAGGTGATCCTCCCACCTTAGCCTTCCGGGTAGCTGGGACTATAGGCACACACTACCACACCTGGCTAATTTTTTGTATTTTTTGTGGAGATGGAGTTTCACAATATTGCCCAGACTGGTCATCCATCTGGAATTTACGTAAGTGTACATGAATAGGTTTTTATTAGTTTCCTAAGGATGTCATACCAAATTACCACAAACTGGGTGGACTAAAACAAAAGAAATTTATTGAGTTCCAGTTCTGGAGATTAGAAGTCTGAATTCAATTGTCAGCAAGGCCATTGGTCTCTCTGAGGAACGATTCTTCCTTACCTCTTTCTAACTTCTGGTAGTTGCTAATAATTCTTAGTGTTCCTTGGGTTGTAGCAATGTTACTCCAATCTCTGCCTTCATCATCACATGGCATGCTTCTTTGTGTCTGTTTCCGAATTTCTCTTCTTATAAGGATACCAGTCATTGGATTCAGGCCCACCCTAATCCAATATGACAGCATCTTAATTTGATAATATCTTTAAGCCCCTATTTCCAAATAAAGTCATATTCACAGGTACCAAGGATTAGAATTTGAACACATCTTTTGCGGGGACACATTTCAACCCACAACAGTTTTTAAATACC
Source organism: Piliocolobus tephrosceles (assembly GCF_002776525.5). NCBI lineage: Eukaryota > Metazoa > Chordata > Mammalia > Primates > Cercopithecidae > Piliocolobus > Piliocolobus tephrosceles. The sequence continues at coordinate 31,762,541 of NC_045447.1, read as the reverse complement.
CAACAAATTATTCTAGTCCTGATACTTTTCCCTATTAAAGATTGTTAGAAAATATTTTGTTGTGCCATTAGATCCCATATTAAATGAATATATACTAGTGTCTCTTTCAGGCTTTTGTTTTTGTCTTTGTGATCTATCTGTCCATTCTTATACCACTATGAGAGGGAGATATATCTTTAAGTGGCTTTTAATAATTTTGACAAGTAGTTGAATGTGAAGATTTTAAAATGTCATATGATGCAACAACACAACCAAATTATTTCCCTCTGCCAAAAATCCGTACTCTGACCAGCAGTCCTCTTTCTTTCTGACTTTCTTAGAGCCACTGGTTTTGTCATGAAATTTACGTAGAAGATTTAGAGAAACAATTTTTGCTATGATTAGGAGCATATCCCATTCACAGACCCCCTATGTTTTTGGTTTTTTTTTTTTTTTTGAGACGGAGTCTCGCTCTGTCGCCCAGGCTGGAGTGCAGTCGCGCCATCTCGGCTCACTACAAGCTCTGCCCCCCAGGTTCATGCCATTCTCCTGCCTCAGCCTCCCGAGTAGCTGGGACCACAGGCGCCCACCACCACGCCCGGCTAATTTTTTTGTATTTTTTTTTAATAGAGACGGGGTTTCACCGTGTTTGCCAGGATGGTCTCGATCTCCTGACCTCATGATCTGCCCGCCTCGGCCTCCCAAAGTGCTGGGATTATAGGCGTGAGCCACCGCACCTGGCCTTTGGTTTTACTTTTAACTAAGTTACCATGTGAGCTACATTGGAACTCCAGTGAGGAAACAAAGAAAGAATGAGACAGACTGGAAATACAATGGGAACAAGAAACTATAAAATCAATTTCACACACTATTCATATATGCAAGAAAAGATGTATCCAGGCCAGGCACGGTGGCTCACGCCTGTAATCCCAGCACTTTGGGAGGCCAAAGCGGGCAGATCACTCGAGGTTGGGAGTTCAAGACCAGCCTGACCAACATGGAGAAACCCTGTCTTTACTAAAAATACAAAATTAGCCGGGCGTGGTGGTACATGCCTGTAATCCCAGCTACTCAGGAAGTTGAGAAGGAGAATTGCTTGAATCCAGGAGGTGGAAGTTGCTGTGAGCTGAGATCACGCCATTGCACTCCAGCCTGGGCAACAAGAGTGAAATTCTGTCAAAAAAAAAAAAAAAAGAAAGAAAGAAAGAAAGAAAGAAAGAAAGAAAGAAAGAAAGAAAGAAAGAAAGAAAGAAAGAAAGAAAGAAAGAGAAAGAAAGAAAAGATGTATCTGTGGGATAACTGATATCTAAACATTGAACACTTCAGGTCCTGAGGCTCTCCTTAATTATGGTTGACCCTTGAACAACACGGGTTTGAACTGTGAGGGTCCACTTATACATGAATTTTCTTCCACCTCTGCCATCCTGAGACAGCAATACCAACTCCTCCTCTTTCCCCTCTTCCTCAGCCTGCTCAACATGAAGGTGATGAGGATGAAGACCTTTATAATGATCCACTTTCATTTAATGAATAGTAAATATGTTTTCTCTTCCTTGTAATTTTCTTAACATTTCTTGTCCTCTATTCTTTGTCGTAAGAATACAGTATATAATACATTTAACATATTAAATATGTGTTAACCTTTTATGTTATCCATAAGGTTTCCAATCAACAGTAGGCTGTTAGTAGTTAAGTTCTGGGGGATTCAAAAGTTATATGCATATTTTTAACAGTGTGGGAGTCAGCAACCTTAACCCCTGTGTTATTTAATAATACACAAGTGGTTTAATTATAAACCCGTGTTTATAATACATAGTGTAACAGCTCTGCAAAACACAGGCAAGCTTGTATTGCAAAATTACAAATAATAAACCCTGGTCCATAAGAAGGAACCCATTTAAGTTTTTAAAGTACATTTAAAGTTGGTTTTTTTTGTTTGTTTGTTTTGTTTTTGTTTTTGTTTTTTGAGACAGAGTCTCGCTCTGTCACCCAGACTGGAGTGCAGTGGCAGGATCTCGGCTCACTGCAACCTCTGCCTCCTGGATTCAAGCAATTCTCCTGCCTCAGCCTCCCAAGTAGCTGGGATTACAGACGCCCGCCATCACGCCCAGCTAATTTTTGTATTTTTAATAGAGACGGGGTTTAACCATGTTGGTCAGGTTGGTCACGAACCCGCCTGCCTTGGCCTCCCAAAGTGCTAGGATTACAGGCGTGAGCCACTGCTTCCAGTCATAAACTTGTTTTTGTTTGTTTGTTTGTTTAATGTAGTACTCTACATAAAGTTTCTTCCAACAAGAAACCCACATAATTGTATTGATTTACTCAGAATTTATGTTGTGAGAAGATAGTTTTTTTTTTTTTTTTTTTTTTTGAGACGGAGTCTCGCTCTGTCGCCCGGGCTGGAGTGCAGTGGCCAGATCTCAGCTCACTGCAAGCTCCGCCTCCTGGGTTTATGCCATTCTCCTGCCTCAGCCTCCCGAGTAGCTGGGACTACAGGCGCCCGCCACCTCGCCCGGCTAGTTTTTTTGTATTTTTTTAGTAGAGACGGGGTTTCACTGTGTTAGCCAGGATGGTCTCGATCTCCTGACCTCGTGATCCGCCCGCCTCGGCCTTCCAAAGTGCTGGGATTACAGGCTTGAGCCACCACGCCCGGCCGTGAGAAGATAGTATTCTAATGTTAATACAATTTTCAGAACATGTATCCAAAACATTTACTAGATAACCAGCTGTAAAAGTAGGTATAGGGAAAGCTGGAAAGACGATGAGTCCCCTGTCCATGTCCCACCCAGAGCCTATCAGGTCTCACAAGCTTTCTGGAACATTCCTTAGTCCCAGCACTTAAAACAGGTAATTTTTTAATTTATCTCTCTTGGTAGGGCTTCTCGTGTCAGAGGTTCAAAGACTCACCCAACATAGGGCCTGACATGTCACCACATCCCAAGAAACGTTGGAGAATACGTGATAACAAGTTAATTAACAAATAAATACAATTTCAACAAAAGGCCAGTCATGATTTTTAGCCCAAAAGATAAGCCGGGAATACTTTAAATAAATCATGTATTAAAATCAGCTTCAGCTAAAAATAAAAAACACAGAATGAGAAAAAGAATGTTGGGGAGAAAAAAAACTGTTTAAACATATTGAACTTTAGCAAAAGATCTATTTCACAATTTCTTGTGAACAACTTTTCTACTCTCTCTTGCAAAACTAATGAGAAAATCAGTTCAAATGAGAAAAAGGAATGTTGAGTTGCGTAAACGGTGCTGTTTAAACATAAAAAATGTGAATGCCAGACTTTTGCCCCAGTAGCTCGCTGACTGTACCATAAAACCAATTTTCCAAATCATGGTTAGGTAGCTAAGCTGAGAATTGCTTAGTTTTAGGGGTATTCATGTATAATTGGCAAGGCTTTGGTATGTACAAGAATTAAAATTCTAGAAGTTAAAAACCACCTGTATGGCTAAGTGGCTTTCCAAATGCTTGTAACAAGTGTAAACTCATCAGAAAACTATGAAAACACCATTTCCATCCACTTTTGATATTATTGCAGGTTATTAAGTCTTAATTGTTTTGTATATAACAATATCTTGTTTCAATTTGCTTTGTTTTGATGGCTGAGTTTTCCTTTCATTATTAATTGAGCTCATTCTCTGCTTCACTTCTGCACTTGACTAAGTATACTTCCTGGTGCTTAAAGAACGTGACAAAGATCTCTGTCTTCTAACAGGGGAGGTGATACTATACAATAAATGTAAATAAATGATATAGTGTATTAGAAGATAAGTTTAAAGGGAGGGAAAAGGAAAGCAGGCTAAGGGGCATTGGGGAAAGCCGCACTGGGAAGTGTTGGGCATTTTGTTGTATAAAATAAGGGGTCAGCCGGGCGCGGTGGCTCAAGCCTGTAATCCCAGCACTTTGGGAGGCCGAGACGGGCGGATCACGAGGTCAGGAGATCGAGACCATCCTGGCTAACATGGTGAAACCCCGTCTCTACTAAAAAATACAAAAAACTAGCCGGGCGAGGTGGCGGGCGCCTGTAGTCCCAGCTACTTGGGAGGCTGAGGCAGGAGAATGGCGTAAACCCAGGAGGCGGAGCTTGCAGTGAGCTGAGATCCCACCACTGCACTCCAGCCTGGGCGACAGAGCGAGACTCCGTCTCAAAAAAAAAAAAAGGGGGGGGGGTCAGGGTAGGGTTCATTGAGAGGGTTGGATGTGAATAAAGATTGGGGCAAGTTAAGGAGAGGACAGATAACTGCAGAGGGGGGTTTGCATGGTGCAAGTGGCATCCCCATGACAGCTAGGGAAGTGAACTGCTCAGACTGCACTTCCAAAGAAACAAAAAAGCAAAACTTAGCTGTGAGAAACACAATTAACTGGCAGCTCTTCTAGGGCATCCCCTAGACACTGAGCATGGTGACAGCACCAGAATCTGGCAATTTTGTCCACTGACTGCCGGGACGGCAATGTTGACTCCAGAGCTGCCCATTAGGTTGGTTGAAACTGTGTGATCTACATCACAGTCTGACTCTCTCTCTGCCCAATTCTGCTTCCTTTCCACTTTCCTTTCACAGGAAATATTATCACCATTGTGGTCTACAGGCTTTCCTTACCAAATCCTGCTTCCTCCCTTCTATTTTTCACAATTGATACCCACCATAAAAAAAGGCTAGTATTCCTAACTGTTTTGGTGTCTGCTTCCCAGATACCTGAATTTATACAGTGACTGGACAATGAATAAGAAATTTACAAGGATGAGAAACTTGAGCTGTAAGCAGCAGGATGGAGGTTGAAGAAGCCCGAAGTCTAAGATAGAAGACAAAAAGTTATTATTATTATCATTATTATTATTATTATTATTATTATTAAGACAGGGTCTCATTCTGTCACCCAAGCTGGAGTGCAATGGCGTGATCACAGTTCACTGCAGCCTCAACCTCCCAGGCTCAAGTGATATTCCCACCTCAGCCTCCTGAGTAGCTGGGATCACAGGCATGTGCCACCACAGCCAGCTAATTTTTTTTTTTTGTAGAGGTGGAGTCTCCCTATGTTGCTCATGCTGGTCTCAAACTCCTAGAGTCAAGTGATCCTCTCACCTCAGCCTCCCAAAGTGTTGGGATTACAGGCGTGAGCCATGATGCACAGTCTGACAAAAGAGATTTTTTAAGCTCAATTGTAGCAGGCTGAAACTGTTTTTAAGTGTTTAATTGTGGGATGCTAAAATGCTTCAATAATGAGTTGAAAATTTTTGTTACAATAAGGCACTGTTGTTGCACTTAACAAAATGTCACCACTCTACAAGCATCTAGAATTTGGAAAAAGGTTCTATGAGCATAAAATTTATGTCATAAATCACCAATCTACTTATTAACAATGGGAAAAGGAACAACAGCTCAATGACTAGGCATGTGCTGTGACTTCTATTACGGTTTCTTTCTAATTTGGTCTGAAGCTGTCTCTCTTGACAATGGCCACAAGCCAAGATAGCCACTCTCTAGAAGAGCCCTGACTCGGGCAAAGTTAGCTTTGGTGTGTTGGTTAGGGGAGACACAATGAGGAAGTGAGGCCAAAATGCACGAAACAGAATAAATTTATTACTTACAGATCCCAGAGGCATTGGGGTGCTGAGAAACTCTGGAGGTGGCAGAGAGCTCAACCAGTGGGTGGAGAGAGACAGAGAGGGAAAAGGGGAGAGCGGGAAAGAAGGAGATAGAAGGAGGGAGAAGGAGTGGAGTGGGAGAAAGAAGAGAGGGGGAGAGGAGGGGAGGGAGAGAGAGGACCTGTGAGGCTATGCCTTTATTAAGGTCCATGATCATTATCCCTCAGGCTTTCGTGAAGAGGGCTGGGGATTGGCTAGTTTAAAGAAAACAAATGCAGAGGGAGAAACTACTTACTTGCCCCTGGTGTTGACCATTAGGTTTTATCATGGCCAGCATCTGCGGAACCTGCTGGGTTTTGGGTTAGCAAGACGGGGAGAAAGGCTATATCTCAAACAACCACAAGGGGAAGTTTTTGAGTTTTGTTTTTGTTTGTTTGTTTTAGAGACAGAATCTCACTCTGTCACCCATGCTGGAGTGCAGTGACATGATCATAGATCACTGACATGATTATAGCCCTCCTGGGCTCAAGGAGCCCTCCTACCTCAGCCTCCTGAGTAGCTGCCACTACAGGAACACAGCACTACACTTGGCTGATATTTAAATTTTTTGTAGAGATGGGGTCTTGCTATGTTGTCCAAGATAGTCTCAAACTCAGGGTTTTAAGCAATCCTCCCACCTCAGCCTCCGAAAGCGCTGGGATTACAGCACTTGGTCAGGAGGGGAAGTTTTAATTAAGCCCAAAGTGATAGGGTACAACTGGGTTTCAAACAACTTATGTCAAGCCTAAAAATGGATGCCAAGACTGCAACAGTAAATAAATTTATGCAGTGTGTGTTCTGCCTACAGAAGGGGTTGAGTGAAACACTTATTTGCCTTAATAGGATCCAGCATCAAACTCTTCCTATTACTGTATTTCCAACACAATGCCTGGTACAGAATAGGTGCTCAGAGAACATTTGCTGGATAGATTGATGTCTTCAGAACACTGAGTCAGGGTAGACAGATGTGAGTGAGGAGGAACAGAAAATGCCTAGGAAGTTTCCTACCATGAACTTGCATTCCATACGCTGCTTTCTTTCACATACCACATCAACTCCATCAGCAAAGCCTGTCAGCTCTAGTTTCAATAAATCCAGAACCCAACCGCTTCTTACCACTTGTATGGCTTCCACCCTGATATGAGTTACCACTCTCTTCTGAAGTATTGCAATACCCTCCTAACTGGCTTCTTTCCATCAATCCTTCCCTTCCTCCAGGGAATTCTCCATACAGCAATCAGAGCAATTCTTTCAAAACATAAGTCAGATCATGCCACTTCTCTGTCTTAAAACCCTCCAATGACTTTCTATGTTACTCAGAACTAAAGTCGAAGTCTTTACAACGGCTCTCAGCCCACTGTCCCACCTCCCCTTGTCTCTCTCCTCCTTGCTTCCTTAGCTCCTTCACCTCACCTCCTTGCTATTCCTCCAATACGCCAAGAATGCTCCTACATCATGGCCTTGCATCTGCATGTAATAAGTGCTATATGAATATGAACATTTATGGCTATTATTGTTGTTCCCTTTATTCAGTTCTCTCTTTCTCTAGCATTGGCATGACTGGCTTCCTTGCTTCACACTACTCCAATATCACTCGATTAAGGAGGCTTTTCTTCATTAACTGGTACATCAATCTGGGCCTCAGCAGAAAAAGACATCACATTGCCATTTTATGGGTTGAATTATATTCTCTCAAAGATATGGAGAGAACTGAAACCCCAGCACCTCAGAATGTGACCTTATCTGGAAATGGGATCATTGCAGATACAATTAGTTAGACAAAGTCATACTGGAGTAGGGAGGAACCGTTAATCCAATATGACTGGTGTCCTCATAAGAAGAGACATAGGGATGTGGACACACAAAGGCAGATGATGATGGAGGCAGAGACCAAAGTGCTGCGGCTGCAAGCCACAGAACGCCAAGGATTGTTGGAAAAGCACCAGAAGCTAGAAGGAGATGAGGAAGAACTCTCCCAAATCTCAGAGGAAATACAGCCCTATCAACACCTTGATTTTGAACTTCAAGCCACCAGAAATGTGAAAAAAAAGTTTTGTTTTTTTTTTGAGACGAAGTTTTGTTCTTGTTGCCCAGGCTGGAGTGCAATGGTGTGATCTTGGCTCACTACAACCTCTACCTCCTGGGTTCAAGCGGTTTTCCTGCCTCAGCCTTCCGAGTAGCTGGGATTACAGGCATGTGCCACCAGGCCTGGCTAATTTTGTATTTTTAGTAGAGACGGAGTTTCTCCATGTTGTTCAGGCTGGTCTCGAACTCCCGACCTCAGGTGATCTGCCCACCTCAGCCTCCCAAAGTGCTGGGATTACAGGCATAAGCCACTACGCCTGGCCAAATTTTGGTTATTTTAAGCCACCCAATTTGTGGTACTTTGTTATGGCGGCCCTAAGAAACTAATATGGATATATATTCTGAAAACATTCATGAAACAGACACTTTGCAATGATGTGGGAGAGAGAACAAGGAAACTACAGGGAGAGTACATATCCCTGGAGTGAGAAATAAGGGCCCTCTAGGCTTGAGGGGGCAAAGTGAGGAGCAGTTACCAGAATCACCTGGAGAGGAGCCACGCTACAGAAGCAGTGACCTTGTATCAAGTGCACTGCCAATGTCAAAGAGGAATAAATTCCCTAACTTCACCCTCCTCCCTCAAACCTGTCTCCTGCAGAGATGCCCCAGGAAGCCAATTGCGGTAATCCTGCAGATTAGCCTTCTTGGGACTAATTTCTGGGTGAAGGAGGAGACAAAAAGAATACTGGGGGTGGGGTGGGAATGAAACATAAATGGAACAATCTGTAAAGCAGTATTCCTTTTCCAGAGCACTATTCATTCTCTTCATGCATTTTTTTAAAATGGTGCCTTTCATCTGATGTATAATTTTTTAATTTTTAGTGTATTATCCGTTTATTATCATACTAGAATATAAACTCCATGGGTGCAAGGACTTTGTTCTGTTTCCTACTGAATCCTTAAAAATTATTTGTTGGATGAATGAATTGTTTAGTCTGGCATTTTTACCCTGGATTTTTTAAGTCAGCAGCTGCTGTATCTCCTCTTGCTCAGCCTCTTCCCTAAAACCATTTGATGGATTTCCAAAAATGCAAGCAATGCTTGTTATGAAGCATTTGGAATTTAATCTTGGCCCAATAGCTCTAGAAGGGAGGCTCAAGGCCCATCCTACAATGCCTTGCTGACAAGAGCTTCATCTTGGTGGGATTTTTGTGTTCTGGAGTAGGGGTGGAAGTGTCATTATCTAGCATGTCTAGTGTGCAGTTTTTCTAGAAATTCAAAACAAAATTTTATCTTAACATTGTACTTCAGAAAAATGATATTGTGCAAACATTTTAATTAACTGACATCTAAAATCTGTTGCCACAACCACAGTCATGTGCCAATGACATTTTAGTCCATGCTGAACCACATTTATGTATGACATTTTAATGGAGCTGAAAAATTCCTATCACCTAGTGATATCTTGGGTGTCATAATGTTGAAGTGCTATGCATTACTTACAAGTTTGTGGTGATGCTGGTGTAAATATACCTATTGCACTGCAAGTCATATAAAAGTCTAACACATAAAATTATGTATTGTATATAGCACCTGATGATAAACAATTGTTATTGGTTTATGTATTAACATACTACACTTTTAAAATTTGGGACAAGGTCTCACTCTGTCTCCCAGGCTGGAGTGCAGTCGCACAATCACGGCTCACTGAAGCCTCAACCTCCTGGACTCTAGGGATCCTTCCACCTCAGCCTCCAGAGTAGCTGGGACTACAGGCGTGCATCACCATGCCTGGCTAATTAAAAAAACATTTTTTTTTGTAGAGACAAAGTCTTCCTATGTTGCCCACGCTGATCTTGAACTCCTGGGTTCAAGCGATCCTTCCATTTCAGCCTTCCTAAGTGTTGAAATTACAGGCGTGAGCCACAGTGCCCAGCTTGTACTATACTTTTTTTTTGAGATAGGATCTTGCTCTGTAGCCCAGACTGGAGTGCAGTGGTACAATCTTGGCTCACTGCAACCTCTGCCTCCTGTCCTCAGGTGATCCTCCCACCTCGGCCTCCCAAGTAGCAGAGACTATAGGTGCGTGCCACCACACTTGGCAATTTTTATTTTTTGTAGAGAAAGGGTCTCGCCGTGTTGCCCAGGCTGGTCTCAAACTCCTGAACTCATGCATTCTGCCTGTCTCGGCCTCCCAAAGTGCTGGGATTACAGGCATGAGCCACTGTGCCCAGCCTTGTAGTATACTTTTTATTGTTCTTTTAGAGTGTACTCCTTCCACCTATAAAACAAAAGTGAACTGTACACAGCCTCAGGCAGGTCCTTCAGGAGGTATTCCGGAAGAAGGCATTGTTATCATAGGAGATGACAGCACCATGGGTGTTATTGCCCTTGAGGCCCTTCAGTTTGACAAGATGTGGAGATACAGGATGGTGATATTGATGATCCTAACCTGGTGTATGCTTAGGCTAATGTGTGTTTCTTAGTTCTTAACAACGACAACAAAGTTTAAAAAGTAAAAAAACAAAAAAAGAAACGAAATAGGAAAAAAAATTAACCAGGGACAATGGCTCGTGCTTATAATCCTAGCATTTTGGGAGGCTAAAGTGGGAGTATCTCTTGAGGCCAGGAGTTCGAGACTGCAGTGAGCTATGATCATGCCACTGCCCTCTAGCCTAGGTGACAGAGCAAGATGCTGTCTCAAAAAAAAAAAAAAAAAAGCTTATAGAATAAGGATATAAACAAAATTTTTTTATTTTTTATAGCTGTACAGTGTTTGTATTATAAGCTGTTACCCAACAGTTAAAAAAATGAGAAGTTCATAAGTTACAGCAAGCTAATTTATTATTGAAAAAAGAAACACTTGAAATTTAGTGTAGCCTAGGTGTGCAGTGTTTATATATAAAGTCTATAGCAGTGTACAGTAACACCCTAGACCTTCACATTCACACACCAATCACTCATTGATTCACCCAGAGCATTTTCCAGTCCTGAAAGCTCCATTCATGATAAGCACCCTATACAGGTGTGCCATTTTAAATCTATTTACACCACTTTTTTAACCATACCTTTTCTATGTTTAGATACATGAGTACTTACTGTTGTGTTACAATTATCTACAGTACTCAGTACAGTAACACGCTGTGCAGGTTTGTAGCCCAGGAGCAATACACTATATCATGTAGCCTAGGTGTGTAGTAGGCTATACCATGTAGGGTGTATATATACATTCTATGATGTTTGCACAACGGAATCGCCTAATGACTCACTTCTCAGAATACATTTCTTCATTAAGTGATGCATGACTGTATTTGCGGAAACATATTCTTTTTTCTTTTTTTTGAGACGGAGTCTCGCTCTGTCGCCCAGGCTGGAGTGCAGTGGTGCTATCTCAGCTCACTGCAACCTCTGCCTCCCAGGTTCAAGAGATTATTGTGCCTCAGCCTCCCAAGTAGCTGGGACTACAGGCATGTGACACCACGACTGGCTAACTTTTGTATTTTTAGTAGAGATGGGGTTTCACTATATTGCCCAGGCTGGTCTCGAACTCCTGAGCTCGTGATCCGCCCATCTCGACCTCCCAAAATGCTGTGATTACAGGTGTGAGCCACCGCACCTGGCTGGGAAAATATATTCTTTTATATATCTAGAAAGTTTCTAAGAAGTCAAAGCAATGCTTACTTCTAGGGAGGTGGGAGGAGGACTTTTATTTTCAACCAATCCCTCCCTTTCTACATTGGTTTTCTTTTTCCTTTTGCCACAAGCAAAAAAAAAAACTTTTTTTTTTGCATTCACTAATATATGGAAAGGCATCTCTCTCCTTGTTTTTCTGCAGACAATAATAGTTGTAGCAGGAAGCTTTTAATATTATAATAACTGTACAGCATATTTCAGGTTTTTAAATATTTTCACATTTTCTTATAACTGTTGTAAATTATAACTAAAATGACCTTACCATGTTTTCAAACAACATATGCGGAACATCTACATTGTGCTAGTTACGTCAGATAACAAGATGCACAGGACTGACTCAGCCCCTGTCTCGTGGAGTCTACAACTGAGTTAGGAGTCAGTCAGCATCCACTACTGAGCACCTACTGTGTTCTAGGCACTGTTGTAGGTGAAAACAGTCGTGAATATAGGAGTGAGTGTCTCTCCCTAAAAAGCAAGTGGCTTGCCTAGAAAAAAGGTTTAGGCCAGGTGCGGACGCTCATGCCTGTAATCCCAGCACTTTGGGGGGCCAAGACAGGCAGATCACAAGGTCAGTAGTTTGAGACCAGCCTGGCCAATATGGTGAAACCCCATCTCTACTAAAAATACAAAATTAGCCAGGTGTGGTGGCACGCACCTGTAATCCCAACTACTCGGGAGGCTGAGGCTGGAGAATTGCTTGAACCTGGGAGGCAGAGGTTGCAGTGAGTCGAGATTGCGCCACTGCACTCCAGAGTGAGACTCCATCTCAAAAAAAAAAAGAGAGAGAAAGGTTTAACACATGTTTAATGTATATTATTAAATTTGTTGAAGAAGTCCTCTCTAAAAAAGTAAAATTTGAATTGGAACCTGAAGTTGGAAAGGAGTTAGCCATTCAAAGATCTGGGAAGACAGAGTTTCAAGCTGAAGGAACCTCAAGTGCAAAGGCCCTGAGGCTAGAAACAGCTTAGCCTGTTTGAGGGCTGAAAGGGAAATGGATGACAGTGAATGAGTGGGGTGAGAGAAGGAAAGAGATGAGGTCAGTGAAATTGGTAGGAGTCAGATCACATGGGCTCTCCAAGGCCATGTAAAGAGTTTGACTTTTGTTCTAAAATGTAGATATTAAGCATAGATACGACATGCTCTGATTCATGGGTTTAAAAGGCCACTCTGGCTGCTGGGGAGGCTGTTGGGGGTAGAGTGGAAGTGGAGAGACCAGGTGGGACACAGGTGAAGGATAATGATGGATTAGCTTAGGACTGTAGAAGTAGAAACGGTGAAAAAAGGTTGACTTGGGGATACACTTTGGAGAATAAGGTTGACAGGGCTTGATAATGAATTGCACGCGGTGGCTGGGAGTGGGTGAGGGAGCGAAGACAGTTATCACGGATGAAGACCAGATTTTTGGTCTGAGCACCTGGGTAGATTGTGAGGCCATAAACTAAGATGGGGGAAAACTGGGAGAGGAGCAGTTTGCAGGGGGGAAGGAGGTCCAAAGAGAAATCAATTGTTCTCTTTCACCATATTAAGTTTCAAAGGCTTGTTACATATTCAGGTGAAGATATTGCTTAGGCAATTGGCTAACTCTATAGCTAAGGGGAGAGGTCCAGGCTGAAAGTATTTCAAAACAAGGGCCAAGATGAAACCACCTGATGACTACAAGTAGCTATAGGAAGAGAGAAGGCAGAAGATAGCATGTTTAATTACTACGAAGCGAGTTATGTGCTGTGAAAGGGGAAATACCAGGTTACTGGAGGGAGAAGCTGGTCAAGGAAAGTTTCTTGGAAACATTAAACCCAAGCTCTTAGAAGCCACTGAAAACCAGGCAGTGACACTGTATTAGTGAGGATACTGTCCCGGAGAAGTAATTTGTAATTGGTCGTAGAGCTAGTGGCCTGACTAGAACTGTGTTTTATACTTGAACTAAATCAAATGTGCCACAGGCACATTTAAAACAGAGATTATTTATAATGTTATTATATTTATTATAATAAACTTCTGTTTATTATAAAACAGAGGAGAAGAGCTGGGCGTGATGGCTCACATGTAATCCCAGCACTGTGGGACACCGAAGCAGGAGGAACTACTTGAGCCCAGGAGTTCAAGACCAGCCCGGGCAACATAGGGAGAACATATCTGTACAAAAAAAAAAATAAAATATCAGCTGGGAAGCAGTGGTGTGTGTCTGTGGTCCCAGCTACTCAAGAGACTGTGGTGGAAGGATCTCTTGAGCTTGGGAGGTTGAGGCTGCAGTGAGCCCTGTTTGTGCTACTGCACTCCAGCCTGGATGACAGTGTATTCCCCTCCTTTAAAACAACAACAAAAAAAGAGGGGAATAGTGCCACACCCTGGGACACAGGCTCTGGAGTCATTCTGTCTGAGGTCACATTCTGGATTTGCCATTTACTACCGGCTGGGTGATTTCGGGTGCATTACTCAACATCTCTGTACTTCAGTTTTCTAACTGTAAACGCATTTTCTACTAATAGCTAACGGTTTACAGATTGTTTATCATGATCCTGGTACTAAGATTTTACATACAGGGCCGGGCGCGGTGGCTCACGCCTGTCATCCCAGCACTTTGGGAGGCTGAGGCGGGCGGATCACGAGGTCAGGAGATCGAGATCATCCTGGCTAACACGGTGAAACCCCGTCTCTACTAAAAATACAAAAAATTAGCCGGGCGTGGTGGCGGTCGCCTGTAGTCCCAGCTACTCGGGAGGCTGAGGCAGGAGAATGTTGTGAACCCGGGAGGCGGAGCTTGCAGTGAGCAGAGATTATGCCACAGCACTCCAGCCTGGGCGAGAGAGCGAGACTCCGCCTCAAACAAAATAAATAAAAAAGATTGTACATGCAATATTCAACTACCCCCTCCAATAATCAATGAGTGACATTATTATTTTCATTTTACTGCTGAGGATCCGGAAGCACATTCACCCATTCCACAAATATTTACTGTGCACCTGCAATGTGCCAGGCATGTTCATGGAGGAACACAGCAAAATCTTTGCCTCTGTGCAGCTTCAGTCTGGGGTTTACAGGAAAAGGAGAAAGACGATAAACAAGAGATATGTACATTACACGGTAATTAAAAGGGGATACCTGCTATACAAGAAAAACAGAGCAGGATAAGAGAGATAGGAAGTTGCGATTTTAAGTAAGGCAGCCAGAGCAGACCTCACCAAGAAGGCAACATCTGAGCAAGGATGTTAAGGAGGGGAGCCGGGACAAGTGCAAAGGAAGGCCCTGAGGTGGAGGCAGCCTAGAATCCACCAGTGGGGAGAGTAAGGCGACTCGGAGAAAGGCGAGGGGCTAATACATCCGTTCTAATAACTTTGACTTTAACTCGGGGCTAGATGGGGAAACACTGGACAGTTCTACCCCGAGGTGTGACAGAACTTGACATTCGTTTTAAATCGGTCCATCTGTTTAGGCCCAAGGTCCCAAGGCTAGTGAGAGAAAACAAAATTTGAAAGCGGGCAGTCCGGCTCACTAGTCCGTGCTGTCGGGATTAAACAATCAGTCGACACCCCCAGGGCTGAGCCCCGCAGCGAGCGCCCCACGGGTGCTGGCCCGTAACTGTGGTTACCGCCATCCTTTCACTTAAACTCCGCCCCGATTACTCCCCCGCTCCAGGGCTCCGCATCCACTCTGCTGGGTCTCCACGTAGCGCTTCCCGGGCTACATATTGCGTAACTTCGGCAGTCGGGGGGAGTCTGCAGACTCGGAGCGGCGGCGGGCGGAGAGAACGCCCCAGCAATAGTCGCTAGGAGGAAACCCCGAGAGTCCCTGCCGCCCACGGAACGCGCCTGCGCAATCCGGGTCCAGGCCGCCGACATTCCAGAGCCGCCTTCCGCCCCGCCCCCAATTCCGGGGCGGAAACGTCTGCCGCGCCTGCGCAAAGCGTCGCCGCACCCCCCCCCCCCACGCCTGCGCGCTCCGCCCGCCCGGCCCCATCCCCCAAGGTTTTTCGCGTGGGGGAGGGGGCACGTCTCGGCGAGTCACGATCATGGCGGCCACCATCCTGTGGTGAGCTAGCGGATTCCCTGCTTGTCTCGCCGAGCCCCTTGCGCCTCCTGCAGACTCAGTGGCTGGCGCTCGGCGCGTGAGGAAGCACGGCGGCCCGAGCTCGCGGGGAAGGCCGCAGTCGCGGAGGCAGCGGCGCGGTGCGGGGCACGGGCTGGGGGAGAGGCCGCTCCGCTGGGCGAATGTGACAAGCCCCCACCCCCACCGCCTTCCTCCCCAGAGCGCGAGGAGCGCGGGCGACCCCGGGGCCCCGCCAGGCCACAGACCCCGCCCAGCGGCCAGCACCCGGCGCAGGCCCGGCAGCAGAGCTGCGCGGCGGCACCATGCAGGTCACCCTGAAGACCCTCCAGCAGCAGACCTTCAAGATAGACATCGACCCCGAGGAGACGGTATGCGCGCGGGCCGGGGGCAGGGGCGGCCGCGTGCGGGCCGCGGGGAGCGCCAGGAGCTCGCGGGGCCGGGCGGCGCGCTCCAGCGGGGCAAGCCCCGGAGGGCGCGATGAGGGCCCTGAGTCCCGGTGCCGGCCCTGGCCCTGGCGGCGTACAGCGGAGCCAACTCTCCTGGCTTGGCCACGGGCTTTGTGGCAGGAGAAAGGGGAAGCAGTGGCCGGACGCCGAAGGCCTGGTGGCAGATGGCGTGGAGCGCACGCCCGCGGGCCTGGGCCTAGGAGCTCGTGCTAGCGGGGCCGGAGGGGGATGGGGAGGTCCAGGCCGTCTCGGCCGTGGGGCCTGGCTTTCTGGTGTGAGTGCACAGGTGGGGGAGGGAGACGTAGGCGTCGCCACTACCCATGTGTGGACCTGGTTAGGCGCTTAGGTCCCAGAGTTGGTAACCCGAGAAGATGAGCCTTAAAAAAAAAAAAGTATCAGGTTCCGTTTGCCGCCGAGTGAGTGGTGAGAGGTGAATAGTGGTGAAAATGAATTTGCCCCTTTCCCCTCAGAATTGTTAACCCTTTTATTTGCAAATGAATCGTTCTGCTGCCTTCCTCCCGCCACCAAACCCACACCCTTGCGTAGATTGCACTTTGAGGCCTCTTTAGTGGTGGTTTTAGCGTTAGAACCCTTCAAATCCATCCAGGCTCAAACTAAACTTAAGATTAACGGGTTTTCTGCATTAGAAATCTTGGAATTGTAGGAGTTGGAACCCTGCACCCACCCTCCCCCCATCCCCCAAACAGTAGCGGTTCAAGGGGGGAAAAAGAAAAAACTTTGAATCCCTTCTGCAGTTAAAGCCTTAAACATTTCAGAAGACCACATTATACATTTTTCTGTATTTGTGACTGCATAAAGAGACACTGTTGAGGTCAGTACAACTTTATGCCAAGAAGCTAAAAACGCCGTGTGAATTTATTGCTTATGTTCGGGAATACACCGCTAAGACTGTCATAATACTAAGTTTAAACCAGCAGCTTTCGGCCCAACTCTATTTTTAAAAGTAGTTGATTCTATTTTGGGTGGAGATCAGGGGCTCTGTTGTTAATTAAGTAGACCTGAGTTCCATTTGTGGTTTTTGTAACTTATTTGCTATGACCTTGGGCATATTACGCTGTCTTAGTTTCATCTTCTGTATAATAGGGATAATACCTGCCTTGCAGAGATGTGAAGATTAAATGGTATGTGTTTACTTGGTGGTCAGTAAGTGGAATCGATTAAACAATGGATTCCTTTGAGTGGAGATACAGTGTTACGTTTTACTTATCTCATTTAATCTTAAGTTTTGTACGTCTTTAATTTTTTAAAAAACAACCTTTTTGGGATTTTGGTACAAAATTATTTGATTTCAGAATATATGTAGGTGTATGCTGTGTGATTAACTTCTTAAAGGAACAGTAGATCTCAATTTTACATGAGAAACTTTTCAGTGTCCCCAGAAGTAATTGACAACACCCTGTGGACTGACAGCACTAATAGAATCAGATTCCTCTTGAGTATTTCTTTACTGCTTAATGTGCATTAATAAGTTGAAGGGTGAAAGTTAAAATGGAGTTGATGATTTCAGACAAACTACGTAAAATGCCTGTTTGACTTTGGTTCTCTGTGGTAACAGATGTTGATGCCACAGTAACTTAATTGGCTTATAATACTCAGTTAATTTCAGAATTATTGAAACCTAAAGAAATATTGTGGCTTTTTGGTAAATATTTGTGGATGTATTGAAGTTATGCAGTGACTCTTTCAACAGCTCCACTGAAGTATTTATGTTCTGTAGGATTTGTTTAGCGTTTTAGGCACTTTACACATGCAGTGTTAACTGAGAGTCAATGCTGTACCAGTGTTTATATAAATTCTTAACTATTTTTGCTGTGTTCCAGTTTATTTTCAAGGAAAAGTAGTATGTTATACTTTTGTATAGTACATTTTTGAAGTATATTTTTGAAAAGCCCATTGTTAGGGAGTGGCTTCTACAGCTTTTGCTGCTATTTACATAAATAAATATAATTTTGTTTCTATTAGTATAAAAAAACTAATACTGTTAGTCTGGGGCACGAAATTAAAGCATTTCCCCTGGGATATATGGAACATTTGCATTTAATGACTTGTCAGTTTTTATTTTAATGACTTTAGGAAATAGTTTTCATGACAACGCTTTCAATTCTATATTTGTAGTGTGTTTTATTTAATATTTGTTTTTGATACGACACTTTAGAGTTCCAGTAAGAAATATACAAAGCAAATTATATTTAATAGAGCAACAGTAAGTGTCCTGTTTGTAAGTTGTTGTGAGAACTAGGTAACCAAGGATATTAGAAATAGATCTAAAATAAAGACAAGATTGGATCTTATTGAGACCTGTTTTTGGTCGACTCAGAGATTTGTCCTTGTTTAAGAAGGAACCAAGGAAATTAAGTGACTTACATAGCCAGTATAGAAGCTCTTGTGAGCTTGAGATGAGCATGAGCAAAAATGGAAGAAAGGACTGTGCGATAAGGGGAATCATGGGAGTGATTCATTTGTTGAACAAGTAAATGTTTAGTGAGCTTTGCTGGCAGGACTGGAGGAATACAGGGACCTGTAGAATGTGACCTGGGGCTTCTGGGAGCCTTATTGACTTAGTCAAAGCTCAGTAGCTATAGAGTAGGGGATATACACACTGGAAAAAGCAAGATAATTTGTTTTAAGGTGTTTTTATTTGCTCTAGTTTTAACAAAACTTTCTTAGACTTATTAGGCATTTTGTACCATTTACTTGACTATTACCATGATACATTACATGACCACTGCCTTTAGTGTTAACCTTTGCAAAGGTCTTTGTTTTTACAATTGCAATGCAAACCGTCTTATAAAATATTCAAACAATACAGAAACAAAATGAGAAGGTGATATGTGTGGGGTAGGGAGACCATTGTTAGGAGATGTTCTTCATTGTGTGCTTTTTTTTTTTTTTTTTTTTTGACTGTAAAAATTGTGGGAGACATTTAAGTAGCCTACATATTAAAGCATTTTGAGATGTCTAGCAGACCACTGCTTCTCTGAAATTTTTTAAAATTCTGAAGTTTAGGCTGGGTGCGGTGGCTCATGCCTGTAATCCCAGCACTTTGGGAGGCCAAGGCGGGCAGATCACAAGGTCAGGAGATTGAGACCGTCCTGGCTAACACAGTGAAACCTCATCTCTACTAGAAAAATACAAAAAATTAGCCAGGTGTGGTGGCATGCTCCTCCCGAGTAGTCCCAGCTACTTGGGAGACTGAGGCAAGAGAATCGCTTGAACCCTGGAGGCAGAGGTTGCAGTGAGCTGAGATTGCGCCATTGCGCTGCAGCCTGGGCGACAGAGCGAGACTCTGTCTCAAAAAAAAAAAAAAATTTTTTTTTTTTAAGTTTAATGGTGTCATGGACATTTACAGAGAAATGGAATAGTTTTTAAGCTCAGTTTTATAGTCACTTAGTTTTTTATATTACTGTTGCTTGAAGCCTTTAAGAAAGGTAGATTTAAGAATAAACCTTTTGAGATAAAAAAAAATACAGTGCATTATTTTATTGCATCACTGAAATGGTGACAAGAAAGAGTATGTGGTATACAAATTAATCCTGCAGTCTAACTCTTGACACTGTTTGCTTTGAACAAGTAAAAACAGAACTCAGTAAATTTGAGATGAGCCTTTAAATGCAAAAGCTGAAATGTGATTGGATTACTATATAAGTGACATTAAAATTCTACATATACATTGGATGTGTTTGCTAAGAGAATTGTAAAGATATCATTGTTTTAATATCTGTAAATAGCATATTAGTATGCTGTGAAGAATTACCTAATTTTGTGGTTTATCTCTATAATGTGATTGTTATAAAATCCTGCTTTACCCAGCACTTTGGGAGGCCGAGGTGGGTGGATCACCTGAGGTCAGGAGTTCAAGACCAGCCTGACCAACAGTTACCTGGTCTCTACTAAAAATAGAAAATTAGCTGGGCGTGGTGATGCATGCCTGTAATCCCAGCCACTTGGGAGGCTGAGGCAGGAGAGTTGCTGGAACCCAGCAGGAAGAGGTTGCGGTGAGCTGAGATGGTGCCATTGCACTCCAGCCTGGACAACAAGAGCGAAACTCCATCTCAAAAAAAAGAAAAAAAAAGTGTGTGTGTATATTGCTTCAGTACTTGTTCTGTATTATAATACAGTATTTACTGGTCATCATTTATCAGTGAATTATTCCTGTGGTTTATTGTATTTTCAATATAGTCATGCTAGATACAATTTCATATTATAGAAGTTTCCTAGATTAAGGCAATAAGTAGTAAATGTATTAAAAATACTGCATCACAGAGGTGAAATTAAGAGTTCTTGGCATATTGGTAGAACAAGATACAGGAAGAAACTGAGAAATCTTGTACACTTTTTGCCAGACCTTTGCTGTTTTGATGCCAGGCACATAGTAGGCATTTAGTAAAGATCTTTGAATGAATTGAATATATTATTTTGATAAACTGGCAAGGCAGTGATCCCCCAATGTAGTGTGTTTGCATGTTGATTTATTTATTTAATAAATACTTTCTGTGTACTTACTAGATGTCAGACCCTGCTGTGATGGTATGTGCATTCTAGTGGGATAAAACTGTCAAAAAACAAATTTTAAAAACCAGGTAATGGTGTAAGTGCTATGCAGAAAGTTGAAATAGGATAAAGTATTTGATAATACTTCACTGGGTGGCTACTTTTTTTGTTGTTTTGTTTTGTTTTTGAGACGGAGTCTCATTCTGTAGCCTAAGCTGGAGTGCAGTGGCACCATCTCGGCTCACCTTTGGCTCTGGGACTCAAGCGATTCTCCTGCCTCAGCCTCCCAAGTAGCTGGGACTAGAGGTGTGCCCCATCACACCTGGTTAATTTCTTTGTATTTTTAGTAGAGATGGGGTTTCACCATGTTGCCCTGGGTGGTCTCGAACTCCTGAATTCAGGAAGTCTGGGTGGCTACTTTTAAATTTACTAGTCACTGAAGGCCTTTCTGAATAAGGTGACATTTAAGCTGAAAGCTGAGTAAAAATGAGCACTTGAGATGAGGAGAGTGTTTTCTGTAGGGAACTGCTAGGGCGAAGACCTTTAAGAATGTGTTTTGGGAACTAAAAAAGCCTGCATTGCTAAGGTGATGGATAAGAGATAAGAGAGTGAGTTAGGCAAGTGGCCAGAGCATTGTAGGCTAGGGGTTTTCAGGGTAAAATTGGAAACATTTACAAGCAGGACAGAAATCTTTGTTTATTTATCTCTGTCTCTCTTTTCTCTCTCTTTTTCCCTCCCTCCCTTCCTCCCTTCCCTCTCTTTTCCTGTCCTTCCCTCCTTCCTTTCTTTCCTCCCTTTCCCACTCCCTCCTTTCCCTCCCTCACTTCCCTTCCTTTTTCAACAACGTCTTGCCCTGTCACCCAGGCTGGAGTACAGTGGCATGATCATAGCTCACTGCAGCCCCAAACTCCTAGGTTCAAGTGATCCTCCACCCTAAGCCTCCCCAGTAGCTGGGACTATGGGGGCATGCCACCACTCCCAGCTAATTTTTATTTTTTGTAGAGATGGGGTCTTGATGTTTTGCCCAGGCTGGTCTCCAACTTCTAGCCTTAAGTGATCCTCCTGCCTCAACCTCCTAAAGTGTTGGGATGACAGGCACAAGCCCGCATACCCAGCCGGGAAATAATTTCTTTTAGGATTTTTAAAGGTTACTTTGATGCTGTGGAGTGGGCAGAGTGAAAAGCAGAGATGTCAGTTACGGGGCTTGTGCAGTAGTTTTAAGTAATTGAAGCTTGAACCAGGGCGGTAGCAGTGGAGATGTAGAGGATTTGGAGATGTAGAGCAGAGGAGATGGAATTAGGATATATTTTGAGAGGTGTAGTTGGCTGTACCACTTGCTGTGTGACCTCAGGCAAGTTACTCAGTATGTGCCTTTTTGGTCCTCTGCTGTAAAATGAGAATACTAGTATGAAATACTAAATTATTGGTATATGAATTTTGAAATAGTATTAACAGTGCTTGGTAATGTGGTCCCACTCTCCCTCCATTGTTCTTGCTTAGAAAGCCTCAAATGTGATTAAATTCAACTCAATGTTTGTACTTGCACCTGAGTGGCCAGAGATGCACCTGTAGCCACATTGACTTGTCTCGCTTAAATTTGTGAACATTAAGGAACTTAAATTCGTGAGCATTAAGGAACACTAAGACACACGAAGGAACCTTAGTTGGGTCCTTAGTGTGCAGCATCTGACAGTCTTCCAGTTTACTAGTCACTCTTCCACTGCCACAGGATGCTTTCATATCATCTACCTTCCTTATTTTCATTTGATGACCCTAGTCTTTATTTGATTGAGAATTTAGAAATAATCGAGACAGAATGTCTACAAGGTCCTACCATAGCTACCTACCTGCTAGCCTCCTCTTACTGTAGATAGTTCTGAATTGTAGATGGTGCTATCTAAGGCAGGTCCTTCCACTTTTCCGCTATACTTCATCCCCTGTCATGTGTGAAGGACATCACTCCATCAGATCTTCTTTTCTCTTCATCACTGATCTTTCCCATTTCTAGGGTATACAATTTTTCCCCATCTTAATGATACACTCCCTCATCTCCATATCCCTCTTTATCTGCTGCCCTATTTCCCTGCTTCTCAAGAAAATTCAGGAGTATCTCTTAATTCTGTTTACTTTTTTCCACATCTTGCTCTTTTCAGATCCACCATACTCTTCCTAAAAGGGAGTCCTCACAACTTTGTACTTGTGCTTCATCCTTAAGCACAATACTTTTAAAAAAATCTTTCTCCTCATTATTAAAATGGGAGTAATAATAATTGAACTGCTTTCCTAACGGTAGTGAAAATCAGGTGAGATCATGGGCATGGAAATATTTAGTGAATTGTGAAATTAGAAATAAGTTTTGCAGTTTTTAAACAACCTTCTTTCATCAGTTTTTATTTTGATCATTTCACTATCCTCTCTTTAAAAGGTTTGTATGAATGAGATATTCTCATTCTCTTAGACTGACATAATCAGAAATTTTGAACAGTGTGTAAAAGCAATGAACAAGGTCCTGCTGTGATAGATGCCATATAGGATTCCAGTTAATTTCGGAAAGAAATTTGCTGAATTTAACCCTACTGTGGCACAGTGAATCCTGCCAAAGGACACTACACCATCTGTTCCCTATAACGTTAGATAAATAAATGTCTTTTGTAGTGTCACGAATGCTAATCTTACAACTGAGTCAGCTTTATAAACCTTTTAAACATTATATAAACTTACTTCAGCAGAGCAGGTAGACCAGCTACAAATGACTGATACTGATAATACATGAGCAGATCCTAGAGGCTTAAAGGGGTAGATAAAATTGTTTTCACCCATTATTCCCCACACACTTCTGGTTGAATTAGGTAGGCACCTTGTTTTTGCTGGTGCACTGGAGAGATCCATTCTTTGCTTATTTAGAAACTTACAGGTATTTTGGGAATTCTGCTTACTCAAGTTTCAAATTCCTGTGTTTCTTTTGATCTTGTTGAAATCATACTGTTAGGAATATATTTTAGAATAGATTAAACTGGCATGTATTGGCTGACTTAAGAGCCTAAGTCCCGTTTTACATGGTATTTAGGCTCATTTCTGTAGGACAAATGGGTTTTGGATTTCAAATCATTTATTTAAAATAATAGCCTTTTGGATCATAACCCCAATTTGAGGATTGCTTTTGTTATAGTGCCTGCCTCTTGTCATATAAGTCATGTTATGTTATCAGTTATTGTTTCTGTTGTAAAAATCTCCTTGGGTCCAGTGAGGAGATTTTTCCTGTTTGTACTGAAGTCAGCTGACTTTTTTAAAATCAAATTTGTGTTTGTAGAATTATCAGGAACCTACCTTGGTACAGAAATTCCCCAGGAAGTATACTCTGGTCCCTGTACCAGTTTCTTAAGTGAAGGAGATCAACCAAAGAACCAAAAAAGAAAAAGCATTGCCTGTAGTGTAAACGTAAGAAATCCTTTAGTAAACATATTTGGCTTTGGGAATCTCCTTTATTTTGCTAATTGTTGATTGCCAAAATTTAATTGCTGTTACTGTTTTTTAATTAGGCCGTGTAGTATTAGAACTGCCTTAGACCTTTTTCTTTTAAATGAAGTCTCTTTTTTTCTGTTTGAAAGTCCAGTTTTCCCTAAATTGCTCAAATAATTCAGGCTCGTTGTAGTAAATATAGTAAAATGTGAATGGCTTCTAGTCTTTTTTAAAAATATATTTACACATAATACATGAACACAACTACACTGTTTAAAAAAATTAATTGCTTAGCAACTAGCTTTTTTTCCTCAAAGATAGTTATAAATATTTCATTCGTTTATATTGCATAGTGTTCAAATGAATGTATGTACGTTAATTTATTTTACCACTTCTCCTTTGTGGATGTTTGGGGGTTGTTTTCAGTTTTTAGTATTGCAAACAGCAATGTAGTGCACATACTTTGTACCTTTGTCTTTGAAGTAGTTACATGAGCACCTCTAGCATTGATTTCTAGATGTGGAATTATTTGGTCAAAGTGTGTCAGATTGCCTTAAAAAATTCCTGGTTAGGCCAGGCGCAGTGGCTCACGCCTGTAATCCCAGCACTTTGGGAGGCTGAGGCAGGCGGATCATGAGGTCAGGAGTTCGAGACCATCCCGACCAACATGGTGAAACCCTGTCTCTACTAAAAATACAAAAAATTAGCCGGGCTTGGTGGTGCGCACCTGTAGTCCCAGCTACTTGGGAGGCTGAGGCAGGAGAGTCACTTGAACCCGGGAGGTGGAGGTTGCAGTGAGCTGATAGCGTACCACTGCACTCCAGCCTAGTGACAGAGCGAGACTCTGTCTCAAAAAAAAAAAATGCCTGGTCAGTGCTTACAAACATTATTTGTTATTTACAAATACCATCTTCCATATGAGTAGCCAGGATTCAAATTTAGGGACTCTGCCTCTAGAACCTATGTGTTTAACCTTTCTATTTCATCTGCCTTAGTGTACCCATCAGAAAAAGGATAATAGTATCTACCTGTGTACTAGTTAACCTATTACTGCATAACAAATTACCCTAAAATGTAATTAAAACAGTAAACACTTATTATTTCATAGTTTCTGTGAGTCAGGAATTCAGGGGTATTTTAGCTCTGTGGTTCTTATTCGGAGTCTCAGGAAGTTGCATTTAAGGGCTTCATTCTGTACATTAAAGGCTTGACTGGCTGGAGGATTCCCACTGAAAGTGACTTCCTCACATGGCTAACAACTTGGTGATGGTTATTGACTAGAGGCCTCAGATCCTCCCCATATGGGCCTCTCCTCAGGATGCCTGAGTGTCCTCATGACATTGTGGCTGGCTTCTCCCAGTGTGAGTAATCCAAGAGAGCAAAATACAAACAATGGCTTTTATGTATAAACCAGCCTCAGAAGTCACACTTTTACTTTAGCAGTATCTTACTGTTCTTGTGGACTAGCCATAATTCAGTGTGTGAAGGGTATGTACGAAGGCTTGAATACCAATAGATGGGAGTCATTGGGGGCCATCTTGGATGTTGGCTACTGCAACCTCATAGAGATGTAGTACAGATTAAAAGAGTTAATTATTGTGAGGCTCTTAGTACACTGCCTGGCATATGGCAGGTACATAGCCTACATTAGCTTTTATTCAGATGTTATATTTCAGGGCTACCTATTAAAACTTGACACCATTATTTTTACTCTATGTAGTTATAACAGTAATAAGGAGCAACATAGTTACAGAAGTAAGAAGGAAAAATAATACTGTAACATTGAGCAAGCTGTTATATGGAATATGCAATTGCTGACCTAATTAACAAGCAGTAGCCTAGAAATCTTATGCAAAGTGCTGTGTAAGAAGATTGACATGGCAGCTCATTATACTATCATAGAAACATGATTTACGAGATATTATTTTGATGGCTCATGCATGACCTAAATTTGTCAAATGAAAATGACTACTTTTTTTAAGAGACAGAGTCTTGCTCTGTTGCTCAGGCTGGAGTACACTGACAAGATTATATCTCACTCCAACCTTGAACTCCTGGGTTCAGTCAGTCCTTTATCTCAGCCTCCTGAGGTAGCTGGGACTACAAGCAGGCACCACAGCACCCGTCTAATTAAAAAAAATTTTTTTGAGATGGTGGCTCACTATGTTGACCAGGCTGACCTCGAACTATTGGGATAACAGGGGAAAGGACTACTTTTAATGGTTGGTGGCCTGAACTAAAATAGTGCCATTGCCACAGAGATGCACAGTAGTGCTCACATTAGGAAATAATTAAATGGTAAGTTTAGCTTTGTGGCTTTGTGGTGGCACTTTTTTTTGAGACCGTCTCGCTCTGTCGCCCATACTGGAGTGCAGTGGCGCGATCTCAGCTCACTGCAAGCTCCGCCTCCCAGGTTCACGCCATTCTCCTGCTTCAGCCTCCCGAGTAGCTGGGGACTACAGGCGCCCACCGTGTGGTGGCACTTTTAAATACACTATTATGATTGTCTTCCTTTGCATGAAAAAGGAAAAACCATGCCCGTCATGTTGAATATTATATTGAGTACGTTTTTATTTTTAAATGCACAATTTTATGAGAGATAATTAAGTAGCTAGAAAAAAAATGTTTGATTTCTTGAATGTTAACCATGGCTTTGTCTCTAGTGGAATTAATGATAAACTACCATTATTTATATAGCAGGATATGCGGCACAATGAAAGTTCTAGCCCTGGTTATGTACTGAGATTGTGGTGCTCACGTTTAAATTCACTCTGTCGAGATGGCTTACTGGAGTGGGAGCGTTGGCGTGGGGCTCAGCACAGTTAAAGGAGTCATAATTGCATCTATTGTGGGCCATATCCTTTCCAAGAGAAATCTGTGCTGAGTTCTACCTCTTCCTTTGAAGCATCCAGAAAGAAGGCAGTCTTTCTTGCTAATCTGTTTTAAAGTACGCCCAATTAGATTGGGTTAGGGATGATTAAAACAAAGTAACTTAGATACAGTTCTTCCACAGATACATTATGGTTTAAATGCCTCTAGGACATCGTGTGAAGGTGTTCAGTAGAGAGTTAAGTGTGTATAAATGAAGGTCAGGGAGAGACAACTGGACTAGAAATACAGATGACATCTGCATGGTTATTAAAAGTAGGAGTAGACACGATGGATTATCCTGGAAGTCTAAGTAACACTTAAAGGGCTGGCCAGGGAGGAAGATTTCGTGAAGCAGTGAACCGGGGAGATAGGAAAACCAAAAGTATGACATCCTGGAAGCCGAAGGATGGTAGTATATAAAGGAGGGACAAGTCAGTACTGTCACACGTGACAAGAGGAAGATAGGAGAGGGTTAAGAAGTGTCTTATTATGATGTTGCAGAATTCAGTGATATGGGTAAAGAGCAGTGTTAATGGAATGGCCAGTGCAGGCGTTGGGCAGGGGGAGGGGAGGCCACTACCAGAGAAAATAAGCAGCAGAATGAGAATAAATTTCATGTTTTTGTTTATCAGCACAGTATTGCCCTCATTTGAGTAGTTGGTTTTGGATTATGAATAAGTGAAGACAGTGGTGTGTATTTAAGTTTTTGAAGAATTAGATTAAGAGGGGAGAGAGAGTCTAGGAGGAGACGAGATTGTTAAATGTTTGTTTTTAAAATGATAAAGAATTAGGTCTAAGTGTGAATGGAAGTGAACTGAGTGAAGAGAGGCTGAAAAGGCTGGGGGAGATAGGCAATATAATGAATTTAGTAAGATACTGAAAAATACTTGGAGGCGAACCAGAGGACCGGTGGAAAGAATTAGGTTTGAAAGAAAGGGATTCTTCTTTCATTTAATAGGTGAGAAGGAGATGTAGGTGGGTCTGGATGCAACAAAGTTAAACAGAAAATTGAAAATAAGTTCCTCTACTCTTTTTAATAAGGTAGAAAGTGGTCACCTGCAGAGAGTATGAGAGGATGCTGGGAATCAGATTTAGAGTAGAATGCAGATTTAAGATATTCTTTTGGAGGATGGAGAATAGGGCTAACTAGGGGGAACAGAAGATTTAGTGTATCCTTTTCTCCACTAGCATTTAGAAAACTGGGTATAAATGTTGATAGGCAGTCTCTTAGGTAAAAGTTGAGATTTGTTAGCTAAGCAAGGTTAGGACAATGAGACACTACAGAGTGGTTGGAGTAAATTTTAGAGGTTGAGTACTGACAGAAACAGATGGTGTTGGTCCAAATACAGAATTTTGTGTGTCAGGAGCAGCAGAAAGACAAGGAAGTTTTTGATATTAGAAAGAAGGTGATAGGAGCAGTGACAGTGTTGTCTAAGCAAAATAGAGCTGATAGTGAAGATCAAAATGAAAGTAGAGACTCTAGGGATCAAGTCTTAATGGAGGTTCAAGAGCAAGTATAGTGAACAGTTACTAAGAGCTAGTAGGAACAGGAGATTGGTCACTTATAATTTTAAACATAGAGTGGTTTTTAGATGACAGAATTCAGCCTGTGTTCTGTGAGTATAGATTGGATTGTAAGTAAAGGTCACTGTTTTGTTCAAGGTAAGGAACAATGCCAGGATTTCAGACAGGTTAGTGAACTTGGTTCCAAAGTCTTGGTCAATTATTTTCTTTGACGTGGTACTGTTGGGTCAAATCCCCGTGACTTCACCCACTACCTTAAAAATGTTGAAGCATCTTGGCATGTTGCCCTCAAAAATTTTGATCATTTGATACTTTCTTATTCTGAGAATGTATTTCTTCACTTTCAATGCCAAGAATTATTCAAACCAATCTTTCCAGTGTGGTAGTCTATTGGATTAATAACATGAGGCATCATTTATGTGTTTGGTTACTAATGAAGTTGAGCTTTTCTGTGCTGTGACTGTAATTGTGAATTGCCTGCCCTGTCATTTGTCCAGTTTTTTTTTATTAATGCACGAACAGTTTTGTGCCTTGTTTCTCTTTTTTTTTTCTTTCTTGAGAGAGTCGTATTCTGTTACCTGGGCTCGAGTGCAGCGGCATGACCTTTACTCACTGCAGCCTCAGCCTCCCAAGTAGTTGGGATTACAGGCATGCGCCACCATGCCCAGTTAATTTTTGTATCTTTAATAGAGACGGGGTTTCGCTATGTTGGCCAGGCTAGTCTTGCGCTCCTGGCCTCAAATGAACCACCCACTTCGGCCTTCCAGAGTGTTGGGATTACAGGCATGAGCCATTGCACCCATCTGCCTTTTCTCTTTTTTAATTGCTTTTTTTTTTTTTTTTTTTGAGATGGAGTCTTGCTCTGTCGCCAGGCTGGAGTGCAGTGGCACAATTTCGTCTCACTGCAACCTCTGGCTCCCTGGTTCAATTGATACCCCTTTCTCAGCCTCCCGAGTATCTGGGACTACAAGTGCACGCCACCACACCCGATGATTTTTGTATTTTAGTAGAGACGGGGTTTCGCCGTGTTGGCCAGGATGATTTCGATCTCTTAACCTTGTGATCTGCCCACCTCGGCCTCCCAAAGTTCTGGAATTACAGGCATGAGCCACTGCGCCAGGCCTCTTAATTTCTTTTATTATTTTTTTTATTTTTGTTTGTCCTTTTTTTCTGTTTGAGTTGCATGTTTAGCCTGTTAATTTTTCTTCTTTGTTGAATAAACATTTTTAGTGTTTAGTCTACAGTTATTTATTTAGCCAAATCATATAGGTGTTTTGTATGGAGTCCCCATTGTTATGTTCTTAATATTCTGTGTTTGTTTTGTTTTGTTTTTGAGACTGAGTCTTGCTCCTGTCGTCCAGGCTGGAGTGCAGTGGTGTGATCTTGGCTCACTACAACCTCTGCCTCCTGGGATTCAAGCAATTCTCCTGCCTCAGACTCCCAAGTAGCTGGGATTACAGGTGCCAGCCACCATGCCTGGCTAATTTTTGTATTTTTAGTAGAGATGGGGTTTCACAGTGTTGGCCAGGCTGGTCTCGAATCCAACCTTAGGTGATCCGTCTGCCTTGGCCTCCCAAAGTATAGGATTACAAGCGTGAGCCACTGTGCGCAACCTTAATATTTTTAAATCAATTTTGATTTCTTTGAAGCAAAAGTTATTTAGTAGTAAATTATTAAAGGGCCTTTTTGTTTTGGTCCAGCTTTTCTTAATTTATGGTGCTGTTTTTTTTTTTTTTTTTTTGCCTTTGGCCTCTCCTCCCTCATTTTTGATACATAAAGCTAGAGAGTCCTGTTATTTAGGCTTTTAAAATATGAAATATTGAAGTCTTACTTCATTGAAACCTGTCAAGAATGAGATGTTCTTGCATGTTTATTTTCTTTTACTTGTTGCTTCATATGTGTCTTTTTTTCTTTACGTATGTCTATGCTCTGTTCATTTATTCATCGAGCACAGGATAATGGAGCACCCACTCCATGCCAAGCCACTATGTATTGTTCGGAGAACTGGGTTCATGCATAGAGCTACACTTGGTCTGTAATTTATTGTAGTTTTCGTAAATAATCACACTTGCAAATATTACATCTTGTCTCTAGAAACAAAATTTGAAAAGAAATTTACCATTCACCACTGAGTGCTCCACCCATGCTCTGCCATCAGTTAGTTGACTTGAGAAGTCTTTTAGCATGTAGGATAGCAGTCCTCAAATGACTTGGTTTCAAAACTTGTTTACATTTAAATAAGTTATTGAGGGCTGGGATTACAGGCATGTACCACCATGCTTGGCTAATTTTTTTTTTTTTTTTTTTTTTTGCATTTTAGTAGAGACAGAGTTTCATCATGTTGGCCAGGCTGATCTCGAACTCTTGGCCTCAGGTGATCCTCCCACCTCAGTCTCCCAAAGCTCTGGGATTACAGGCATGAGCCACTGTGCCTGACCCAATGTACTTACATTTATTAATGTTTACCATATTAGAAATTAAAACAAATGTTATTAATGTTCATTTAAAAACATATAAATTTATTATAATAATTTTTTTTTGCAAAAAAAAAAAACTATGTGCCAAAATAACAGTAACAGCAAAGCACTGAGAAGACTGACAATGTTTTACTTTTTTGCAAATCTGATGTTTGGCTTTAAAAAAATTTTACTTGTGTTTCACCTTTGAAATGAGGAACAGTGGAAAATAGTGGATTGGGGTTTTTGTGATGGATTTCTACTTTGGGGAACATCAGAATAGCAATAAATGCTACTGACCCGTTTCAGGAAGATCAGTACAGCAAGGATGGTTTATATGGTATTTACAAAATACTCTTTGGAGTCATATAAGGGATGGTAACCTCTTTATTTCCGTCTCCTCGTCTATAAAATTGGGTGACATATCCTTTTGTCCCAGAGTTTTGAGGATTGTGTGAAATTGTATGTTAACATTTGAAGCTAAATAAGCTTTTTTTTATCTTTGAAGTACACACTGTCACTTTTTAATTGTAGAAGAGAAACCTATATTTGTATCCCTTTCTGTTTAAAACTCAGAGAACTGTCAACTTAGATAATTTTCAAGAAGTATTCTGGGAAATTGAAGGAATTTGAATTTTTCTCCTTGGTTCTTGTGTCTTTAAAGTAATGAAAGTAGTTCTATAAAGGCAAATGAGAAAGCCATCTCTTTTTTTACTCCTCTGCCTCCCTACTTAACAGGTTAAGAAGTCCATTAGACTCGTTTTTCTAAATACTGTATAATGAGCCTGATTGTCACACAATTTTAGGAAATGAAGAGACTCTAAAGGTCATGGATTCCAGCTCCTCTTATAGATGAAACTGATTCTGAGAGAAGCTAAGTTGCTTGTTTAAGAGCATTGAAGTTGTCTGGTGGTTTTCAGCCTGTGCTGAACTTTGGAACCACCTGTAAAGCTTTTTAAAAATACTGATGTCAGGGTCCCACCCTCAGAGATTATGTTTTAATTGGGGTTTGTAAAGCACCCGTGGTGATTGTAATGAAGCATAAAACTTAAGATGAATTATTTGCCTTTTAGCATTCACAATTTAACCTTTAACATTGAAGTATTCTTCTTGTTGATGAGACTGTTTTATTTCTGAGATTTTTTTAGGTGATCGAGCTTTACTTTCTTGCTCCGTGGGAAATAAATCCGTAAACATTATATAAATCAAAACTTTGATTTTGAAAACTTTATTTTAAATTATCAAGTCAACTAGTAAACTTTTAAAAATCTGTGTGTATCAGATGGTGTTAAAGTTTATGCCTATCATAACTAATAATATGAGTTAATACTGAATCTTTTTTGATACAAATTGGAAAAACAATCTTTGAGGTTTTGGAAGCATTAATAATTATGTATATAATTTTTGTCTTCCATTATTTATTCAGATTCTGGATTGTCATTTTTTGTTTAGACTTTTTCCAAAACAGATCTTTATTTTTCCTATAGGTGAAAGCACTGAAAGAGAAGATTGAATCTGAAAAGGGAAAAGATGCCTTTCCGGTAGCAGGTCAAAAATTAATTTATGCAGGTATGAATTAAATATTAAAATTAACATGCCATGTCTTGATATTCTTTTAGTTTTAGAAATGTTATCTTACATATTGTAGTATATTCAAATTGTCAGAAAAATGATTGTACAAATAAAAGCAGTGAAAGAGCAGTCGTTTGAATCTAATGTTGATATTCAATCTTCTCTTTATTCACATTTGCCCTATGTATTTTTCCATCAAACGGTATTTTGTGTCATCTTTTGTAAGCATCATGTAACTGGCTTTTGTGTTTTTAATGAAACTGGGCTTTTTCAAAAAATTGAATAGAAACCATTTATGCTGATTGTGTTATTATTACTATGTTTGGAATCATTCTTGTAAAAATTAAGTTTAACCAAAACCGACTGAAGAATACCGAAAAAACACATCACACAGAAAGACATCGACAGGAAGAAAAAAATTAATATTCAGATTATGTAAAGAATTCTTAGAAATCAATAAGGAAAGGATGACCAATAAAGCAACAAAGGATAAGCGTAGGAATTATAGATTTAACTAGCCTCACTAATAACCAGGAAAATGTATTTAAAAATACACTTGATATCCAAATTTAGTAGAGAAAATGCTTTCATTGTAGATGTTAGTAAGGTGGGTGTTTGATCACCCATGGATTCTTCTATTTTTCTGAATAGTGTTTCCTAAAGTGAGACAGCCTGGAGGAAATGCTAACACGGTGATTCAGTCCCATTATTTTTATAGATCAGAGTTCAGAAGCCTAAAGAAGCAGACATAAAATTCCAATTTCCAGTTTCTCGTTTTGGCCTGTTTTCTCATTCCTATCCATATTCCTTTCTGTCTTAATGTTAGCAGGTTTTGATTCAATAGCTTTTTAAAGATGGAAAACTAAATTCATGGAGCAGGAAACATCAGGGAGTCCTACTTACCTAATACGTGACCTTCAGCGCGATCGCAGTCTTTTGTACTTCTTTGTACATTTCTGAGTTCTGTAGCATCTTGCTGTTTCTTGTGTATCATGTCATTTTCTGAAGTACTTTTAGTATCTTGCTTTGATAGTGTTAGAACATTTCTGATTTATCAGATATGTGTATTTTGGGGAACAGGAGATTTGTTTCTCTCACCTTCTTCGTATCAGAAAACAATATAGGTTATTTTCCAGAGGACCCCTGTGCAATCAGAGTATTGGATTTTCTTTATCGTCATGATCTCCTCCTTTTCAGGGTCTCTTTCATATTTTCTTGCCCAGTAAGTCCTTTATATAATGATTGTCATTCTATATACACAATATAAGTTTGACATCTTTCAGTTAAATGCTTATGCCTTTTAATTTTGTTTATTTTGAGAGAGGGTCTTGCTTTGTCACCCAGGCTGGAGTGCAGTGGTGTGATTATAGCTTGCTGTATCCTTGAACTCCTGGGCTCAAGTGATCCTCCTGCCTCAGCCTCCCAAGTAGCTACGACCATAGGCATGTGCCACAGTGCCTGGCTAATTTTGAATTATTTTTTTTTTTATAAACAGGGTTTTGCTATGTTGCCCAGGCTGATCTCAAACTCCTGGCCTCAAGCTGTATTCCCTCCTCAGCCTTCCAAAGGGTTGGGATTACAGGCATGAGCCACCATGCCCTGCCACTTAGGAATTGTTTTATTTTTATCTCGATTGATTGGTTTTTTCTTTGGGAAAAGTACTGACTGATAGAATTTATGTTGGTGATTCATATTTTAATATTTCTGAAATAATCATATTTCAAGTAGAAAGTTGTTTTAACTTATGTGTAAGAGAAAGATTATGCCTTAAATGATTTTTTTTTCTCTTAATGTATTAGGCAAAATCCTCAATGATGATACTGCTCTCAAAGAATACAAAATTGATGAGAAAAACTTTGTGGTGGTTATGGTGACTAAAGTAAGTTTCAACTTCATTCTGTATATGTTTGTGCATGTAAGTCTTTTTAAAAATGATGATCCCAAGTCCACACAACGGACACAGTTTATACACATCCATAGTGGTGTGCACTTTACTATGAAGCTTTTTAAGAATTTACCTTAAGTGAAACATAAAGTTATTAATGGTTTATGTTATTATACATTAAACTATAATTTAATATAGTTTTAAATAAAATTTTATGTAAATTAAAACAATTGAAACACCAATAGGAAGAAAAAAATTAATATTCAGATTATGTAAAGAATTCTTAGAAATCAGTAAGGAAAGGATGACCTATAAAGCAAAAAGGATAAGAGTAGGAATTATAGATTTAACTAGCCTCACTAATAACCAGGAAAATGTATATTAAAAATACACTTGATATCCAAATTTGAAATGTTGAAATTATTTCTGCTAGAGTAGTGAAATCATTTATTATATAATTCTTTTAAAATGTCTTTATAAATGGAATAAATGTTTATTCTGTAGTTTTCATAAGTTTGTCTTAAATAGACTTCCTAAATTATGTACTAGTCCTAACAAATTCCTCAAGGCAGAAAAGGCATGAAAGCTTATTATTACAGTGATATTTCTTAGTGAAAGAATATGTTTTTAGAAACTGAAAAAGGGAAAAGGCAACTAAAGAAATGATGGAATGATTTTTGTGAGGAAGTTTTAAAGAGATACTTTCTTGTGATTTAGTAGGTTGGAATGTATTTGGAACAATTTATGAAAGTAAATTTTTTTTAAAGCAGAGAATGAACATGGATTTTTTTAAGAGACTATATACTTGTTTATTTAAAGATATAATACAGTGTAGAATTAAGAGACAAATGGAGAAGTGGTACTCATGACATTCATTTTTAGGATTAGATTGTCATAATCTGAGAAAGAACAGTGTTACTTGTAGCAATGAAAGTAAGTTTAAATCACTAATTGAAACCACTTCATCAGAGGCCAAAAGTGGAATAAATGTGGGTTTTTTCTCAAAGTCACAAAATAATTAATAGTAATCGGAAATAGAGTTGAAATAAATTTTAATTACCACATCCTTTTATACCAGGAAACAAGCAGCTAAATAATTTACATGTGTTGAACTTGAACATTTTTTAATTGGTTAAGAACCATATTGATTTTGCTATACTTAAGAACTTAACTCACTATATGTTAAGCTTTAAAAACAGAGAAGCAGAATTGTAAGGAAACCTTGTATCATCCAGGTTTTTTATTCAACTGTGGTAAAATATAATAACAAACTTCCAGTTTAATCATTTTAAGTGTACAGTTCAATAACATTACAGTTACATTGTTTTGCTGCTATCACCATCATGTAAGTGGAATCCTATGGTATTTGTCTTTTTGTGACTGTCTTATTTCACTTAGCATAATGTTATCAAGGTTCATCTATCTGTGTTATAGCATGTGCCAGAATTTGCTGAATACTATCCTATTTTCCTATCTAGTTTTAGCATATATAGTACATAATGGAAAATGTGATAGCCACACAGTTTTAAATATGTTTTACTGGTCTTAGTTTCTTTTAATATTACAGTAATCCTGACTATTTAGAACACCAGAATTAAGCAGAAAAAGTCTCAAAGGGTGCGTGTATTTGAGAAATAGATACTTGAAGCCTGTCATTATATTACATACAATTTTTTTGTTTTTCCTTCAAGTCTTTTATTCCTAATATTACATAGGATTCTAATGATATTTATGACTTTTATTTTGAAGTTAATAGTAGAGGACAACTATAAGAAGGAAGGGAATGCTGCTATAGTAAGGCATTATGGAAGCACTGAGAAATGACCTTATTAATACAAAGAAGGGAAAGGAAAAAGCTATTAAGATCAAAAGCAAGAATAAAAACTAAAAAGCAGAGAGTGACTTGGTACTGTTTAGAATAAAGAATAAATAGCTGTTCTTGGCAGTAGGAACCTTGAAGACAAGTCATTTTGCAATATTATTTTGATAACAAATAATTAAGGAGAATATTAAATGAGTATACCACATTTAAAAGTACATTTTTGTCTACATTGGTTATTACAAAGTTTTGGTGCTTAAAACTCTGAATTTTCACCTTTGTGAAGCTCCAGTCTATCCAGAATAACTGAAGATCCAGAATGACCTGAGGATTTCAGCTCATTGACGTTTTAGAACGTTAATAGTCTGCGGAATATTATATTGGCTGTTAAGAAAATTAAGCTAAAAGGGAGTAATGCTAGTATTTTTTAAAAACCTATCACCTTTCACTAACCTTTTTTTTTTCCTAACGTCTTCTTTATTAACTCAAAAAGACACAAGGCAGCTCAGCTCACTGGTTTTAGAGTTTGTTTATGCTTGTGGCAGATTATGTTGAATTTAAGTCCTGTCTTCCACCAAAATATCTACCTTTGGTCCTTGGGAAAGTTATGAACTAAACAGGTAGTAAGCATTGACAGGCCTTAGGAGAAAACTAAAACTCATGTAGTATGATTTTTACGCATGTACAGTTGACCCTTGAACACCACTGAGCTTAGAAGTGCCAGCCTCTCCCCTACAGTCAGAAATCTGCATATACCTTTTGACTCGCCCAAAACTTACCTACTAGTAGCCTACTCTTGACCAGAAGCCTTACTGATAAACAGTGGATTAATACATGTTTTGTATATTACATATATAATATACTGTATTAAAGTAAGCTAGAGAAACTATTACTAAGAAAATCATGGCCAGGTATAGCGGCTGATGCCTGTAATCCCAGCACCTTGGGAGGCTGAGGTTGGCGAATCGCTTGAGCTCAGGAGTTGGAGATCAGTCTGGGTAACCTGGTGAAACCTTGTCTCTATTAAAAAAAAAAAAATACAAACATTTAGTGGGGAGTGGTAGTGTGAGCTTGTAGTCCCAGCTACCTGGTGGGGGGGGCAGGGCAGTGACTGAGGCAGGAGCCTTGAGAGGTTGAGGCTGCAAGGAGCTGTTATCACACCACTGTATTCCAGTGTGGGCTCCAGATCGAGTGAGACCCTCTCTCAAAACAAAACACAGAAAATCACAAGAGAGAATATTTCTAGTGTTCATTAAGTGTAAGTGGATCATCATGAAGGTCTTCATCCTTGTCTTCACACTGACTAGGCTGAGAAAGAGGAAAGGTTGGTCTTGCTGTCTCAAGGTGGTAGAGATGGAGGAGGTAGAAGGAGAGACAGGCACTCTCAGTGTAACTTATATTGAAAAAAATCATCATCATATAAGTGGACCCAGTGCAGTTCAAACCCTTGTTGTTCAAGGGTCAACTAATTGTTTTTTGCTCTGTGGAAAGCTTTATGGCTCTACTTCCAGTTCAGAAAGTGCTGAGCATGTGGAGGTAACTTAATTTGGCCTTCATTTTTCTGCTTATCTACATACGCGTCTCAAAGTATTGTGAACCTTTTTGTACTTGGACCTGTTGATTTGTAGTCAATTTTTAGATTTTCCTCCCTCTTCTAAAATACAGTACAACAGGATATTTGACATGTTTATAAACAAACATTTATACTGCCATTTCAAGAACATTATTTTGGGCTGGGTGTAGTAGTTTATGCCTGTAATCCTAGTGCTTTGGGAGGCCGTGGTGGGATGATTGCTTGAGGCCAGGAGTTCAAGACCAGCCTGGGCAATGTAGCAAGACCCTGTCTTTAAAGAAAATTATTTTGGTAATGCTTTTAAGTGGTTGTTAGGTACTTTAAAGTTACAACTCAGGTACATAAAGTTTTTTGGGAAAATGATATGGTTTTCTTTTTTGTTTTATATATATATATACACACACACACACACACATACTCTATATTTCAAATTTTTGACTTTTTGTATTAACTTGATATGAAGACTGAAATTGTTGGGTAAAATTAATTGTGGTTGATAATTAAGATTAACATATGCTCTCATGAGCTTTGCAAGAGTAACCATGAGTCAGACTGCTAATATTGATCATTTATTGTGTCATTTTACAAAATTATTTTCAAGTTACAGGTTGTTATTAGTGCTATGTTTGTGGCATCCTGTAACGGTATAGTGTAGTTAGAGTTCAGTCAATATGTAGTATTTTATCGTAATTTATTTTGCCTTTTAATGTGTTTAGCCCAAAGCAGTGTCCACACCAGCACCAGCTACAACTCAGCAGTCAGCTCCTGCCAGCACTACAGCCGTTACTTCCTCTACCGCAACAACTGTGGCTCAGGCTCCAACCCCTGTCCCTGCTTTGGCTCCCACTTCCACACCTGCATCCATCACTCCAGCATCAGCGACAGCATCTTCTGAACCTGCACCTGCTAGTGCAACTAAACAAGAGAAACCTGCAGAAAAGCCAGCAGAGACACCAGTGGCTACTAGCCCAACAGCAACTGACAGGTAGGAACTGGATTCTAGGAAATTCTATCTCAAAATCCGTGTTTAACAGGAACTTCATGCATTTATTTTGATGATTGTTTTGATTAAACTGACTGTATCTGCTATGTTAAGCCTTTTTTAAATGTTTGACTAAAACATATGCTGTGTCTATTTTGATAGTTTGCTAAGGAGAATATAAGTACAAATTTTCATAATCAGATTTCTGTACTCTGTTGATTTGGGCAGGGTGGGGTGCAGTGGGAAGGAGAGAGCAAGTGAAAATCATTTTTTAATAGAAACGTTAGGAAATACAAATAACCAAAATGAGTCAAGGATTATTATCATGACATTGCCACCCTAATCATCATTTGTACTTGATCTGTATGCTTTGTGGTCATTGTCATGTATATCATAAGCATCCTTCCATGTTAGTAAATCTTTCCAGTAGTTTATACATTGTGTTTGGTTCTGACATTTGTTAGCTCTTGTAACCTGAACCTGTGGATTATTTCAATTTTTCACTGTTGTATCTGTATCTTTGTGAACTTGTGTAGAAATTCAAGCCTCTGCCTGTGTAGATCTTTAGGGGAAAAAGGGAAAAAGAGTGTTGGGATATTTGAGGAGCAAGAAATAATTCCTTATGGGAAGTTGACAGCAGAGACACCTCAACTAAGTGGCTACTTAGGCAGTTAGGATTATTGAGCAGTTTAAAACA
Source organism: Piliocolobus tephrosceles (assembly GCF_002776525.5). NCBI lineage: Eukaryota > Metazoa > Chordata > Mammalia > Primates > Cercopithecidae > Piliocolobus > Piliocolobus tephrosceles. The sequence continues at coordinate 31,723,369 of NC_045447.1, read as the reverse complement.
AGATTTTTTTTTTCTCCCCAGATGATCAGGTAAAATGACCAAATGCTTAAGTCAGAGAGGTCTCTTGGTTGGAAATCATTCAGCACAATTCCTTGATCTAAGAGCATGAGTTATATTATGACCAGCCTTCACTGGCACTACAGCTGTTTGTGCTTTGTGACTTAGAGCAACTCAGGACCTCAGAGGTAGTAGTTATATGATCCTTGCAGTCAGAGTCAGACAGTGGAAAACTGTGCAGTGACTGGAAGGGTTAACAGACATGGAAAGGGGTTAAGATATATATGACAATGATCAGAAAGATACAGTTGTGATCCTTCATTTTAGTGTTCTGCCTTTGAGTGTGGTTTCTGTGTCTGACTTAGTCAACCGTGTTTGGAGGAGTCTAAGCCACTCCTCCAAAGAATATATTCCCTAAGAATATAAGATGGGTTTAGGCAGTAAAATATTTGCGCTGTTACTTGCCTGGAACACTGCTTTAAGTATTCTGTGACACCATTGCCTAACTTGATCCATCTTTCCCATGTACAACTAGAAATGCATTCAACCGTCTTATCCTAGTGGATACCACGTAGAGTCAGGTTAAGCTGTTACATCACAGAGCTGTTGATCAGGTCTGTGTGTGAGAGGGAACTTAGAAATTTAAAAAATTGGTTCACCAAAGCACTTAAATATTGCAAACTTAATACGTCTTAAGTCAGTCGGCACAGTACATCTTATTCTCTTAATTGCTTTAAGCTCCTTTAAAAAAAACTTACAGTGTGAGAATTTTAAAGTTGATCAATACATTTTAATGTACTAATGCCATAGATTTAAATTTGTTTCTTCATTAACTCTTTTTTTTTGAGACAGAGTCTCACTCTGTCACCCAGGCTAGAGTGCAGTGGCATGATCGCGGCTCAGGTTCAGGCGATTCTCCTGTCTCAGCCTCCTGAGTAGCTGGGATTACAGGTGCATGGCACCACGCCCAGCTAATTTTTGTATTTTTAGTAGAGAAGGGGTTTCCGCCATGTTAGCCAGGCTGGTCTGGTACTCCTGACCTCAGGTGATCCACCCACCTTGACCTCCCGAAGTGCTGGGATTACAGGCATGAGCCACCACACCCGGCCCATTACTCTACTTTTATTTTCTTCCCGGAGTTGCAGTTTTACTTAACGTTATTCTAAAAAGAGCCAGGATTATCTTTTCAGACCTACAGAAGTTGCATAAGTAACTTGATGGTCAGTGATCCCCAAAAGCAGACACTAGAGTTTCTTAGTTGGACTTTGTATACCAACTGCTTATTCTTATTTCTGAAAATTTTACCTCAGAGAAATATAAGAAGAGAGGAACGAGAGAAACTCAGAAAACAAGCTGCTTAAATGCATCTTAGTTCCTTTATCTTTGCTGGAAAATATCTACTGTCCTGTGAAACACAAAACCTAGTGAATAATTATCAGGAGATAAGCTGATAAGAGTTTGTGGAGTGTCGGGAAGTCTGTTTATGACCACTGACCTGACGTTTGTTATTAGGGATTTGTTTCTTTAGGTCAGTTTTGTTCTTTTAAAAATTGTCTATTACAGTGCAAATTCCACTTGATACCTTCCTGAGAGGAACTGCACTTGTGCCCATGACCGTATTGTTTGTAATTAAAGGACAAATTGGAATCCTAAATTGACCTGTGGTTTATTCGTAGTAGAGAACAGGGCTACTCAAAGTGTAGTTGTCAGTAGGCTGCATCAGCATCACTGGGAGTGTGTTTGACATGAATTCTTGGGCCACCCTGGACCTGTAAATCAGAATTATCTGAGAGTGGATCCTGGAAATCAACAAGCCCTCCTGGTGAATACTTGGGATTCTTGAACTTTGTAAAATTTGAGAAACCCTGCTATCTGATACTACAAGACAGTTAAAGTATGTACTATATAAGCATGTTAAATGAGTGTGGTTTTGAGGCTTTGTTATTGAGTGAAAAAAGCAGGTTGCATAAGAGTATAGGCGATAACCATAAACCAGACAAAACCCATGAACAACAACATCGTACATTTTCTGTGGGTATGCATGTTAATGTGTAGAAGAGAAGTAGGCAAGCGTTGACATATAACTGATGAGTGGTTTCCTCTGTGGTTGGAGAGGGGAGAAGTAGTGAGACAGAATCAAGATTAAAGAATAGTGGTTAAAGTATAAGTACATCCAGTCTTATCTGTGGTGTTTAAAGAGAACTTTTTAAAGACAATGTGTGATAATAGTGTAAAAATTATTCTAAGGGAGACGAGTCTTACCGAATTTTAAAATGTATTATACAGTAGTGATTAAAACAGTTTGGAATGGCTCATATTACAAAGATTGGTCAGGGAAATCAACAGTAGCCTAGAAATAGACCCAAATAGATACAGGAACTTAATAGAAAATAAAGATACAATTTCAGAACAATGTGGGGAAAATGCTGTTGAGATCTCATCTGGAATGAAAAAAGAATGACCCCTCATACTATACACCTGCAAAAATAAATTATAGATGGATATGGATTTAATGCAAAAGAAAAGCCATAAACTAATGGAGAACAAGGGAACAAAAGAATAATCTTCACTTTGCGAAGTCATTCCTAAGCAAGACAACAACAAAAGTTGTAACAGGAAAGATTGATAAATTTGACTGTAGAAAGAATGTAAATGCAGGAAACCAAACTACACATTCCTTAGTAAGAGCTTAATTTGGTCTTTTAAATGGAATACTGTGCATCTGTGGGAAAAAATTGAAGTAGATTTGATTGTGCCGACATAGAATGATTGTTAAGTTAAAAAACACAAAAGCTTAAAAAACAAAACAACAAAAAAAAAGTAAGACGCAAATTGTTATTCTTTTAAATAGAAATTGGTGTCATAGTGGTGGTCTCTGGGTCAGGGGTGGGAAAAATTTAGTTTTTATATATTGTGCTTTTTGAAATTTTATTTTCTCTGTATTAGTTTTACAGTATATTTAATGAAGAACTTAAAAATTATACCAAAGGATTATATTAATCATAATATTCATATTGGGTGTTATGATGCCAGGCACTTTGCTAAGCAGTGTACTAGTGTAGCCCTACCCACAACACTCTGGAGTATATGATACTATCACTGACCATTGTACTGATGAAGAAACAGGCTTAGAAAGGTTCAGTAATTTATGAATCCAAACTTGGGTTTTCTGCTCTTACTATATACTACCAAAGGCTTTCTCAGAACTGAAATATAATGGGTGTTTTTTTTAATTGAGACACAGGTCTAAGTGTGTATGTGTGTCTGCTTTAAAGTTCCAACTACTACCTTTACCACTGTTGTAAACTGAAGTTTATTTTTCTTTGGCCTGCTCTTCATGGTCTTTCATAATTTTCTTTTATTGCAGACTTCTCTGTAGTTTCCCAACAGAAACTTAATCTTTTTACACTGATTTTCGTTACATTCAAACTTGGATTTAACCCATATCTACCTTTTTTGCATATGCTATATTTCTTTATTTGAATGTCTTCTTTCAGTGTCCTCGTTCAGAACTTATCTGTAAGATCTCATTATGTAAAGACTGTAACCTAATTTGGTTTCTCCATGTGCTATTTTACTATATACTGCTTTTGATATTTCTTCTGGTGTGACTTGATTTATAAATTATTTAACTTCTCATGTAAATTACTTCAGGTAAATAATTGTGCATTATCTTTTTTGTATTCAATAGACAGATGCTGTCTGTTAGGATATTATTTTATATATTTTGACATTTAAAATGATGGATTCTCAGAATAGAAAGAGTACCAAGATTGAAAATTTTTCCCAAACCACAAATGTTGTAGATAAAGCTTTTGGATTTAATCTACAAGAGACAGTTTAAATACTGTAGTCAGACTTTTATATTTAATTAAAATCAAAGAATCTGTTTACAAATTGGATAGTTACTAAACTAATGTAAATTAAATTGTATATACTTTTTAAAATGTGATTGTTCTAAAATCCTTTTACAGTACATCGGGAGATTCTTCTCGGTCAAACCTTTTTGAAGATGCAACGAGTGCACTTGGTAAGTATCTACTTTTCCTTGTAAACAACCTGTGAAGAGATAGGTAAGAGGCTTCACTTTTCTAGATCATGATAAAAGTGTTAATAATTTGCATGGTTATTTATAATCAAGCTGTAAAATGATTGAATTAAGTAATTATTCAATTAAGTGTTACTAAAGACTTTTAAATTAATATTTATGTATTGAGTTATTTAAAACTTGCTCTGAGTTGAGCATACTTGGTTAAAGCAAATAAATTTCCATTTTCCAGATGGAAATTTTAAATGTGATCCTAACATGGTTGATCTGTGTATGGGTTTATTACAAAGGATCTTTGAAATGGATATGACATTTTTCTAGATCTGTCTCACACTTCATGTGTATTCACCTTCAGACTTAATTCCAACTTGATGGCACTGTACATTCCCATCTATATCATGTTGCTTGCATTGGCTTGCAGCAAAAATGCTTTTTTATCCCAATTTTTACCTGCTGAATAATGCCTTTCCATCTCCCGTTCACCCCAGTCTGTCAAAATGAAGCACCTTTTTTTTTTCTCCCATTGTAGCATCTCTGATATAGTTCCTGCTAATTACTAGTTTATTGGCTGGCAACTCCATTCCTACTGTTTGGTGCTCTTAAATGGCAGGAAGGGAGAAAGCAAGGAATAGGTAGAAACAGCAGCTTTGGTGCAGTACAGGCTCTGGATTCCTGCTTAGCTTCTACAGCAGCAGAGTTCCAACAGCAGTACCACCTCCTAGCATCTGAGTTGGTTCTCTGACCTAGTTGGGCTGGAACTCCGTGGTGCCCTCGTTGCCATGGAAAATGGCATGTACATGTAGTAAAAAAAACAGTAGTTTAAATTATCTGAGATTGCCTGGGTGTGCCAACCCCAGATTTTCATCTTTGAGGAACAGTGTCCTAAAACACACTGCTATCAAATACAGTATGAGTTAGTCTCCAGCCAGGAAAACGGAAACCACTCTATTTCAAACAGGGAAAGGCTTAATCTCAGGAATTGTTAGGAATTGGAAGGGCTGGAGAATAGGATTACCCAGAGATCAGTAAACTGTCTGTGGCCTCAGGGCTGGAGCCAGCTGGCACTTGCGGCTAATGGTGCTGGAGGCTCTGGCTGTGGTCACTGCTGCTGCAACTGTAATGCATTGATGCTCCTGAGTGGGAGCCTGGGAGGCCATGCTGTAGCTGCTGCTGCTATACTCAAGCCTCTGTGACGATGTCTTACTTCCCATTCTCAACTTTATGATCTCGGGATCCCTCTACATTTTCATCTTTAATTTACTCAAGTCTCTATGTTGATTCTCTGCTTTTTTATTTTATTCTGATTTATCTTGTTGCTGCACAAATTAACCTTGCTTGTTTAAACTTTCCTTCTTTGGCTTCTGTGACACCACTCCTCCTGATCCATACCTCAGGCTCTTCTCAAGCTTTGCTTTGCTTTTCTTCTCTTTTCTTTCTTTCTTTCTTTTTTTTTTTTTTTTTTGAGATGTAGTCTCGCTCTCTCGCCCAGATTGGAGTGCAGTGGCGTGATCGTGGCTCACTGCAACCTCCACCTCCCGGGTTCAAGCAATTCTCCTGCCTCAGCCTCCTGTGTAGTTGGGATTATAGGCACGTGCCACCACGCCTAGCTAATTTTGTGTATTTTTAATAGCGACGGGGTTTCACTGTGTTAGTCAGGATGATCTCAATCTCCTGGCCTTGTGATCTGCCCGCCTAGGCCTCCCGAAGTGCTGGGATTACAGGCGTGAGCCACAACGTCTGGCCAGTTAATTCATTTTATTTTACCTGACCATTAAATGTATGAGTTTTCTATGGTTCCATTCTAGGCCATAGTTCAAAGTTTAAACTATGGGAATGACCAATACCATCCATATACTATATAGATTCCCCAAATTATAGCTGCAGTACAGATCTCCCTCTGAACTCCCAAACTCTTATCTTGACATTGTCAACTAGAAAACTTAGAACTTCCATGACTTTAGGTTTCAAACTGACTCATTTTTTAATCCCCAGTCTGAGTCTTTCCTTTTGTTCCCTTCTTACTTGTACCATCATTCATTCATCCACCCTCTGCCTCTTTTGGCCCAGTGAGTCTGTTTCTTTTCCTTTCTCTCCTCTCCCCTCTGACCTCTCTTTCTTCTTCCTTCCTCCTTCCTCCTTCCCCCTACCCCCTCCTCCCCTCATTCCACAGTTACTAATGACTCCCTTTCTTAAAGTCTCTGGAATATTTGTTTTCACTGTCATTTAGTTGCCTTAGTTCGGGTCCTTATTTCACTTACACTCTTGCATTATCCTTATCCACCTGGTCTACCTCTTCCTTACCAGAGTATATTTTCTCAAAAGCAACTCTGATGGGGTCTTTGTTAATTCCTTTAATAGTTCCTCATGACCTAGAAAGTAAGTCCAAAGCTTATTCTTTTTAATATTTAAAATTTGTATATATTTAGGGAGTACAAGTGCAGATTTCTTACATGCATAATATGTGGTGGTGAAGTTTGGGCTTTTAGTGTAGCCATCACCTGAATAATGAACATTTATTGTACCAAACAGGAAATTTTTGAACCCACACTCCACTCCCCACCTTTTGTCGTTTCCAGTGTGTCTTATTCCATTCTATATGATGTGTGCCTATGGTTCAGCTCCAACTTGTGAGGACATGTGGTATTTGACTGTTTCTGAGTTATTTCATTTAGGATAGTGGCCTCCATAGTTCTATCCATGTTGCTGTAAAAAAGACATGATTTTATTATTTTTGATGGGTGAGTACTTTTACACACACACACACCCCATTTTCTTTATCTCATCCTCCATTTAATGATTCCATATCTTTACTATTGTGAATAATGCCATGGTTAACATACAAGTGCAGGTATCTTTTTGATATAATGATTTGTTTCCCTTTGTGTATACACATAGTAGTGGAATTTCTGGATTAAATGATAGTTCTGTTTTTAAGTTCTTTGAGAAATTTCCATGCTGTTTTCCATAAAGGATGTACTAATTGACATTCCCGCCGGCAGTATGTAAGCATTCTATTTGCTTCGCATCCTTGCCTGGCATCTGGTGTGAGATGGGGCATCTCATTGTGGTTTTAATTTGCATTTCTCTGATGATTAGTGATGTTGAGCATTTTTTCATGTTTGTTGGCCACTTGTATGTCTTCTTTTGAAAAATGTCCAGTCATGGTTTTTGCCCACTTTTTAATGGGGTTATTTGGTTTTTTCTTGATGTTTAAGTTCTAGATAATAGCACTTTGTTAGATTTCCTATGCCAGTGTCCAGAAGAATTTTTCTAGGTTTTCTTCTCTGTTTTTTGTAGTTTCAGGTCTTAATATTTAGGCTTTAATCTGTTTTGAGTTAACTTTTGTGTTTGATGAGATGTCTGGGTCTAGTTTCATTCTTCTAAATATGGCTATCCAATTTCCCAGCACCATTTGTTGAATAGGGTGTCCTTTCCCCAGTGCATGTTTTTGTTGACTTTGTTGAAGATCAGTTTGGTTGTAGGGTATGCGGCTTTATTTCTGGGTTCTCTATTCTGTTCCATTGATCGATGAGTCTGTTTTTATACCAGTACCATGCTGTTTTGATTACAATAGCCTGGTAATAGTATTTGAAGTGAGGTAATATGATCAAAGCTTATTCTGAATGACATAAGGTTCTTCATCACCACCTCTTTGGCCTCATTACTCTGTTTCTTGTCCAGTCTCTCTCGTTTTGTTTGTTTGTTTGTTTGTTTTTTTGAGACTCACTCTCTGTCTTTGTCACCCAGGCTGGAGTGCAGTGGCGCAGGCTCAGCTCACTGCAACCTCTGCCTCCTGGTTTCAAGGAATTCTCCTGCCTCAGCCTTCCAAATAGCTGGGATTACAGGCACCTGCCACCATACCCAGCTAATTTTTGTGTTTTTAATAGATACGGGGTTTCACCACGTTGGCCAGGCTGGTCTTGAACTCCTGACCTTAGGTGATTAGCTCACCTCGGCCTCCCAAAGTGCTGGGATTACAGGTGTGAGCCACCATGCCGGCCTCTCTAGTTCTTTTTACAAGTCATTTGCCTTTCGACTTTTAAGATCTAAAAAGTATCACACTGCTTATGGGTATTTTTTGAGATTCTATAATTTAACTAGGAAACATGATTTTAGGAATCATAGTGTAATGATTAGGTGTGGAGACTCTTCACTATCAGCCTGTGTTTTTATCTCTGCACCATGACTTAATACTTTGACCATTTTTTTTTTTTTTTTTTTGTATTGGAGACAGAGTCTTGCTCTTTCACCAGGCTGAAGTGCAGTGGCATGATCTTGGGTTCACTGCAGTCTCTGCCTCCGGGGTTCAAGCAGTTCTCCTGCCTCAGCCTCCTGAGTAGGTGGGACTACAGGCACGTGCCACCATGCCCTGATAATTTTTTTTGTATTTTTAGTAGAGATGGGATTTCACCATGTTGACCAGGATGGTCTTGATCTCCTGATCTCGTGATCCACCCGCGTCGGCCTCCCAAATGCTGGGGTTACAGGTGTGAACCACCACGCCTGGCCTTTACCAAATTATTAATCTCTCCAAGCTGTAACCTCCTCATCTTTTAAAGGAGTTGAAATTAAACCTTTCTTATGAAGTAGAGAGAACTAAAAGAAAAACACTATGTTAAAATAACGCAGTTCTGATTTTCTGTAGCTCTTAATTTCAGTTGTATTGATACTGATTTCTGTATCTGGGAATTAGGTTACTGAAAGTGTATTGCTACTTGAGTTGCTTTGTGCTCGAATTATATCAGTAGATAAGAAAATAAATAATTAAAAATTATTGTTTTATGGGATGGGAAAAGGAAAGTCATTATTTTAAACAAGATATCAAATGATTAATCTTTTTGTGATATTTAGGGGTTTTTTAGCTGTTAAACACCTTTATTTGGAAAATTCTGCAGAAAAAATTTATTTATTCAACAGATACTAGGTGTCAGCTGTGTTATCAGGGAAATATGCAAAATGGCATGGTTTTCTGCACAAACTTGCATTCAGTTGGGGCCAGAAAAAAATAATGAAACATTAAAAGAAAAAAAGATAAATGATATTAAGAACACAAAGGGCGTCCCTAAAGAAAAAACAGAAGGCTACCTGGGATGGCTAGGCAATACCTTTTAAATATAGAACTGAAGCATGTTGAAGGAACTGGCCATCTAAAGATGGCTGGTGTTGTGTAAAGGCCCTGGGGCAGGAAAAGGTGTGGCCTGCTGAAGTAACACTGGGAAGATGAGTGTGGTGGGTGGAGCATTGTTGAGGGCTGGGAGCCAGAAATCAGATGAGGGGTTTTGTGTGTGTGTATGTGTGTATGTGTGTTGACTTTTGCAACTGGCTGAAGAATAGATTGTAGATATGGAGACAAGAGTTGGAAATGGTGTGATCCCATGTAGAGACTGTTGTGGGCTTGTCTTCAGTGATGACAGTAGAGAATGAAGAGATGGGTTTGGGGTGTAATTTAGAGATCTAACCTACCAGGTATGCTGGTAAATGAGATGTGGAAGGAAGAGGAAAAGGAACTGAAATCCCCAGGGTTTCTGTTCAAGCACTTAGGTGAATAGAGGTGTCATTCGTTTAAAGAGAGCAAACAGATAATGGCGGGACACATTTGAGAGGGAAATCTGAATTGCAGTTAGTTGAGGAATGAGTGGAATGTGAGAAAGTGGACACATGTTCAATAGCTGTGGCTGTCACGGGAAGAGAGCGGATGGTTCCTCAAAGAGGAATTAGGATGAAGTCAAAGGAGGGAGGTGTTTTTGTTTTAGGGTGAAATATAGGACATAGTTAACTACTGACCCAGGATAATTACACAGAGGGGGAAAGATGTTGGTGGAGAAGAGAGGATAACCAAATCCAGTTTGGTATAATGGTCCCCAGAACACAAGCGGAAGAGACGATAGTTTTAAGTAAGGTAAGTTTATGAGGAAAATAACTTTCGTTTATTCAGAGTGTTATCTGTGCTGAGGGGAGGGAGCATAGGAGTCTGTAAGAAGTGACTTGTTGGAATATTAGCGCTTAGGGCATTTTACCAACTTTGTATAGTGTACAAGATTTTAACTTTCTAGCTCCTAACCTCTCTTTCCCCACTGTTTTAGTTACATAAGGTATCAAAGGGAAACTGAACTTGTTGCGTCAGAGTTGATGGTTTGAAATGCCATCCCTTCCCCAGCATGTTTTCAGAATTTGGTGTCTCTTCTTATCAGTTGCCTTCTTTGACCTCCTGATTCTCCCTTACCTTTGTACCTCATTTTTCTATTATACTCTGAAACGTATTATATGAATTTCCTGTTGCTACTGTAGTAAGTTAACACAAACTTAATGGTGTAGAATAACACAGATTAACTATCTTCTAGTACTGTAGGTTAGAAGTGAAACACAGGGCTCACTACTAAAATTAGGGAGCCGGAGTTCCTTTTTGGAGACTCCAGGGAAGAATTTTTTTCCTGATCCTGTCCAGTTTCTAGAGACTGTTCACATACCTTGGCTGGTAGCCCCTTTCTCCATCTTCAAAGGCAACAGCATAACATCTCTTATCCTGGTTTTGTCTCCTCCTCCTCCTCACACCTGTTTCTCTGACCCTCTCATCTGCCTCCTCCTACTATTCTTAAGGATTCATGTCATTATGCTGGACCCACTTAGATAATCCAGCATGAGGTCTCTATCTTAAAGTCAGCTGATTAGCAACCTTAATTTTATCTATAACCTCAATTTCCCTTTGCCGTGTAGCCTATTTATAGGTTCCAGGATGCAAACTGGAGGGCATCTTTGGGGGACCATTACCTACTACATATATGTTGTAATTTATACTGTTACTCATCTTTGTATTCCTAGCACAGTTGTGCCTGAAATGTATACATGAATCAAGAATGTATAGAGAATTCTTATTTATTAAATGTTCCTTTTCTTTCCCCTCCACCCTCCCTTTTTAGTGACGGGTCAGTCTTATGAGAATATGGTAACTGAGATCATGTCAATGGGCTATGAACGAGAGCAAGTAATTGCAGCCCTGAGAGCCAGTTTCAACAACCCTGACAGAGCAGTGGAGTATCTTTTAATGGTGAGAAACATGTTTTACTTTACTCCATCCTAGTTGTTTAAGATCAAAATCTCAAAGAAACAGATTTTAAAGGACCGGCTCACCTGTATGATATATGCTAGATGATATACAGTACTTTTTTTCTAGTATGTTTGTATTTTGTGTTAATAAAATGTAACCTTTTTTAATATAGTGGTCCAGCATTGTAGCAGCTTTTTAGGTGCCACTGTGCATGAATTATTAAGAACAAAAATTTTAAGCTTGAGAGTCTGGGCCAAATTCTTTTGCTTATACTATGTATATATCTGTAATAAGTTGCCAGCTTTTTAAAATCTGGGAAATTTCACCTATAAGTACAGATTTCTGGTTTATCTGGACAACTTTGGATCCCAGATTTTTGCAAGGGATTAAGGAAAATATTTTAGATCATAGAATCTAATTCATTATTCTCTGATTCACTGTTACCAATGTAACATCACGCATTTAACGAATGATGTTATTTACTTGGTTCCATTAGCATTTGAATTTGTTTTTATAGTCAGTAGGAGTTGAGGGACTTTTTGAATAAGGTTTTCTTTTTTTACTGGTAATGGGAGTTTTTGAGAAATAGATTGTTGTGGACATTGACTGAAACACTTGGTATTAAGATGAAAGTCTGCTACTTTTACAGATGTGACACAGGCTAAAGTAATTGAATTAACTTTTTAAAAATCTTCTATTCTATAATTGTCTGGTGTTTTGGAGTATTATCGAAGTCTGAATTGCCCTAAATACCATCTTAGAGTTGCTCTTTTAGTATCTTAGAGTTAACTCTTTTGGCAATTAATCCAGTTTAACCCATTCCTTTATGTCTAGGTTGTCCTTTGTGTCTAAGTTGTACTTCTGTTAAAATTTCCTTTCAGGTAGCTGCCTAGTTTCAGAAGAGTCAGTTATAAGCCTCATAACTGTACTCTGCCTCCACTATTTATTTGCCCATGCATTTGGATGTGAAGTTCACAAAACCTTTTCTTAGCATATTATTTTATCTTTTTAAATTCAGTTTTTCATTGTCTTCTTGAGTAGTGTCTTTAAATGCTGGCAGTTTATCCAGTTTGTTTGGAATTCTGGAATTAGTAATTGTTGTGAATTTGTTTGGTGAGGAGTGCATACCCTAAACAGATTGTATAAAAGTATTAGCTTTTATGGAGTGGCTTTCATTTACACCTGATTTAGAATTCTGCATAAGTTCAACAGTATCAGTTATTTTGATCTAATGAATGTGGAGTTTTGAGGTATAAAAAAAAAGAATCATTGTTACCAAAGTTGCTAAATGCTAAAACTGCTGTATAGCATCAAATGCAAATAAATAGATGAGTCATGAGTTCATCAAACAATTTATAACTAAAATGTTTTTTGTATGTTTGCTGTTTGTTTCATAGACTGGAGGGGAAAAGTTGCCTTTAACTGTTACTAGTTAACAGATAATAAGGTGGATGGATGGAAAGAAGAAATGTTGAGCACTTATCTAACAAGAGGCTATGTAACATGTGTGAGAATAGAGGTCAATCTGTAGCAATGAAGATTAACTTTTTAGTTTAATGAAACAGAATTTGATGGACCCTCTGGATCCTAAATGTAGTTTGTTAGCACTTAAATAACTGCCCATCTAAGTTAAGGGTTTGAAATGATGAACTCATTCAAAAACATTGATTTTAATGCCTGGAGTGACATCTAATGCATGCATCCATTTTCCGGCTGTGATGACCTTCATCCTTTATATGTTGTTGCTTTTGGCTTCTGGCTTATTAGGAAATGGAAGCATTTATCATCTTACTCAATTGTAATACTTGGTTCTTTATTCTCTTCTTTTCAAAATCTGTAAAAACTTAATAAAGACTTTTTAAAATTTTTAAATGACAAGTCTTATCAATCATGTGCATCAGAATAGGTGTCCCACAAGATTTTAGTACATGCAGTTTTAAGCTCTTAATAACTTTAAAAGATAAGTACTATAAACTTACAAAAGGCATCACCTAAAAACTAAATGGTTTCAGTTTATTTTAGATCGATTTTGTGCGTTTTGAAAAATTAAATTTTTGGAGATACTTGAGTAGCTCATATTTATGAGATACTTTGACACTTTATCAAAGAAACGCTTTACTCAAAAGTATGTCAAATTTATGAGATATTTTCTGAGCGACACTTACTCAGTACCATGGATCAGTGGAGGAGATCCTCCTGCCTGACCGCTGTGTACCTGGTCTGTATCCATTAGATATTTTTTTCCCCCAGGAGTCATTTCAGAACTGTGAAATTTGCATCAAAAACTCTTTTTGGATTATCTTAAGCTAAGATTGCAAATTCAGTCCTTTTTGTCAGTGAGTAACAGCTGATGAAGATTTCTAAGAAGTTAAAAAGTCAACTGAAGTAATAGGTAGCACAAAAACCTTTGGTTATGTTCAGTTTTAAGAAGGTACATGTATCAATATTTTTCAACTTTGACGCCAATTATGTGTGCCTGGTAGGCGTCTTACTGGACAACACAGGGAAAATTTCCATCATCATGGAAAGTTCTGCTGGACAGTGCTGCTTTGCATTATTACAGCAATGTGGGTTTTTCTATAATGCACCCAGGTCATTTCTAATCTAATTTTAACCCATGCAGCTTAATAATCCTTTACTTTTAATTGAAGCAGACATCTGTTTGATGCTTTTGAAAATCAGACAAGATGTTAAATAGACTATAAATCTTTTACTCTGTATAATATTTAATTTTGCCTGAAGGGATATCTTAAAGCTTGAAAATTCTGTTATAGGGAATCCCTGGAGATAGAGAAAGTCAGGCTGTGGTTGACCCCCCTCAAGCAGCTAGTACTGGGGCTCCTCAGTCTTCAGCAGTGGCTGCAGCTGCAGCAACTACGACAGCAACGACGACAACAACAAGTTCTGGAGGTAAAGTGGAATCTTTTGGATGGAGAAGGAATGGCCATGAATTTTTAGTGTAAAATGATTTAATCTGAAATACTTCAGAAATGAGGTTCATTCCCAGAGCAGTTGAATGATTAAGTTCTCTCTTCACTAATGTTTGAGAAGGGCCCAAAAGAAACTCTCCCAAGTGGATGTAAAAGGTATCCTTGCTGATATTAAACATCAGTGTTGCAGTTTTGTCAGAGGGCATATTCTGTTTTATTTGTTTTAAGGAAAAGATGCTTTCCAGTTTGTATTTAGTGTTACTTTCTGATGCTGTTCAGAATGGTTTGCTCACTTTGTCTCTTAACTCTCTCCATAAATGTTACAAAGTGTATGTAATTTCAAAGCCAGCAGGATTTCAGTAGTTATACAACCAAGGAAATGAGACCCTGAGAGGTTTCAAACCTTGTATCTAGAGGAGAAAGCAGAGCTTGAATTGAAGTCTCCTTACTGGGGTACTGACCATACCCACACATTGCTATAGGTCTGACTACAGAGCAGAGCCTGGAACCTGTGGTCGGCTTAGGAATGACGCGGTGTTCTCCTTCGTTCGTTCTTCTGTATATTAATAAAGTAATATAAACTGTTGATCTTGAAAAGGCCACTCTTCTATGCATTTCCTAGCTCTGATTATGATAGTCACCTCTGGTTGACAGAGGTCACTCAGTGCTTTGTGTACAGTCTCCAGAGGACAGGCCTTTTGTTTGTTGTGATTCAGCATGGGAGTGGAAAGAGATGGCCACAGCTCTGCTTTGGATTTGGGGTTCTGTTCCTTTCAGCACTTACTAGGTAACATAGTCTCTAAGTCTCATTGCCTTCACCTATAAAGCTAGTATTATATATGGAAGAATAAAAAACCCATGTGCTATGGTCATTTCAGTTTGAATGATTGTCTTCCTGAATAGGAAATTACAACATACATCTAAAAATTCTCTTTTCTTCATTAGTAATCTCAAAAACATAATTCCTTTATGTACGATTTTTGGTTTCCTATAGCATAACCAGAGAAGTACCAGCACCCTGAAAAAGCCACAAGTTCTGTATTTTATATTTTATTTTGGCATTATTAACATTTATTATTGTGAATGGATTTTAGACTGAAGAGTTTAGGTATATTAGTACTAGATTGCCATACAGCTTATTTATCTGAAGTTTTTGTAGTTTTTATTTATTTGAAGTTTTTATTTTATTTATTTATTTATTTACTTACTTATTTATATGAAGTTTTTGTAGTTCACAAATGTTTGAAATTTAATGGTAATAACCAGAAGTCTTCCTTAATGTAAGTTTGTATTAAAATTTCTCCTGATTTGCAAGTCCGACCTCAGACTTTAAATATCTTTCTCTACTTTGGTTTAGCATTTCCTAGGAATTCAAGCTCAGATTGTGTTCTTCTAGGGGTTTTCATTGTTTATAAAGTAGTGAGTTTTTGTTTTTGTTAGTTGTGGTGTATATTTTTCTTAGGAACTTTTAAGGAACAGGAACAATTTTTAGTACTTTTTATTTTGATAGAACAAGTTTCTAGGATTATTTTATAACATTGAGTGCCAAGGGCAATTATAGACAAGTTTGGTTCATGTTACAGTCAGTGTTCTGTACTCCCTGCATTTGCTAATAGGAGTAATTTTTGCTGTATAAAACTTGCAAGTTGATACGGTTGGAAGATTTAATCATTATTTACTTCATTTATTATATCTGAGAAATCATTTTTTACTTGATATGTTTGCTGTCTAAATGTATTGTTTAACCACTCTTTGTATATGTATTTACTGCTTTTGTTTAAAAACGTTTATGTGTATTTTAGGACATCCCCTTGAATTTTTACGGAATCAGCCTCAGTTTCAACAGATGAGACAAATTATTCAACAGAATCCTTCCCTGCTTCCAGCATTACTACAGCAGATAGGTCGAGAGAATCCTCAGTTACTTCAGGTGACTAATCAGTGTCAGTTTCACAAGTGGGTTAGAGTGTATCACATTTTGAAAAAGTCCATGAACGGTCCTTCCCCGCCTCAAATACAACGCTGCATTTGAGAATGGTGAATGTATTCTTCCAAGCTACACTTAGTAGAATGTTGTAATCTGGATAGGTGTACTAAAAAAACAGTTGGGATATAGAGGTTGGGTTAAATTAAGTTGACCAACTAATAATAAGTTTGGGAAACATTTTATATTTCCTTCTTGGAGATTCCCAGTAGACATTAATATATTAAAGAATTTGGGAAGCTGTTTAACAAAGAAACTGCCTAACTTTAAATCACTTTTTACAAGCCTATTACTTAGTTCCTTTTTCTTAGGAACTTCTAAGCAATAGGAACAACTTACTCTTAGAAAAAATAGGTGTGGGGCTTCTTTAATGCTCAGATCACCAAGTATTTTGAATTTTATACAGCATTTTAGTGCCCACTAGTGTGGAAGGTAAAAACATATGCAAGTATACAGAATAAGTTCTGTTCTTATAGTGCCACAGTAGTTTGCTTGCTTGTTTTTTAGCACAGGAGGCTCAGAGCACTTAAGAATTTGAATTTCTTCACTGTTTACTTTGCCCAGAAGTACTGCATTTCTTTACTAATGTACAAGAAATCACATCCTTCCAAAGACTGAATAATCCAGAATCACTAAAATACTACGTTTGCAAAAGTGTAGCCTTTTCTCTTAGTGATATTTAGAATTCCTCTGTTCCTGTAGATGCTTGATATCAATGTATTATTTTTCTCTGTCATTCACATCACCACAGCAAATTAGCCAACACCAGGAGCATTTTATTCAGATGTTAAATGAACCAGTTCAAGAAGCTGGTGGTCAAGGAGGAGGAGGTGGAGGTGGCAGTGGAGGAATTGCAGAAGCTGGAAGTGGCCATATGAACTACATTCAAGTAACGCCTCAGGAAAAAGAAGCTATAGAAAGGGTGAGTTTAAAACTTTAAAAAAGTTAGTTCTTGGCTGGGCTCACGCCTGTAATCCCAGCACTTTGGGAGGCCAAGGTGGGCGGATCACCTGAGGTCAGGAGTTCAAAACCAGCCTGGCCAACATGGTGAAACCCCATCTCTACTAAAAATACAAAAATTAGCTGAGAGTGGTGGCACGCACCTGTAATCTCAGCTACTTGGGAGGCTGAAGCAGGAGAATTGCTTGAACCTAGGAGGCAGAGGTTGCAGTGAGCCAAGATTGCGTCACTGCACTCCAGCCTGGGCAACAGAGTGAGACTGTCTCAAAAAAAAAGAAAAAAAATTCCTTAGTCACACTAGCCCCATTTCAAGTGCTCAGAAGTCACATGGGGTAAGTGGCTACTATTGGATAGAACCAATGTAGAACATTTTCGTTTACTGGAGATAGTTCTGATGGACAGAGCCAAAATAGAGCATTGTCCTATGGATTGCGGTAAAGATAGTCTCCTCTTAACCCTGTTCCCCCATCTTGTCTTCTGTGAAGCCAAAGGACAAGCAGTAAAGGTATAATTTTATTGCTGTGTTAAAATTCAAGAAGAAAATGTCTTAGAAATATATACCCAATTCTAGATTTTTTCGAGTTTTTACTTGTGTTTATTTTTTATTTATATTAAACATCAGAACTCTGCTATCCTGATTCCAGTAACCTAGTTTTTATATCGTGATTAGTCATTCTTTTTCTCCCTCATTTTTACTATAAACAGGGAATCGTAGTAATCATAACACTTGCCCTGTCTTGTCTTACAAAGTGTTTTGACGTGGAAATCACATAAAGTGCATATTAGTGTGGCTTTCTAAGTAAGTTTTGAAATTGGGAAGTGTTAATTGTTCCCATTTTATTATTGTTTCTCAAGATTGTTTTGGCTGTTCTGGATCTTTTGCATTCTTGCACAAATTTTAGCATCAGCTTGTCTGATTCCTGCAAAAAAAAAAAAATGCGGTTGGGATCTTGATAGGGATTGTTTTATTCTATAGATGAAATTTGTGGAGTATTGCCATATTAATAATAAGGTTTTTCTATAATTTCTTTCAGTAGTGTTCTGTAGTTTTCAGTGTCGAAGTTGTGCACTACTTTTTAAAAGATTATTCCTAGGTATTTTTATTCTTCTTGATGCTGTTATAAATGGATTTTTCTCGGCCGGGCGCGGTGGCTCAAGCCTGTAATCCCAGCACTTTGGGAGGCCGAGACGGGTGGATCACGAGGTCAGGAGATCGAGACCATCCTGGCTAACCCGGTGAAACCCTGTCTCTACTAAAAATACAAAAAACTAGCCGGACGAGGTGGCGAGGGCCTGTAGTCCAAGCTACTCCGGAGGCTGAGGCAGGAGAATGGCGGCGTGAACCCGGGAGGTGGAGCTTGCAGTGAGCTGAGATCTGGCCACTGCACTCCAGCTTGGGCGACAGAGCAAGACTCCATCTCAAAACATAAATAAATAAATAAATAAATAAATAAATAAATAAATAAATAAATAAATAAATAAATAAATGGATTTTTCTCTTAATTTCATTTTCAGATTGTTCATTGCTAACTATATAAAAATACAATTTAATTGTGTATATTGATCTTTTATCTTAAAACCTTCTTGAACTCTTATTTATTCATTAAGTAGTTTGTGCATGTGTTCATTAGGATTTTCCATATACAAGGTCATGTCATCTGCAGATAGAGACAGTTTTACTTCTTTTCCAATATGGATACCTTTTATTTCTTTGTCTTGTCTAATTGCCCTATCTGGAGCCTCCAGTATATTATTAGACTAGCAAGAACCAACAATATCCTTGTTTGGTTCTTGATCTTAGGGGAAAGCATTCAGTCTTTCATCACTAAGTATGATGTTATCTGTGGGTTTTTTGTGGATGCCCTTTATCAGATTGAAAAAATTCCCTTCTGTTCCTAGTTTGTTCATCAGAAAAAGGTGTTGGATTTTGTCAAATGTTTTTTTCTTTTTTTATTAAGATAATCGTGATTTTTGTCCTTTAGTATGCTTTTATTACATTGATTGATTTTTGTATGTTGAACCAACCTTGCATTTCTGAGATAAATTTTACTGGTCACAGCGTATGATCCTTTTTATACGTTGCTGGATTTAGCCTGTTTATATTTTGTTGAGGATTTTTGCATCTGTTCATAAGTCATAATGGTCTGTAGTTTTTTTGTGATGTCTTTGAATTTGGTGTCTGGGTAATACTGGCCTCTTAGAGTGAGTTGGGAATTACTCTCTCCTCTTCTGTTTTCTGGAAGTATTTATTAAGAATTGGTGTTAATTCTTTGAACAGTTGATAGAATTGACCAGTAGTCTGGGCCTGGGCTTTTCTTTTTGGGATGTTTAGTGATTACTGATTCAGTCTCTTGTTAGTTGTCTGTTCTACTTTTCTATTTCTTTTAGAGTCAGTTTTGATGGTTTTTGACTTGAAATTTTTGTATTTTATCTGAGTAGTCTAATTTGTTGGCATGCAGTTGTACATATTTCCTTATAATCATTTTATTCTTTTGTTAAAGTAGTAATGTTCCTGCATTTATTCCTGATTTTAGTAATTTGAGTCCTAAGATTTTTGTGTTTTCCCTTCAGTTTAGCTAAAGGTTTTAATTTTGTTGATTTTTTTTTTTTTTTAATGACAAAAATAACTTTGGGTTTTATTGATTCTCCCTATTGTTTTTCTAGTCTTTTTTTTTTTTTTTTTAATGTCTCTGTAATGTTTATTTCCTTCTTGCTTGCTTTAAGTTTGTTCTTCCTTTTTTAGATTAGGTTTAGTTTAGATCTTCTTTGTTTAGTTTTAGTTTAAGATTAGATTATTATCTACCTTTGTTAGCATAGATGTTTATAGCTATAATATTCCTTCTGTGTTTATTCTGTAAGAGCATTCCATAGGTTTTAGTATGTTGTGTTTTTACTTTCTGTAATCTCAAAATGTTTTTCAGTTTCCCTTTTGGTTTCTAATTTAATTCATTCGTTATTTAGGATTGTGTTAATTTCTACAAGTTTATGAATTTCCCACATTTTCTCCTTTTCTAAATTCATTCCATTATAATCAGAGAACATACTTTCAATACTTTTCAACTTATTGAGGTTCGTTTTGTGGCTTAACATGGTATTTCTGAAGAATGTTCTATGTATACTGAAGAAGAATATAATGTAGTTCTTATTGTGGTCTATAAATACCTGATAGATCTAGTTTGTAATCAAGTCTCCTTCCTTAGCTGTTTTATCTGTTATTGAAGGTGGGGCTATAGATTTCTCTTACTATTATTGTTAATTACCAATTTCTCCCTTTAATTCTCAGTTTTTATTTTATGTATTTTGTGGCTCTGATATATATGTTTATAATTGTTGTGTCTTCCTGATCCTTTTTTATCATAAAATGTCTTTTGTTTATAGTAACAATTTTTATCTTAAATCTCTTTCATCTGATACAGCCATTCTAGCTCTTTTTTGGTTACCATTTGCATGGTATATACCTTTTTTGATCATTGTGTCTTTGAATCTTTAAATTGTGTGTTTTGTAGAAGCAGGCAGTTGGATTGTACCCTTTACTTCACCTATCCTAGCACTGATCTGGATAAAACCCAGATAACAAACGGATTTTTAAATTTCTTCTCCTTTCATAGATCAGTAGTTATTCGTGATGAATTGGGATTTTTGCCCAAATTTTAAGGGTCATTTCCGAATATAATCTTAACAGCAGTCCTCAACCTTTTTGGCACCAGGGACTAGTTTTGTAGAAGACCTTTTTTTCTACCAACAGAGGTGGAGTGGGCGCAGTGGTTTTGGGATTAAACTGTTCCGCCTCCGATTATCAGGCATTAGTTAGGTTAGGAAGTGGGGCGAGGTGATGGTTTTGGGCTGAAACTGTTCACCTCACATCATCAGGCATTTGTTAGGCTATCATACGGAGCACAGAACCTAGATCCCTCACATGCACAGTTCATGCTCTTATGAGAACCTAATGCCGCCACTGATACAAAAGGAGATGGAGCTCAGGTGGTAATTCAAGTGATGGGAAGCGGCTGTAAATACAGATGAAACTTCACACTTGCTCACCCACTGCTCACCTCCTCTTGGGCGGTCCAGTTCCTAACAGGCCAATGGGTGGTGCCAGTTCACCATCTGGGGGTTTGGGACAGGTGATCTAACTCAAGGTGATTGAAACAATTGAGGAGGCTGACATTTGGCTGAGTTTTTAAAGGCTTTTAAAAGCAGTGAGTATTGTTACAAGTGATTTTTAATAGACTAGGAAAATGAAATTAAGTAGCTAGTATTACCATTTAAAATGCTGTGACTGTTAAGCAGATAAAAATAGAACACTGTCTTTACTTCAAAATGTACCATGTGTTATTACTACTAATTGGTCACCTGGTTTTCTAGTATGGAGTGTTGAATAAAGCAAGGAGATTGAGAGTGATGTTTGATCCAAATGAAAGACATGAGTTGGCATTAATTAATAAAACATTTGCTTTTAATTTACAAATAATTAGATGAGGTGGTTAAACTCTACTCCAGGTACTCTCATCCTTATCTTCACTCTTAATATACTAAAAACCATTTGATTTACACATTTCTGTAGAGTCATTTATTTTTAAACCATAGCAATTAGCAACTAATGTTTAATGAGGCCAAAGAGTATTTGCATAATATCTCTTAAGCTTTAACTAGAAAACAAAGACTTTTTTAGGTGATTAGTAAAGGAAAGGGTCTAGATTCCATCTAATCCCTTGGGTTGGGCAGTAAATCCGTATTCAGATAGAGATGAATTCATGTAAAATTCTCAAGAGCTTTTTTGGGTTGCAGTATGTTTTTGAGTAATGATCTGTCTTTAGTGCTATGCTGGAATCTGTAATATGTAAGTAAAATTAAATGTGCCATAATTGGTGTGTTGGATTTATATTTTTTTCCTTTTTCTTCCAGTTAAAGGCATTAGGATTTCCTGAAGGACTTGTGATACAAGCATATTTTGCTTGTGAGAAGAATGAGAATTTGGCTGCCAATTTTCTTCTACAGCAGAACTTTGATGAAGATTGAAAGGGACTTTTTTATATCTCACACTTCACACCAGTGCATTACACTAACTTGTTCACTGGATTGTCTGGGATGACTTGGGCTCATATCCACAATACTTGGTATAAGGTAGTAGATTGTTGGGGGTGGGGAGGGAGGGATCTAGGATATAGGGCAGGGATAAATACAGTGCATGTCTGCTTCAATTAGCAGATGCCGCAACTCCACACAGTGTGTAAAATATATACAACCAAAAAATCAGCTTTTGCAGGTCTTTATTTCTTCTGTAAAACAGTAGGTAACTTTTCTTAGGTTTCACTCTTTTTAGTGTACTAGATCCAGAAACTTAGTGTAATGCCCTGCTTTATATTTCTTTGACTTAACATTGGTTTCAGAAAGAATCTTAGCTACCTAGAATTTACAGTCTCTGTTTCATGGCAACACTGGATAATGGCTTTGTGAAATTAAAAGAATTTTTGTAGCGACTGTAAACAGAAATGCCAAATTATCAAAGGTTAATTGTTGCTGCTTCAAAAATAAGTATAAAATTAATGTGTAAGGAAGCCCATTCTTTCATGTTAAATACTTGGGGTGGGGGGGAGAAAGGGAACCTTTTCTTAAAATGAAAATAATTACTGCTATTTTAAAATTTCTTGATCATTGAATGTGAGACCCTTCTAACATGATTTGAGAAGCTGTACAAGTATAGGCAGAGTTATTTTCCTGTTTACATTTTTTTGTTTGTTTGTTTTGGGGAAAAATTGGTAGGTGTCTAATTACTGTTTACTTCATTGTTATATTGCAGTAAAAGTTTTAAAACAACCATTGCATGTTTGCTTTTGATGTATCCCTTTGTGAAATTAGCACTTTTGGGGCCAATGGAGAAATGCAGCATTCACTCTCCCTGTCTTTTCCCCTTCCCTCAGCAGAAATGTGTTTATCAGCAAGTCGTGAGTCAAACTGCTGCCTTTTTAAAAACCCACAAA
Organism: Piliocolobus tephrosceles; assembly: GCF_002776525.5. Taxonomy (NCBI): domain Eukaryota; kingdom Metazoa; phylum Chordata; class Mammalia; order Primates; family Cercopithecidae; genus Piliocolobus; species Piliocolobus tephrosceles. The sequence continues at coordinate 31,700,424 of NC_045447.1, read as the reverse complement.
ATGCTGATTCAGTTCAAAATTAATGCAAATGTTGCAAAACTGGGTTTCTGATATTTGTAAATGTGTTTCTTTATTAGATAAGAGTGTATTACCATTAAAGTCATTAGTATAATATTGCTTTCAAAAAGAGATGGTAGAGAAAACTATAATCCAGCATCTTTTATTGCATTGGAAAGACTGGCAAAATCTTTTGGAAGGGTTGGGAGATGTGGCTGGAAAGGACTTTGGAAAATATACAATCAAGATATCTCATGGCATATTAAAAGAAAAATCTTAATAGCAGTGTTGGCTTTTATTTGGATTTTTTCATCTCAGTTTTTCCTTTGGAATCTCCTTCATTGGCATTGTTATTTGATCATAAACGGGGCAGATGTGTACTTGTTCAGTTTTTCAAATCTGTTTTCCTGAGTATAAATAAGAGTATTTAAAGAAATAATTTGGGTTGTTTTTGTTTTTTGTTTCCTTTTTTTTATTAACCATCTGATACTAAGATGATGAATTTGCACAGATTTCTCTCTGCATAATTTCTCAATATCTTTAGCACAGTATGGTGATGACTTTCAAGCATTTACATCACGTACTCATAACCTATTTCTTATGAAAATAAATGAAACTGGCTGGGTATGGTGGCTAACGTCTGTAATCCCAGCACTTTGGGAGGCCGAGGCAGGCAGATCACTTAAGGCCAGGAGTTCGAGACCAGCCTGACCATCATGGCGAAACCCCATCTATACTAAAAATACAAAAATTAGCCAGGCATGGTGGCGCACGCCTGTGGTCCCAGCTACTTGGGAGGCTGAGGCATGAGAATTGCTTGAACCCGGGAAGTGAAGGTTGCGGTGAGCTGAGATCACACCACTGCCATAAACATGACAGGCTTTTTGGACTTTGTATTACCTGTATGTTTTATAATGGATCATGCATAATTTCTCAGGAGAATAAAATGAGAGTTCGTATATACGTTCATCATTCAAGTCAGAGCAATGAGTTGGGAAAAGAGGTGGCATTTCTGGTCGGATAATGGAATACTGTCATTTATTTTATGACATTCTCTATCTGCTCAGAGCATAGTGAAAACTGGAAACAGAAAACAAAAAAAACAGCAGCCTCTTCCTTGGAAAGTGACAGCAGAAGGTGGCATGGAGCTTTTGTTCTTGGACAACAAATCTGGATATACTAAGATTAATAATTATCGGAAGACAGCTCAGGCCAAGTTTTGATCGTTCCTTACAGTACCTTGTTTATCTGCTTCTTAAAGAATCAGCCAAGACACCATAAAAGAAATAGGCTTTTTGTGCCTTTTGCTGTTATTGTTTAATTTACAGACTGTTCTGGTAAATCTCTTAATGTAAGTAGCTATTTGACTTTGGAATTTCGCATTTGAGGTGTATTGTCATTTCTTGAAATCTTTTTCTTGTTTAGTTGCTCTGTGGGAAATGTGAGGAAGCCTAAGTTTGTATATGTAAATTTCTTATGCCATCCTCTAGTCAAATTTTTTTTTCATTGTTTAAAAATACTGAAGTGTTCCAATATAATTTTTTCCTGTACTGGATGGCTAGGATTCTAGAGAATTGATTATAAAATATTTTCAATACATTCAACATTGCACTTCTCATTTTTTAAATGATTCTGTCACATAGAATCAGATTGAAAGTTGACAATGCTTCTGTCACTGATATTTCTTTTTACTTCAGTAATTGGTGAGTGTATCACATAGGAGGCCCAGGCACTAGATTGACTTTATTGGGTCTCCTGGTGCTTTTCTCAGTCAACACAGAGATGGGATATTTGCTGGGATGTTAAGGTTAGTGAGGTCTTTTAGGGAATGCATAAAATTTCCATTGTTCCATACTACTTGTCTGAAGCAGCCAGCCAAAGGCTGCTACAAGATGTTCTGCTGAAAGTAAGCAGTTGCAGGCAATGAGTGTTCCTGACCCAGTCAGTTCTGGTGGATTCTCCAGCCATAAAGTTCAGTTGGCCTCCCCCGTCCATTTTCCCCATTTTTCCTCCTAAGCCAAGGGCTGGCAAACTACAGCTTTGTGAGCCAAATCTGGCTTATACCTGTTGTGTGGTCCATGAACTAAGAGTGATCTTTACATTTTTAAATGGTTTCAGTTGTATATGTTTTTTTTTTAGCACATCAGCGTTTCAATTTACATTTCAGTGTCCTTAAAAGTTTTATTGAAACACAGCCATGCTCATTTGTTTACATATTGTCTGTAGCTACTTCTGTGCTACAGAGGTTTGCTGTTGGATAGCTGCAGCAGACTCTGTGGCCTGCAAAGCCTAAATAATCACTGGCCCTTTACAGCAAAAGTTTGGTGTCCCTGTTCAAAACCGACTAGTCTACGTAGACCTAAGTTATGTGATGCCTTTTATTCCTCTCCTGACATTCCTGGACTCTTGACTTCAGGTCTCAGCTGTAGTTCGGCTTCCATGTGACCGTCACAGATCTTTACAGAGGAGTGGTATAACCCCCATTGTCCACTCACAAAGAAACATTGTGAGCCGGATATACTGGCCTAGTGGTATCTAAGTGACTCTTGGATGTTGCTACACTGTTTCTTATTTTTATAGTAGGATAATGAAGTCCATCACGACATTGTCAAAAGCACCTGGCATAGTGTGACAAGTCAACCAGAAAAGAAAAGCCAGATGAAAGCATCTGGAAATTCTTATGGCCTGGGATTGGAGTTGGGGCAACAGGAGGAAGCGTCTTAACTGCAGCTGGAAGAAGAGTGGTGGAACCCTGGAGGGAGAAGTTACAGTAATTGGACCTGTTGTGGTGGGTAGGTGGGTAGCTTCCAGAACTGTGTACTTTGTGGATGGGAGGATGGAAGGGGGAGTGATGAGGCTGAGTGAAGGCTTAGATTTGCTAGGAAAAAGATACTGCACTGTCAGTAACATTTGGGGAACTGCAAGAACAGTTGCAAGTTGGTTGTAAAGAGCCTTCACTGTGGTGAAGTTAGATTTAGAAAGCAGTGGTCCCTCATGTAGGGTTTTCACTGTGGAGAGGAGGCTGGGAGGACCAAAGAAATGGATGACAAGTTTGCTTCCTGTGTGGTATGGTGCTGCAGATACCAACATGGCCTCTGCCGTTGAGCTTGATGTACTGTAACAATGGCCATTTTAATAGTAATGGATCCTTTACAGATGTAACCTAACTTGTCTTCCACGAGTACTAAATAGAAAATAGTATCCCAGACTTCTGTCTCATGTCTTAGTCGTACTTTTTTCCATTCTTGTTGACTTTGGTGTATGCACTCATCTTCCTATTCCAGAGCTTCCTAACTCGGCTTGCAGTAGGTATAGATGTTTAGAGATGGTGATTTTCCTCAGCCCATGAGGTCGTCTTCAAGGCAGCTGGGGAACCTGGGCTCTAACCCCAGGCAACCTCATCTGTTTTCCCAGTGTGTTATACAAGTATCGTGTTTGCCATGTTGAAAATATCAGAAAGTTCTGTCCTACACGTCTAACTAGCTTTCTAAATGAGCTTTGCATAAGTCAGGGTTCTCCAGAAAAAAAACAGGAAAGGAGATTTATTATGGAAATAGATTCATCTGATTATGGAGACCTAGCAGTCCTACAGTATGCTGTCTGCAAGCTGGAGAACCAGGAAAGGAATTGGCGTAGTTCAGTCCAAGATCAAAGGCCTGAGAATGCCGAGGGAGGGGTCAGGTGCACTGGTGTAAGGCCCATGGTACCCAGAACAGGAGAAAGGGGATGTTCAACTCGAGCAAATTGGCCCTTCCTCTGCGTTTTTGTTTGGGCCTTCAACAGAATGGATGACACCCACCTGCAATGGTGAAGGTGGGCATCATCCAGTAGATGTACTCTGGTCTATTGATTGAAATGCTAAACTCCTCTGGAAACACCCTCACCTACACACCAGAAATACCGTTTTACCAGCTATCTGGGCATCCCTTCACCCAGTCAGGTTGACACAAAACCATCACAGACTTCTCAGCTGTAAATGGCCCCAGTGTGCTGACCAGGACTGGAACTGCCAGTTGGGTTGCCACCTGAGGTTCCTGGGATGTTTGATACGGATAACTGGATTTGGATGTTGACAGCTTCCCCCTCTGTAAGTTTCAAAACTGTTTCAAAATTGTTTCAACATTGCTTTTGTTTGGCTGCACAATCATACAAACCATTATCGGTTTTGTTTGCACACAATAGCAGATTTGAGCACAATATATTGCTTCAAAATTCATTGAAAATTTGTCGAGAATATTTGGTGGTGGGACTATGTCTTAGAACAGCTTGGGGGTTCGGTTTTTTGTGTACTGAATCATTTTATGGACCCTGGAGTGATTTTTGCAGCTTAACATTTTAGTTCATTGTAGGCGTCTTTTTTTTGTTGTTGTTATTTTTTGCATAGGGAGTTGTCAGGCCTGCTTCTGCTTAACAGCATTTTGACCATAATTTTTATATTGTCTTCGGTTCTAAGGAAATTGCAAAGTTAAACTGTTTTTTAACCAATTCGTTACTTCTTAATTGTAAAATATTTTCAGTCATATCTTTAACTGTTGTAATTCAAGATGGTTTTATAATTTTTATACCATATTTGCATTTTTGCAAAGAGCATTGGCAGTTTTTTCATACACAGTTTCACACTTGCAGAAAAGTTGCAGGAACAGCACAAGAGCTCCCATATACCCCCCCACCACCACCTTAGAAAACCTTAGAAAATTTTACACTTGCACCAACATTGTCCTCCAAGCAAAAGGGCCCGATCCAGGTTAACACGCTGCATTTAATGAATCTCCAGTTCACTTTCCCAGTCCCTCTCCCTCCTTGATCTTTATGATCTTAACATTTTTTGAAGACTGTAAGACAGTTGTCTTATAAAATGTCCCCCAATGTATGTTTGGTGTTTCCTCATTACTACCCTTGGTATGTGTGTTTGGAGGAAACAGAAGTGCTGTTGTGCCCCTCTCGCTGCACCCCATAAGGTGACACAGGGGGTCAATTTGTCCCATCATTGGTGGTGGTCACTTGGACCCTGAGGCAGATGGCGTCTGCCAGTCTTCCCTGGAAAGTTACTCTTTGTCCCTTTGTATTGGATAAATATTTTATAGGGAGATGTTTTGAGCCTTTGTAAATATCCCATTTCTCATCAAAATATGGCACATTCGTTTTAGTATTGTTTCTTGCCTGAATTATTACTGTAATGGTTTCCAAGTGGTGATTTTCAAATTCCTTCTACATTTATTAGTTAACATTGTCCTGTATTCTTACTCTCTTTCCCCTCGTTTATTATTTGTACCTGTATAGACTTTGATTCCTATTTTATTCGATGGTGTATAATCCCTTACTGTCATTACTTTGATGTTGGAATTGTCCCGGGTTCTGTGATTGTGTGTTTTCTTTCTTTTTTTTTTTTTTTTGAGACGGAGTCTCGCTCTGCCGCCCAGGCTGGAGTGTAGTGGCCGAATCCTGGCTCACTGCAAGCTCCGCCTCCTGGGTTTACGCCATTCTCCTGCCTCAGCCTCCCGAGTAGCTGGGACCACAGGCGCCCGCCACCTCGCCTGGCTAGTTTTTTGTATTTTTTTAGTAGAGACGGGGTTTCACCATGTTAGCCAGGATGGTCTCGATCTCCTGACCTTGTGATCTGCCCGTCTCGGCCTCCCAAAGTGCTGGGATTACAGGCTTGAGCCACCGCGCCTGGCCTTTTTTTTTTTTTTATAGCAGAGACAGGGTGTCACCATATTGGCCAGGCTGGTCTTGAACTCCTGAGCTCAAATGATCCGCCTGCCTCAGCCTCACAAAGTGCTGGGATTACAGGCCTGAGCCACTGCACCTGGCTGATTGTGTGTTTTCTTAAAGCTGGCTTCTGTGTTTCAACATGCCATTACCCTCTGAGTACTTCCTTACTTTCTGGCACAGTAATGTGTTCCAGGCTCTTGTACTTCGTGTGCCCTAGTGCTGGAATCAGCCATTTATCAAAGAGCTCTAGCTCCCCTTAATGTAGATTGTATTTCGAAAACAAACCCTTGTTCTAGGCATGCTCACTGCTATTAAAGGGTCTCACTGCTCCCAAGCCGTCTAAGTGGACACACAGTAAATACATACTTATATTTACATTTGATACATAGATACTGAAAAGGGAGTTCACTCTGGTACCATTAATTCTGATCCAATGCCATAAGGTTCAGGCTGGGCATGGTGGCTGATGCCTGTAATCCCAGCACTTTGGGAAACCAAGGTGGGCGGATCGCTGGAGTCCAGGAGTTCAAGGCTAGCCTGGGCAACATGGTGAAACCCTGTCTCTACGAAAAATACAAAAATTAGCCAGGCATGGTGGCGCGTTCCTGTGGTCCCAACTACTTGGGGGGCTGAGGTGGGAGGATCGCTTGAGCCTAGGAGGTTGAGGCTCCAGTGAGCTGAGATCATGGCACTACACTCCAGCCTGGGTGACAGAGGGAGACCCTGTTTCAAATAATATAATAATAATGCCCTAAGGTTCATTCTGTCTTCTCCCTTCCCATATTTCTAATCCTTCCAGGGCAGTGAGAAACTTGGCTCCCGTTATCCTCAAAATAATTTCACCTTCCCTGAAGGTAACCAGCTCGTGCAGCACTCTGCTCCCTTTCTTGTGCTTAGCTGCCACTAGGCCACTTTCCTGCACAGGTGGGGCATTTGTATTTGACGTGGACTTGGAAGTGAAATGTGTTTGGATTTGCTAGTGTGGCGCTCCTATGATGGAGCTTCTAGGAAAGCACAGCTACATGGGAAAGGAAGGGCCTTATTTGTTCTGCTCCAGTTGCTGTTCCACCAGAAGGTTACCTCCTACTTGGAGTTTAGGACCAGTGTGTTTTAGGTGCTTCTTGTGAGAGACAGGGTTGGGGGTTAGGGGAAAATGCAGCCTCACAGGCTAGGCTGGTAGTACACCCGCCCCCCACCCTGGCATTGTGCCCTCCTCTCTGTCCTGGCACATGTTGCTGCTCTGATTCATGCATCCCATGAACAAGGAGCAGTTGCCATGTGGTTTGGAATTTTTCCCACCTCCTTTATGTTGCTAATTTTTTTGTATACAAAATATGGCCCCTCTTACAGGAAGCCTTCCCATGACCCCCTTTCCCCCTCTAATTTGGGCCAGGAACTCCTCTGGGTTCCCTCAGCTGCTTTTGAGTGTCTACCATCAAAACCCTGAACTGGGATTGTCTGCATTTGGTGTATCACTGAAAGCACTGAACGAGAGAAAACTGGTGGGCTCTTTCAAATTCTGGACTGTGCCTTTCATCTCTGTGTCCCCAGAACCTGGTGAAGGGTTGGACCAAAGGAGATGCTGAGGCATCATTGGATAGATAAACAGACAATGAACAATAGTTGAAATGCCTTTTGTCATCTTTCTTGCGGCCCTTAGCTCCCTCTTTACCTTTTCCAGAACGCTTTGGTTCTGAAAGTGGCCGGAGAAGATAGTCAATGAACAGTGCCTGAAAGGCAGCTCTGTTTTTCCTTCCTCAGCTCCAAGGACCTTTCCACCAGGTTCTGAAAGACTTGACACATAATGCAGTGAGCTGGCTGGTGGTGGAGACTGCAGGGTTCTACTGACCAGTTCCAGATGGGCGTGCATCTGAGACTTAGTTGGAGAGCACACTGACAGCTGCACTCCCAGAAAGCCTGTGCTGAGGCCAGGTCTGTGTGCCTGGGTTTGAACTTGGAGTCCATCGGGCCCCGATTGTTATCTTCACAGCCACATCAGCTGGGTGACCTCGGCCAAGTCAGTCTACCTCTGCTCTTGTTTTCTCATCTGCAAAATAGAGCTGCGGATGCCTGCCCCAGGTCGCTGGTGGAGATCAAGTGAGAGAGTGGATTGAGAACATCTTTACAAAGGCCAGGATTGTTTTTTGATGTGGGTGCCAACTGCCTACCCTGTAGTCAAAGACCGTCTGGGAAGAGAAGTTCTCTTTGCCTTTCTCCCATGACGAGCGTGTTGCCGAGTTATTTCCAGGAGCGTGGGGTGAGCCTCTTTGATCTCAGGGTGCCATTGCCTTCCCTGCTTCACTGTGATCGGCTCAGCGTTCCCAAGCGGCCAGTGGGCTTCCCACTCAGCTGGCCAGCACTGCCCAAGCATTCGGCGTTTGGAGAACAGAAAGTTTTTATTTTTGTGAGCTGTTTCTGAGCAATGCCTTGTTTCCTTCTGTCTGTTTCTAGGCCACAGGTTTGGCAGCTACATCCAACCTCCAGGTCAAATTTGGCAGAGAACCAAGCAAACCTGCCAAACAGAATGCCCACTGCGCCTTCCCATCTCGAGGAACTGTCTCTTCTCAATGTTTTCTTTTGATTTCTTCTGACAGTCTTGCTGCTCTTCCAGAGGCATAGGAACTCAAAATTGGGAAGGGCTTGAGGGTGACCCCCATGATCCAGTGCAGTGCCCCCACACGTGTGACTTCAGCCTCCACATGCACACTTCCGACAACTGCACACACTCCCTCCAGCTCAGACCTTTTGGATTTCAGACACTCCAGTGGTGGAAGGGTCGCTATGTTAGGATCCCTGATCTTCCTCTCTAACCAGGCTATCCTCAGGTTCTAGTTCACTTCTGGGGGTCACCCTGAGCCAATTTAACCCCTCTTTCCTATGCCAGTCCTTTAGGTCTTTGAGAAGAGTGGTTGCATTCTCTCTGACCACATCCTACCCTCTGGCCAAGTCTTCAACTGAAAAAAGTCCCTCAGTTGGAATGAGTGTATTGAGCCCTCCTCCATTCAGATGAACCCAATACTTCAGGAGGGGCTGAGCAATAGGCACTACAGGGGAGCCTTCACCTCCCTTGTTCTGTGCATAATACCTCTATTAATGCAGCCTAAATTTGGTCTTGCTGGTTTGGCAGCCACATCACACTGTGCCCTTAGATTAAGTGACTGTGCTAATAATACGCCAGACCTTTCAAGGTGTCTATGCATTTGGGGGTCATAAATAGCCTACTAAACAAATACTGCTGTTTTCATAAAGTTCTATTCTGGACCAAGAAAATGGAGCTATCATTTACAAGTCCAGTGTCTCACCCTGTGCTAAGTGCTTGTATGAGACACTTTTGCTCTTTACAAATGGGATAACTGAGGTCAGTCAGGGTAGAGCTACACAGCTTCCAAGTGGCAGAGCCAAGGGGCAAACCTAAGCTGATTGGTTCCGAAGTCACCCTAAGTGACACTATCTCCCTGTAGCTCCTGCCCCTTCACATTCCCTGAGCCAGTCTCTATCCCGCCTGTGATTTCTTTTTTTCTCTGCCATTTTGACAGTTATTTGTTCCTCTGGTGATTTGCCTGGTTATTGCTAGATTAGCAGTTCTTAACATGCACTATGAGGACTATTTTCAGGGGGTGATTCTATGAAATCAAAACTTTTTTTTTTTGAGTCTTGCTCTGTCACCGAGGCTAGAGTGTAGTGACGTGATCTTGGCTCATGGCAACCTCTGCCTCCTGGGTTCAAGTGATTTTCCTGCCTCAATAGCCCAAGTAGCTGCAATTATAGATGCTTGCCACCACACCTGGCTAATTTTTATTTTTTATTTATTTATTTTTTTTTTTTTAGTAGAGATGGTGCTTCATCGTATTGAGCAGGCTGGTCTTGAACTCCTGACCTCAAGTGATCTCCCTGCCTTGGCCTCCCAAAACTGCTGGGATTACAAGCGTCACAATTATTTTCATAAAAACACTAGGCCAGGCACGGTGGCTCACGCCTGTAATCCCAGCACTTTGGGAGGCTGAGGCCGGCAGATCTGAGGTCTGGAGTTCAAGACCAGCCTGACCAACATTGAGAAACCCCATCTGTACTAAAAATACAAAATTAGCCGGGCATGGTGGCGCATGCCGGTAATCCCAGCTACTTGGGAGGCTGAGGCAGGAGACTCGCTTGAACCTGGGAGGCAGAGGTTCCAGTTAACCGAGATCGTGCCACTGCACTCCACCCTGGGCAAAAGAGTGAGACTCCATCTCAAAAAAACAAACTCTTCTGAGTTTCTCAATAATTTTTAAGAGGGAAAAGGACATAAGACCAAAAAACTTGAGAACTGCCATGTTAGGTGATGGTTCCCTGTTAGATATGTCAGATGACTCAGAAAAGAGTACCTGGGAAGGCCACTGGGGCACTGGTGAAGTGTCCCCTCTTGTCTCCTGGAAACACGGTTGGAAACTCAGATACCTGGTGCTGTGTGAATCTTCTCTGCCATTCTGCTCTCCATTCCTGCTTTCAGGAAAACAAACTCTAAACTCCCTGCTTGGCTTTCAGCGTTCCGTATAAACTTGCTCCAATTTACACCTTCAGCGTGGTCTCCCTCCCTCCCCACCACATTCAATAGGGCCTCCTTATACTGGCCTTTTCCGCCCCTCTGGTGTGCTCTGCCTAGAAACTTTCCCCTACTCCTCTCTCCTCAGTAGGCCAACGTTTAAAACCCGCTTCAACGTGGTGAGGCGCGGTGCCTCACGCCTGTAATTCCAGCACTTTGGGAGGCCGAGGCGGGCAGATCACGAGGTCAGGAGTTCAAGACCAGCCTGGCCAACACGGTGAAACCCTGTCTATACTATTAGCCAGGCATGGTGGCGGCGCCTGTAGTCCCAGCTACTCGGGAGGCTGGGGCAGGAGAATCACTTGAAACCGAACGACGTTACAGGCTCTGTGAAGGCTTTCCTGCCCCAGAGCCAGCAGAGGATTGTTCCCTTGTTCCACTCCCTGAACATGTGGTACACAAACTGCGTATCTGACCATAGCTATTGATTTGCACATTTGTTTTATCGACACTGGCCTCAAAACCAAAAGCAAAACTGGCCTTATCGGCAGTAGTGGGAGTTCAGCACCTATAGCTGACAAGGGAACTGGAAGGAAGTTTGCTTGAAGTCTTTGAAGGATAAAGGGTGGGAGAGGAAGGAGAGTCTGTCTCACATTGTAGGGAGGAAGTAAAACGAAGTTTAAGTAAGTGATGGAAAAAGCCAGGACCTGACATGCCACAGGCCGAACACCTGGAGGGCAAATGCTGGATGCCCTGTGCCGGCACGCCCCCTTGTGGTAAGGGAGAGCCGTGTAGTTTCAGGGGAGGAGCACCAAGTGGCGAAGTCCCAGCATCCCCTGAGTCGCTGAACAGCTGTGGGAAATCAGGTCGCTGGAGGAAGGGAAGACGCTGGTCTAGAGACCCAGCTCATGCTTGCCTCTATTGCCCAAACTACAGGGGAAGGAGGAAGAGAACAAAACCTCTATATCTTAAGGTACCGAGGGTTCTATCTGCATTGACTCATGCAATTCTAAGAAGGGTCGGGCCGGGCGCGGTGGCTCACGCCTGTAATCCCAGCACTTTGAGAGGCCGAGGCGGACGGATCACCTGAGGTCAGGGGTCTGAGACCAGCCTGACCAACATGGAGAGAACCCGTCTCTACTAAAAATACAAAATTAGCCGGGTGTGGTGGCGCATGCCTGTAATCCCAGCTACTCGGGAGGCTGAGGCAGGGGAATTACTTGAAGTCGGGAGGAGGAGGTTGCGGTGAGCCAAGATGGCGCCATTGCACTCCACCCTGGCCAACAAGAGCGAAACTCAGTCTCTCTCTCTCTCTCTCTCTCACACACACACACACACACACACACACACACACACACACACACACACAAAATGTCATGCAGAGGAGGAAGCTGAGGTTTAGAGAGGGTTAGCTGTGTGCCCAAATTCTCATAACTAGAACATAGCGGAGGGAGGCTGGGGACTTACCTGGCTCCAGGCCTCCTCTGAGCCCATTTAGACCAATTTTGTGTGTGTGTGTGTGTGTGTGTATCTATACAAATGTTAGGGTTGGGGGGGACAGTGGGGTTTTCTTCAGTTATCTGAGATAGCTTGAACTTTTGCCCTCCTAAGCCATGGCTGGAGGAAGAGGCACAGGGAAAACTGATAGGATCTGGAGTCAGATGAGTGGATTTTTTCAAGTTTATTTTGCCGTAAATGCAGCAGAGTAGGGATAGAGAAGTCTGTCCCTTTAGAATAATCAATCCTTTCACCTTCAAAAGCCAACCAAATAAAGACAACTTGTACAAGCAGAAAGCCCTCTGGGAGGCATCCATAGGTCATGGCAGGATCCCCTATCTGGCCTGTGATACCACCTGAAGCTTACCCCCCCCCCCCCCCCCCCCATCCCCTCTGTCTAGCCCCGAGCCAGTCCAGGTGGTGCTATCTTCCAGCTGGAGCAATAGCCATTCTTAAGCCAGAGGTCCCTGCTGCCCCTGGGCAGGGGAGATGTCTGGGGAAAAAGTGAACCAAGAATCTTTCCAAAAGGCCACTCTTTCTTGTGGCCTGGAATGCCTTTTAGCCTCCTGTATCCCTTTCTATAGAACTTTACAAAGCTCCTAATCTCAAGCTACACAATGCAACTTTGAGCAATGATGGATTTGCAATAACCCCAGAAAAGCTGGCTTAGGCCTCATAGATTAGATTTCTGCATTAGCTTGGAACTCACACACATAACAATGGCTATTAGCCTGTTTCCGGGCCCAGGCAAAGAGGGCTAGCCTCCAGACCTTTGCATATATCCCTCCAGGGTCTCTCTGGATACTTCTTCCCCTGGTTTTCCCATTCAGCCTTCTAGACTCAGCCCTTATTCCTCATCCCAGATATTCCTTCTTCCCCAGGCTTTGCCACTGGGTGCCACTGGACCAGGACCCACCCATGACCCTCTCTCTGGACCAAGGGATTCTCATGAACACTTTCACCACCTGACACTGGACTGGGAGTCTCCTGTGACGTCCCTCACGCCCCCACTGGACCAGGAGTCTCCCATGGACTCTCCTGTCAATACTTGCCCTTGACACAAAGCATTGCCTCTGTCTGATTTTTCTCTTTTTTTTTCCATCACGAGAGTGTGAACTCCTGGAGGGCAGGCCTGTATGTTTTTCTTTTGGATATCTTACTACCTGGCACCTAGTAGGCGCTTAATACATTTTGGTTGAATACATGAATCAGTGACAAGGAGTTTCAAGCCTCAGATTAATAATTACCTCCCTAAAGCCTTCCCTGATGCTTCCCTACCATGATGAAAAAAAAAATTATAAGTGAACAACTTTTATTTTCAAAACTTTTTTTTTTTTTTTTTTTTTTTTTTTAAGATGGGGTTTCACGTTTGTTGCCTAGGCTGGAGTGCAGTGGCGCAATCTCGGCTCACTGCAACCTCCGCCTCCCGGGTTCAAGCAATTCTCCTGCCTCTGCCTTCCTGAGTAGTTGGGATTACAGACATGCGCCACCATGCCTTGCTAATTTTGTATTTTTAGTAGAGGTGGGGTTTCTCCGTATTGGTCAGACTGGTCTCGAACTCTCAACCTCAGGTGATCCTCCCGCCTCGGCATCCCAAAGTGCTGGGATTACAGGCGTGAGCCACCGTGCCCGGCCTTATTTTTTCTTAACCAATGAATTCATGTCATATATATTCAGAGTTTCTGCAGCAGAGTGATATGGGTTCTGGCCCTGGCTCTGATATTGTCATTGTATGTCTGTAAGCCCAGTTTTCTCATCTAGAAAATGGAGATGTTTATAGTCATCCTTCAATAATCTGATGAGCAAGACTTTACCAGGTATGACAGCAACTGGTATCTGGCACACTAGTCATTGCTTAATGCAAGTACGCCCATGTATTTAGCCCACCATGTTGGCATTGCTCATTTACCATGTTTTCCCTTACAGTGGATCTCCTCGTGGCTTCTGTTCCCACCCTGGGCTTGGCTATAGTTTGTTTGTGGAATTTAATGACTTTTCTGTCTTACCAAAGATCTTCCGAGTACTTAATATTCACTGAACCCTTAAGGCAAAGACCAACACTTGATAACCCCTTGGACCAGCAGAGAGAATAATGAATAAGGCAGGACCCCAGTCCTCTAAAAGGATCACCATCTGGGAAGGGGCCCACAGAGCAGCCAACTATAAGATTCCCAAGGAAATTCAGAGGTTAGAATGTGGGAGGGGACCACAGAGGTGAGAGAGACCTCCAGGGCCTGAGTCTGGGACTGAGGAGTGAGGAAGGTATACATATTGTTGGAAAAGAGGAATCCTGAAGCAGCTCCCACTTTTGCAAGAACTAGCTCTTGATTGGCTGCTACTTCTCAGTCAGCTGGAGATGGTAGAAACCCAGCCCCATAGACTCCTGGCCCTCCCTTACTTTGGTGCAGGTACAGCCACCTTCTTTGGGTATGACAGACATTTCCAGGTTTCTGCCATTGCTGCTCCATCCAGGAGCTCTGTCCTGGGCTGACTACTCAACAGACCTCCACTGGGTTGACTATTGTCTCCATATTCATTTGTTGAATTTGTGCTATTGATTCACTTATTCATTCATTCATTCATGTAATATTTGTTGAGTGCTAACTGCCAGACCAAGTACTAGACTGAGAACGTGGACTAAGAGCTCCAAACCCTGTCCCAAGCAGTTCTGTGACAGATAAAGCTTTCCAATGCCATGATAAGTACTATAGCAGATTCATGATCATCATAAAGATAGGACCTACAAGGTAATTGATAAGAAATCAAGGAAAGCTTCATGGAGCAGGGGATATGTGAACTGGGCTGCAAAGTTTCTGTAAGAGTTCACAAAACAAGAGAAGTGAGAGGAAAGGCACCCCAGGCTGAGGAAACAGCTTTTGCAAAGGCACAGATGCAAAAAAGAACCGAGCAAAGTGGGGAATGAGGAGATTGTTGGTGTGGCTCAGACAATGGTCTAGAGGGTGGGAGATTAAGTTAGGACAGAGCCAAATTTACAAGGGGCTTAAATGCCATATTGGAGGCTCAGCCTTGAACTCAGGGTCAGTTGATAATCAACTGGGTTCTAAGGCCTCCAAAGCCTTCTTCATTAGCCAAGAAATACTTCACATAACACCCACTGCATGCCAGGCACAAGGAGGAGGCTCAACCGGAGGGGTTCCAGGACACTTGTCTCTAAAGCTACATTTTAATGTTTTACATTTAGGACTTCTGCATGTGAATCTATTCTAGATAAAAGAAGTGTATTAGCTAAAAAGAAACCAAAACAATCAAAAGTCTGCAGCCAATTGCTTCCTTGGAGAGCCATTGCAGGTTTTGTGTTTTCTTGGAGTGGGGTAGTGTTATATGCTTGTTTTTAGCAGAGGACAAATGTGTTTAGATCTATTTTCAAAGGATAAAGATAATTATGAGGCTTCCCAGCCCTTCCCTGCAACCATAATACAGGAAGCAGGAAGCTCACTGAAGCAGGGGCTGTTTCTCTGGGTTCTGAGCTCAGGACTGGTTCTCTCTACCCTGCAGGGTGCTCCCTAGGGAAGCCGAAAATGTGGCTTCATGGGTTCCAAAAGGAAATACCAGTTTCTTCTGGGAAGGAACTTGACCTCTTTTGAGGCTGGGAGCATGAAGCCAGGGCAATCAAGACACTATCCCATTCTTCTTTCCTTCAAGGGAAAGAAAGACAGCTCTGAAGGTAGCCTGGTGGTGGGGAAAGAGCTCAGTCTTTGAAATAACTCAAATCTGATTTCAAATACTCCTTCGGCCACTTAGCTATGTAATCTCAGACAACTTCCTCAAGTTTTCCCAGCCTGAGTATGTTCATCTGTGATGATAATTATTACTTACACCTACCTTCTTACCAGTTATTAAAACATAATACAAAGCCAGAGCCAAAAAGGCAGCACGTGACAAAGCAAACAAATGGCACAAATAGAAAATCCTAAAACAGATCTATGATTATGCTAGAACTTGATAGGTGATAGACATGCTATCAAGAATCAGTGGACAAGCTGGGCACAGTGGCTCACGCCTGTAATCCCAGCACTTTGGGAGGTCGAGGCAGGTGGACCACTTGAGGTCAGGGGTTTGAGACCAGCCTGGCCAACATGGTGAAACCCAGTCTCTACTGAAAATACAAAAATTAGCTGGGCGTGGTGGCATGCGCCTGTAATCCCAGCTACTCAGGAGGCTGAGGCAGGAGAATCACTTGAACCCAGGAAGTGAGGAGGTTGCAGTGAGCCAAGATCATGTCTCTGTACTCCAGCCTAGGCCACAGAGTGAAACTCAATCACAAAAAAAAAAAAAAAAGAATCATCATCATCATCAGTGGGCAGAGGGTGGAATACTCGTTTAATAAATGGAATTGGGAAACTGGCTCCTATCTGGGAAAAAAAAAATCGTGTGTGTGTGTTTGTGTGTGTGTGTGTTTAGTTATCTTTGGTTGACTGAAGACCTGAATGTAAAAGGTAAAACTATAAAAATTCATAAATAGACTATGAAAATTATAGGCTGGTGCGGTGGCTCAAGCCTGTAATCCCAGCACTTTGGGAGGCTAAGGCGGGTGGATAACTTGGGGTCAGGAGTTCGAGACCAGCCTGGCCAACATGGTGAAACCCCGTCTCTACTAAAAATGCAAAAATTAGGCGCAGTGGTGAGTGCCTGTATGCCAGCTACTAGGAGGCTGAGGCAGGACAATTGCTTGAACCTGGGAGGCGGAGGGGTTGCAGTGAGCCAAGATCGTGTTACTACACTCCAGCCTGGGCGACAGAGTAAGACCCTGTCTCAAGCAAGCAGGGAGGGAGGGAGGGAGGGAAGGAAGGAAGGAAGGAAGGAGGGAGGGAGGGAGGGAGGGAGGGAGGGAGGGAGACTGTCTCTGGAAAGAAAGAAAGAAAAGAAGGAAAGAGAAGGAAGGAGGGAAGGAAGGAAGGAAGGAAAAGAAAAAAGCAAAGAAAGATTATTGAACCTCAGAATAGGTAAGAATTTCCTAAAGGAAATCTCAAAGTGGGGAGGTGAGACAGAGGTGGGCCCTGGGGGAATACATGTTGCCATATAGAGAGGGACTCTATATGAAGCTTGCCTACCTGTCTTTGTTGTTAACCACTCTATTAAGTCTTGGCCTTCTCCTAGTTAGGCTCTTTCCCCACTTCCTTCTGTAGAAGATCCAAGTTTCTTCACATGCAGTTAAACAAGCCCTCTGGCTTCCATTTCTGCCTTTCCATGACTTGTTACTAGCCTTTTGCTATTCACTGTCTTTCTGTAGGGACATCAGTGGTGTTTAGCAATGGCCATCCAGTGCTGTTACCTTCATAGCCACTATCCCAACTCCCAACCCTCAAGTTCAAGTGCCTGATACATTCATTGACTGCCAGCACACTCCAGCCACAGGTACACTAGCCAGTTCACCATGGCGGGGAAGCCACTGTATGCACAGGCTTTCCTGTATTCCACTTACCATGGGGCTGGGGTCCTCCTTGCCAGCTGAGAGGTGAGTAACACAGCTCCCAAGCTCCGTCTAGTCACCAGCTTTCTTGAACCATTCCCAGCACCAGCTGCTGCAGATAAGGTTCCTATAAAGAAAACACTCAGATGGGATGTTTATTACGGATCAACACCTGTGAAACGATAGGATAGAGGAAGAAGCCAACAGCCGTGAGGACTTGATAAAGTCTCCACCAGGCCACAGGGAGACCTGGAGCAAGCACTGCCTGGCAGAGCTGTCCTACACCTAGCAGAAGTGGTTGGGCCTTCATACCCGACGCGCCAGCCCCCATCACTCGGTCAGCAGGTATGGCTTCCCCCAGGAAGCACAAGAGCTCAGGCAAGACCTCTCTCTGCAATTGGGCCACAAGTCCTTCCATGAAGAAGAGACTGAATGGTGGTCTCCATGTCTACCACCACCTCTGACAACAGTTTGAAGACTGTGTGAATAATAACAATGGCCAACATCTATTGAGCATTTGCTGTGCTGGACAAGGCTCAATGCTGTTCAAACTCTGAGGCAGGGACCATTACTACCGCCATATTTGTGGCTCCAGATGAAGGGGCTAAGTAATGCACATGAAGAGAGTATAAATGACTCACATAGTGCATGATGAATTTCCATTTCAGAGAATTTTTACATTATTGGAATAAAACTTTCTTGGAATAATTTTTGATTTTCAGAAAAAGTTACAAAGATAACGTAGAATTCCTGTGTACCCCTCACCCAGTTTCCCCTCATGTTAAACAGTACACAACCACGGCCCATTCATCACACTAGTACATTACTGTTAGCTAGACTGCAGACTTTAATCGCGTTTCCACTCATGCCCTTTTACTGTTCCAAAATCAAATCCAAGATGTTACCTTTTATTTAGTGTCCCAGAGATGCGGACTCTCAGGTGTAAACTTTTGACCTCTCTGCATTACCGCCTGCTGTTCCCACAAAGGCTTTGCAGCCATAAACCATTCAGGTGCCTGCTCGCTGCCTCAGGTGTACGTGGGCAGCCCCAGAATGTGCCATGCTGGCTGACTAGGTCACTGTTTAATCTGTGAATGTTTCCTTTATGCTGGCATGTGGGAAAAAACTCCCACCAGGACCAACTCAGCAACGTGCTAGTGTTTACTTGGCCCAGCAGGCATTTCCTGGGCCTCTGCTGTGTGCATGGAGGTGGGCGCTGTATGAAGGTACCTATGGCTGCTTCAGGTTGACCCTCCTCTCCAGGAGCTGCTAGCCAGCCTGCAGCTTCTCTCACCTGCCCATCGCCTGTGCTCGCTGGCGTGCAGGTTTGGCTTGAGTCAAAGAGGAGTTAAGAAGGTGAATCCCTGCTCTCGCCCCCACATCACCAAGCTACCTTGCAGAACTCAAACGTGCCCGTTGTGTCTGCTCTGGGTCCTAAACCCCTGGGGCTCTCTTTGCCTCAGTTTCCTCATCTGCAGCATCTACTTTACAGAGTTCTAGTGAAGATGAAGATAATTAATAGGTGCAAAAACATTTAGAACAGTACAATATGCGGCATGGATAAGCTCTCAATAATTAATAGTTATTATTACCAAATGAGATTATTGTCGTAAAGGTACATTGTAAATGGCAAGGCTTGCTAAAAAGTGTTAGCACGAATTTTTTTAAAACCACAGTCATGTTAGGCTTAACAATGGGAATGCATTCTGTGAAATGCATTATTAGGCAATGTTGAAAACATAGAAGGTACTTACACAAACCTAGATGCTATAGCTTACTACACACCCATACTATATGGTATAGCCTGTGGTTCCTGGGCTGCAGACCTATAGAGCATGTTACTGTACCGTAGGCAACTGTAAAACAATGGCATTTGTGTATCTAAACATAGTTAAACAAAGAAAAGGTCATGCATTGTGCTACACTATTATGACAGCTACGACATCACCAGGTGATAAGAATTTCTCAACTCCGTTATAATCTTATGGGACCATTGTATACATGGTCTGTCATTAATCGAAACATCATTATGTGGCACATGACTGTACTTTATAGTGTTAGGAGACACAAGTCGTCCATAGGGAATTATTGTCTGTCTAGGTTTGATTACCGTGGCCAAGTACAACTGAAAAATTGATGAGCTCATAAAGTCTACAATCCTTTATGCAACCTTTATTGAGTGCTGCCCATAATTTTAGGCATGTGTAATCATATTTGCTCATTTACTAGTCACAAGCAAACTGTGAAGTGGCTATTTTTTAACCACACTTAATGACTGTCTAAGGTTCAAATATATTCCATTGCTCAAGAAGCAGGAATCACCCTCAATCATTCAATATTTCTTGAAAGACTCCCACATGCAGACATTTCTAGGTGCTGAGGAGTAAACACAATAGACCCTGCCCCAAACGAACCTGAATTCTGGTGGGAGACACACTGAACATGGGAATGAGTGTGCCAGTCATTTGCCCGTCTGTTCTCAGATCTTTCCCTAGCCTTCCCTTGTTCCAGTTGGTATCACAGAGGTGGCCTCCCTTGCACACTAGGCTCCCTTGCCAACTGGCTGTAAGTTTGTCCAATGGATGTACTAGAAGGAGTAAAAGGAAAGGAGAAGTCAGAGTATTCCCCCTCTCCCCCCACCACCCCCCGCCCACCCAGCACCTTTCTTTGCTTTAGGTGATGTCTGAGGCAGGGGCCGCACCTCCTCCCTTGCTCTAGCTTCTGCTGGGCGGCTCCACCTCATGGTCCAGCTTCCTTCATCAGGCCCAGTGATTCCAGCTTTCCTGGATGGTGTCATTTCCTTGCCTCCTCTTTCGTTCCTCCAATCCTCAGGGTAGGATGCTTTCCTTCAGTTGGGGTGCACCTTTTCAGTTTGCTCTTCTAGCACCTTGCTACTAATTGCCTATATTAAGTCGTTCCTGTTCAATTACCTGAAGTGGGCTTTATTTTCCTGCTAGACCCTGACTGAGACCACAAATGAATAAGATAATCTCAGACAATGACAAGAGCTTTGAAGATCACAAAAGGGGGTGGGTGGGGGGCATCTTTAGCTAGGATGACAAGGAAAGTTGTCTTCTCTGAAAAGTGACTTTTGAGTTAAAATCTGGAGGATGAGAAGGTGGCAGCCCTGTGACAATCTGTAGAGAGAGTGTTGGAAATAGGAAGAGCAGTGAACACAGGGACACTGAGCTAGGGATCAACTTGGTGTGTTCAAGAGGCAGAAATGAAAAGGAGGTGAGATTATTCCTAAGTAACTCTAATATCAGAGTGACTTCATACTATAGCAGGAGTATCTAACACCATAGAAGGTTCAGGGGAACACTGCCAAGGAAGAATGGGTGACAGAGTTCAGACGGAAGAGCTCTTACTTCTTCTTCTTCTGTTTTTTGTTGTTGTTGTTGTTGTTGTTGTTTGTTTTTAAGATGGAGTCTCTGTCACTCAGCATGGAGTACAGCAGCACGATCTTGGCTCACTGCAAGCTCCACCTCCTGGGCTCAAGTGATTCTCCTGCCTCAGTCTCGCAAGTAGCTGGGACTACAGGCATGCGCCACCATGCCCGGTTAATTTTTGTGTTTTTAGTAGAGACAGGGTTTTATCATATTGGCCAGGCTGGTCTAGAACTCCTGAACCTCAAGTGATCCACCTGCCTCGGCCTCCCAAAGTTCTGGGATTATAGGGGTGAGCTACCGCGCCCAGTGCACCTGGCCAGAGGGACTGTTACTTCTAACAAGGGGTGGTGGGGAGAGGCTTGGGCTCCAGCGCAGCAGGAACAGGTAGGAAACTTCATGAAATGCGATGAACCTTGAAGAAGAGTTTGAGTGAAATAAGTGCACCTGAGAGTGAAGACAGAGGCCCCACAGTTAGTAGAGAAGCAGAGGCAAGACCGTGGGGTGTGTGCTCGCAGAGGGAGGATGGACTTGTCTGAAGAGGAAGGTGTGAGTCAGCAGGATGGAGGCAGGCCTTCCCTGATTCAGGGGAGCCAGGCACGCTGGCCTGACTTACTGGGCAAGTTTCTCTTGATGACAGTGCCTCAGCTTTTCCCTTTACTAATCAGGAAGAAAAACACCCACTGTTGGCTCTCTAGCATACTGTCTCCTTTTGTGGACAGCACCACAAAAATCAGCTGAGCAGCTGCAGCTGGCCTAGAGGTGCTGGTGCCCATCTGGGTCTTCCCAGGACATGACTACCAATGTCAAGGCAGGGATATCAACATGGAGGGCACTCTCAAATAACTGAGCCGTCATTTGTGCAGCTGATGTCTGGAGCTTCCAAGGGCCCGCAGAAATTGTAGGAAAGTAACTCCTTCTGTTTTGGACTTTTTCACTGCATGTGCTTCTTCCGGGGACCTAGACATATTTGTTTCCTAGGGTTGCCATAAGAGAGGACCACAAAGTGGGTGATTTAAACAATAGGGCATTTTTTTAAACTTATGTTTTAGGTTCAGGGGTATATGTGCAGGTTAACTATATAGGTAAAATCATGTCATGAGGATTCATTGTACAGATTATTTCATCACCCAGGTAGTAAACCTAGTACCCAATAGTTATTTTATCTGTTCCCCTCCCTCCTTCCAGCCTCCACCCTCAAGTAGACCCCAGTGTCTGTTGTTCCCTTCTTTGCGTTAATGAGTTCTCATCATTTAGCTCTCACTTATATGCGAGAACATGCAGTATTTGGTTTTCTGTTCCTGCGTTAGTTTTCTTAGGATAATGGCCTCTAGCTCCACCCATGTTCCCATAAACGATGTGAGCTCTTTCTTTTTTATGGCTGCATAATATTCCATGGTGTATATGTATCACATTTTCTTTATCCAGCCTATCATTGATGGGCATTTAGGTTGACTGCATGTCTTTGCTACTGTGAATAGTGCTGCAATAAACATACATGTGCATGTGTCTCTATGGTAGAACAATTTATATTCCTTTGGGTATATGCCCAGTAGTGGGGTTGCTGGATCAGATCAAATGGTAGTTCTATTTTTAGTTCTTTGAGGAATTGCCACACTGCTTCCCACAATGGTTGAACTAATTTACACTCTCACCAACAGTGTATATGTGTTCCTTTTTCTCCGCAACCTTCCCAGCATCTGTTATTTTTTGACTTTTTAATAGTAGCCGTTCTGACTGGTATGATATGGCATCTTATCATGGTTTTGATTTGCATTTATCTAATAATCAGTGATGGTGAGCTGTTTTCATATGCTTGTTTACTGCATGTGTGTCTTCTTTTGAGAAGTGTCTGTTCATGTCCTTTGCCCACTTTTTAATGGGGTTGCTTTGTAAATTTGTTTAAGCTCCTTATAGATGCTGGATATTAGACCTTTGTCAGATGCATAGTTTACAAAAATTTTCTCCCATTCTGTAGGTGGTCTGTTTACTCTGTTAATAGTTTCTTTTGCTATGAAGAAGCTCTTAAGTTCGATTAGATCCCATTTGCCAATTTTTGCTTTTGTTGGGATTGCTTTTGGTGTCTTCATTATGAAATCTTTGCTTCTTTTTATGTCCAGGATGGTCTTGCCTAGGTTGTCTTCCAGGGATTTTAGTTTTCAGCTTTGCATTTAAGTCTTTCATCCATCTTGAGCTGTTTTTTGTATATGGTGTAAGGAAGGGGTCCAGTTTAAATTTTCTGCATATGGCTAGCCAGTTATCCCACCACCATTGATTGAATAGGAAATCCTTTCCCCATTGCTTGTCTTTTTCAGGTTTGTCAAAGTTCAGATAGTTGTAATGTGCAGTCGCATTTCTGGGTTCTGTATTCTGTTCCATTTTTATATGTGTCTGGTTTGTGCCAGTGCCATGTTGTTTTGGTTATTGTAGCCCTGTAGTATAGTTTGAAGTCAGGTAACGAGATGCCTCCAGCTTTGTTCCTTTTGCTTAGTATAACTTTGGCTATTCAGGCTTTTTTTTGGTTCCATATAAATTTTAAAATTTGTGAAGAATGTCATTGGTAATCTGGCAGGAATAGCATTGAATCTGTAAATTGCTTTGGGCAGCAAGGCCATTTTTAATGATATTGATTTCTTCCTATCTATGAGCATGGAATGTTTTTCCATTTGTTTGTGTCATAGAGATTTATTTGAGAGGTATTTTGTAATTCTCATTGTAGAGATCTTTCACCTTCCCAGGAGGATCCTGAGCCTCTCAGGTAAATAGATCCTAGAAGGACCAAATTAGAGACATTTTCCTTTCCCTCCAAGTCTGAATCCTAGATTAAGCATTGTTCAGCCCCATGCTGGAGTCCCACCACCCAAGTTTTCCAGGAGAGGTGGTACACTTCTTTCTCTACTCCAAAGCATTTTCTTAACTTCTGTCTGTGGTCAGCAGGTAGATAGTTTGCCACCAACAAGGCTGGAAAACAGAATCTTAGGGCTGCAAGACCCTTAGGCATCATTTAGTCCAACTTTGCCTTTCAGAAATGGGAAACAGAGGTCCCAAACTGGAGAGTGACTTCCTGTCTTAAGATGGCATTGGGAAAATGCAGCCTCACTGGTGGGGTAGTGGTGCTGCCCTTGGGTTGAAATAATTGTGTCAGGTAAACTCAGATGCTACCTACCACGACTGGTGAATAGCTCACCCAAACTCCAAGAAAAGGGAATGTGTTTTCCTGACTGTATCCGTGAGACACTAAGCAAGGAGTCAGTACATTTGGTGAATGATCCTTTGGTCAGAGTGGCACCATGCATGGAGTAGGCACCCAACAAATGTGTTAAATGAACGAGCAGCTCCTTTTCCTTCCCAGAGAAACCAATGGAATGAGCCACTTGTCAAAGTCAAAGAGAGCCCAAAGTTGATAAAGAAAGGCTGGATGAGACTGCCTTCTTGGATGTAGAGACCCAAGCTCCCCAGTGGGTACCTGCTTGGACAAAAGAGGAGCTTATTGACTTACGTGTTCAATGGGGAGAGCAGGAGACTCAGGATCGCCAGGTTGGGAACCCGAGTGCCTCTAGATGTCCTTCCTCTTCTCACTGTTGTTTCCATTGCCTCAGCCTGGATTTCTCCTCAAAGGAAGCTTCTGGCTACTGGTAACTTCCCATCTAACATTATCCCAGCTTCCTGTTGAGAACAAGGGTTCTCCCTGTAGCTTCCCACTTTGTTGCCCACGAGAACCTGCCTGTAACCCGGCCTACCAGGCAATGTTCTAAAATCTGGATTATTAATATATTCACTCATTTAACCCCCAGGAGAAGCATTTAAGGCATGTATTTTCATTACCATCATGATAGTTAATCCTATGTGTCAACTTGGCTGGGCCATGGTACCCAGATATTTGGTCAAACACTATTCTGGATGTTTCATGAAGGTGCTTTTTGGATGAGAATAACATTTTAAAAGATGTACTTTGAGTAAAGCAGGCCAAGTTGCAGGCTCATGCCTGCAATCACAGCACTTTGGGAGAGGCTGATGTGGGAGGGTTGTTTGAGCCCAGGACCTCGAGACCAGCCTGGGCAATACAGTGAGTCCTTGTCTCTACGAAAATTTTTTAAAAATTTGTTGGGCATGGTGGTGCTGGCCTGTAGCCCCAGCTACTCGGGAGGCTGAGGCAGGAGGATCACTTGAGCCCAGGAGTTTCAAGTCTACAGTGAGCTGTACTTGTGCCACTGCACTCCAGCCTGGATGACTGAGACTCTAGCTCAAAAAATAAAATTAAAGAGTGAAAAATAAATAAAATATTGAGTAAAGCAGATGACTCTCCATAATATGGGTGGGCCTCATCCAACCAGTCAAAGGCCTGAACAGAACAAAGACTGACCTTCCCTGAGCAAGAAGGAATTCTGTGGCAGACAGCTTTTGGACTGACACTGCAACTGTTCCCTGGGTCTCCAGCCTCCACCTCCATTTTACATAGGATGAAACTGAGGCACAGTTGTTCAAGTTCGTATAATAGCTAACAAACATCAAACTGTCATTTGAATCTGGGTGGTGTGACTCCAGAATCTTTCCTTAAGTGCCAAGTTATTGATATTGGACTGAATGTATGCGTCCTCCCCAGATTTGTATGCTGAAACCCTAAGCCCCAGTGTGATGGTATTGGGAGGTGGACATTTGGGAGGTAATTAGGTTTAGATAAAGTCATGAGGGTGAAGCCTGCATGATGGGATTAGTATCTTTGTAAGAAGAGGAAGAGGCTGGGCGCAGTGTTTCATGCCTGTAATCCCAGCACTTTTGGAGGCTGAGGTAGGTGGATCACCTGAGGTTAGGAGTTCGAGACTAGCCTGACCAACATGGTGAAACCCCATCTCTACTAAAAGTACAAAAATAGCCGGGCATGGTGGCACATGCTTGTAATCCCAGCTACTCAGGAGGCTGAGGCAGGAGAATCCCTTGAGCCCAGGAGACAGAAATTGCAGTGAGCCAAGATTGCGCCATTGCACTCCAGCCTGGGCAACAAGAGTGAAATTCTGTCTCAAAAAAAAAAAAAGAAGAAGAAGAAGAGGAAGAGCGCTCACTCTTGCTTTCTCTTTCTTTCTCTCTCTCTCTCTCTCCCCACCATGTGGGGACTCAGAAAGAAGGTGACCAGCCATCTGCAAGCCAGAGAGAGCCCTCACCAGGAACCCAATCAGCCAGCACTTTGATCTTGAACTTGGTGCCTGAAGAACTTTGAGAAGTAAATGTCTGTTAAGAATTCCTGTCTAAGGTGTTTCGTTACAGCAGCCCAAGGTAATTAGGACAGTTATTAACATCTTTCTGAGACTGGTTCTTAGTATCTAGGCCAGTGCCTGGAACAGAGAAACTATCATTATGTATTTGTTAAATAAATAAGAAATGGAACCAGAAGGAATACCAATTTCTAAATCAGACATTTGGGCTGTGCTCTGCATGTTCCTTGATATGGATGTTCAAGAGTTGCTCTTGGAAGAACATGGAATAGGAAAGAAGTGTGTTTAGGGAAAGATTTTCTGGGATTCTCAGCCCTAGCACGGCTGCCCAGGGACCTCCTGCCATCATTGGAGGGAGGCTCTTCCTTCTGTTTCAGGACAGAGCCTGGCTCCTCAGGGGCATCTGGAAAACTATGCAAGGCAGTGCTGTTGGCCAAGGTATCAATATTCCTGGGAGGGGAGCATTAGCCTCAGCAGAGCAAAGGATCCTTTGGAAGGCTCCCTACCCCTTGGAAGAGGTGGTGTGTGGCCAGTGTCATGCAGTGACTGTGACTGAGGTTGCATGTTGCATGTGAGAGGAACTCCTTTGGAGATTTCCAGAAATCCTTGGCATGGAGGTGATGGCGGACAGAGGTAGCCAGTGGAACTCTGAGTCATCATTGTTTCAAACGCACAGGATGGTGGCCAGCAGCAGTAGCCAGGAGGAATGTGGGGAAGATGGAGATTGCCCTAAGGGTTGGCTCTGCTCATTCCAAGCAGCCTCAAGTCACTGAGAGGAGAATCCAACCTCAGAGGAAGGGGCAGGAATTGGACCTTGGAGGTCTATTAAAAGGTCCTGGCTCAGAACCAGGATCTTTACTAAGGAGCTGAAAAGTTCAGCAGAGAAAACAAGGTAGGGGTCCAGCTCAACATGAGGGTAGGGAAAGAAGAGGAAAGGCTGTCCTGGAATCCTAGAATTTCAACACCCCAGGGACTGGGTATACTTAAGAGCTGCAGAATTCTGTCTAAACCCCCAATTGGGAGCAGTTATATAAATTACATTATTTATTTTTGAAAAAATTTGTAGAGACTAGGTCTTGCTATGTTGTTCAGGCTGGTCTTGATCTCCTGAGCTCAAGTGATCCTCCTGCCTCAGCCTCCCAAAGTGCTGGGATTATAGGCATGAGCTGCTGCACCTGGTCATAAATTACATTTATAAAGGACCCAGTAGGCTGGGTGCGGTGGCTCATGCCTGTAATCTCAGCACTTTGGGAGGCCGAGGTGGACAGATCACCTGAGGTCAGGAGTTCGAGACCAGCCTGGCCAACATGGTGAAACCCCATCTCTACTAGAAATACAAATATTAACTGGGCGTGGTGGTGGAGCTTGTAGTTCCAGCTACCCAAGAGGCTGAGGGAGAAAATGCTTGAACCCAGGAGGTGGAGGTTGCAGTGAACCAAGATCAAGCCACTGCACTCCAGCCTTGGCAACAGAGCGAGATTATCTCAAAAAAAAAAAAAAAAAAAAAAAAAAAGAGGGGGACACCCAGTGCAAAATGAAAGTACAAGGCCATTGGTTCCGAAATTACAAATTTCAGGACAGCGACAGTAGAGTCCATCCAGCACAGGACCCTGTGCAACTGTCCCTGCTCCACCAACTGGAGGAACCAAGATTGCCTTCCTTCCTGTGTTTTTTGTGGGGGAGTCGTTAAGCCTAAGAGGATAGATAGGGGTAGTCACAGAGATCTGGGTTTGAGTATCAGCTCCAGCACTTTGTGTCTGGGTGAACTCAGAGCCTCTTGCTCCAGGTCTGTTTTCTCATCAGAATAATGGAGTTAATAAAAGTCTCTACCTGTAAGGCACATTTATTTGCTTCCATTTCATCTGAGAGCAATTCCTGACTTGTATTTGAGGATCCGCTCACTCTTCCCCTTCTCTTGGTGTTTAATGTAGGAATAGGAGGGAGGCACATGACCATCGGCTAAGCCAACCATTGTGGACCTGGGCATGATTCCATGACTCAAGCCCATTCAATCCAGGTGAATCTCAGGACTCTGGTGAGTAGCCTCAGACTTCCTGCCCTCTAGAACAGCCTGAGTATAAGGCTGGAGTTGCTGCAGTCAGGAGTATATGCTCAGAACTTGGGAAGTCAGCAGTTTGCAGAAAAATTGAGTTTTGATGGTGTCATTCACATCCTGAATCTAGCTGTGCCTGAAGGTAATGCTCTGCCTGGGCTATTTTGTCTAAAACAGTTACATTAAATAACAGTCGTACCTGATTCACCTCCTGCCGGACTGCTGTGAGGATGAGGTGAGAAATTTCCATGTCGAATACTCAGCCCTGTGCCTGTGCACAAGTGCCCAACAAAAGGCAGCTATTATTCACTAATGACAAGTAACCATGATTGTTGCTGTTGCCATTGTTGTTGTTGTGGCTGTGCCTGGGTACAGCCTGGCTTACAGTTGTGGCCCAGGCCGACTTCCAGCTGCAGAGATCTGGGGTGGCCCAAGGAGGGGCTCCCCAGGGCTGGGTTTGTTTGGAAGCTGCGTCTTGGTGTGGGCTCCCAGTGGCAACCCTGCGTAGATAATGCTGTAATTGCAGCCTTCCCAGCTGTCGGCCATGGAGACAGCCCAGAAAATGAGGTTGGCTCAGTAAATATTGAACCAAATTATGCAAATGAGCTCAAACAAGAGCCTCAGCTGCAGAGACACGGTCTGATTGGTAGGCGCTGGCCCAGCTTGCAGGAGACCCCTCCCCTTCCCCCTGACTGCTCTGTCAGCCTAAAGCAGCCACCTGGGCCTACCAGAGAGGCTGGGTCAGCCCTGGGGCTGAAACAGGTGGCTCTGGGGTCACCCTTGCCTGCTACTGATCTCCATCAGGGATGAGAGGCTGAACAGCTTTGGGGAGCGGGGGTGCTATTCAGTTCCTGTTACATCCTCGTCTCACTCCAAAGGGGCCTGCCTTGGCAAACAAGTCTTTGAGGGCACCAGCCTGGCCATGGCGATGACTTCTCTCTGATCACTATGCTGCTGCTGCTGAAGGGTTGGTACTGTGCAGGGACGGACATTGGGATGATGGGATGATTTCTTTTCCCTGGGAGAACAGCATTTCGGTGGCTCTTCCCTATGGGCAAGTCAAGGCCCTAAAAACCCCTGCAGTGATCAGGTCTACTTCAGGGGAACTCAAGGTTCCAGAAGCAGCTTAGGAAGCAGGCAGGGTGTGGGCAAGTAAAACTCTGAAGCTCTGCGCTAATGGAAGAATGTCCCTGTGACCTTCTTGGGGACAAAATGTACCTGGGCATATCTGGTGAATGAGTGGGTGTGTCCATGGACCTCATTTACCGGATATTTGGCTGAAGGAGCAGGGCAAGTTGCAGGTAGAGCCTGGAAGAAGCGGGGAAAGGGAGGGTGCCTGGGGTGGGGGCTGCGACACAGATCCCAGTCTCTCCCCAGGGACTGCACCCCGTAGGCAGGAGCTGAAGATCCTGTATAGGGACACAAGCAGCAGCACTCCTTTGAGGCCCAGATGCCTGTGAGTGACAGAAAGTAGGGAACTTTCCCCACCCCTGCATGGACAATGGTGAGTTCAAAGAGATGAAGATGGCAGGGACAGAGTGCTGCTTTGGAAACTCAAGCATCAGATGTGTCCTGTGTGTCCTGCAAGATGGTCCCGTGGGATGCACATGGGTGCTCTCAGGGGATACCGACGGCAGTGGCAAAGCATGACCAGTGGCCACATGGGTACCAGACACTACCCAAGGAACTTAAGTGGGAGAACGTGGGAGAGGGATCTGTGAGTCCTCATGAGTCAGCCCTGGGGGCGTCTGTGCAGAATCAACAGTGAGACTTGGAGGTGGGTGGAAAGGCCCCAGCTCCCAGGGCAGCAAGGCATTATATTCCTTTCTCATTTCTGCTGCAACAAATGACCACCAGCTCTGTGACCTAAACCCATGCAAATATGTTATCTTATAGTTCCGGAGGTCAGAAGTCCCACATGGTTCTCCCTGGGCTAAAATCAAGGTGCCAGCAGGGCTGTGTTTCCTTTTGGAGACATTAGGGGAGAATTTGTTTCCTCGCCTTCTCCAGCTTCTAGCGACCACCCACGTTCCTTGGCTTGTGGCTGCAGCACTCAGGTCTCTGTTTCCATCATCACATTTCCTTCTTCAACTCTGACACTCCTGTCTCTCTCTTACAAGGACCCTTGTGATGGATTACATCGGGCCTACCTAGATAATCCAGAACAATCTCATTTTAAGGTCCGCTGATTAGCAACCTTAATTCCATCTACCACCTTAATTTCCATTTGCCATGGATTCTAACAGATTCATAGATTCCAGGGACTAAGACATGAACATCTTTGGGAGGCCATGATTCTGCCTATCACAGGCATAGACTGAGAAATTGAGTTAATACTGTTCAATGTAACCCTAAGACTAACCACAGGCTGGCAAGGCTTGGAGAAACTAGGTTATGCTTAGAAATATTTTTATTTCCAAGAAAATAAGATAATAAAGATGGTATATTGAGCGAAGCAAGTGCTGTTGACTGTTATATGTGTAAAATTAGAAATTATGGGTACCATGTTATTTTCTTTGTACCATGTCTTGTTCCATGCAAACTTTAGAAATGTTTTCTCCCTGACAGTTTCAGTAAGAAACTTAAAAATTTGTTTTGCTATGCTGCAGACAAGCTAAGAGGAAGCCTTTTGTTTGTTTTCTTATTTTTTTTCTTATTTTAGTCCAATCCTTTATCCCAATAATCAAACCTTTTCAGGTTTTACAATTGAGTGTTCCTAAGCATTTCTGCTTTCTTTTTTTCTTTTTTTATGACAGCGTCTCACTTTGTCACCCAGGCTGGAGTACAGTGGTGAGATCTTGGTTCACTGCAACCTCCACCTCCCAGGTTCAGGTGATTCTCCTGCCTCAGCCTCCCAAGTAGCTGGTACTACAAGCACGCACCACCACACCTGGCTGATTTTTGTATTTTTAGTAGAGACGGGGTTTCACCATGTTGGCCAGGCTGGTCTTGAACACCTGGCCTCAAGTGATCCGCCCGCCCTGGTCTCCCAAAGTGCTGGGACTGCAGGTGTGAGCCCCTGTGACTGGCCAAGCATTTCTACTTTCAAATCCATAAGAGATCATCTTTTCTAAAATTATCCCAGCAGTGGGAAGGGTAGACTGTCAATCTAGGGGAGCCAGAATTAACCATAAGAAACACTTGCAACTGGGAAGAGAAACAAATGAGTTCATCCAACAACAAAAATGCTATTCTTGCTGCTAATCAGTTGTAAGGAAGCTGGTGGCACTGAGGAGATCCTGTATTCTTTCCATTTGACCTAAAATAGCCTCAGCCTAGTTTGATCCCCATCAGGGAGCCCTCTCCTTCCCTCGCCTTCCCCTGCTCCAAGCCACAAGCCAATCTTGTTATCAGTTTAACTCTCAGTAAGGTCTAGTCCTACCTCTTTACTTCTCTAGGCGTCTCTCTCCCTACGCCCCCTCAGGCCACCTGGTAGGTCTAACCACAAGGGACCAATCATCCTTTGGAAAACCCCAGGTACTCTCACACCTGCAGTTCTTTACTCCTGCTGCTGCTCTTGGCCGCCTCCACTTTATTTGTCTCACTTATCATCCTTCAAGCTCAGCTAATGTCAACCATTCTGTGCAAAGCAGTGCCCCAAACTCAAAGATCTGAAATTGTAGGCCTCCTACTGCCAGAGGCAAGGGAAGAGAACTAGACCTAATAAGTTTTTAAAATACATGTAAAATAACTTTTTTTTTTTTTTTTTTGGGAGATGTAGTCTAGCTCTGTGGCCAGGGCTGGAGTGCAGTGGCACCATCTCAGCTCACTGCAACCTCCGCCTCCCGGGTTCAAGTGATTCTCCTGCCTCAGTCTCCTGAGTAACTGTGATACAGGCACCTGCCACCATGCCCAGCTAATTTTTGTATTTTTAGTAGAGACGGGGTTTCACTGTGTTGTCCAGGCTGGTCTCGAACTCCTGACCTCATGATCCACCCGCCTCGGCCTCCCAAAGTGCTGGGATTACAAGCGTGAGCCAGCGCGCCCAGCCAGTACACAGTAAAATACCTTAAAAATCATAATAGGTAGCTTTTACTGCTCACTTTCAACCTAGCCTTTGTTGAGTGCGCTGTGCTCATGGTCTCATTTTCTCACTGCATGTTGTGATCTCACAGGGACCTTATGAGTCAAATCTCATTATCAGCTCCACTCTGTAGCTAGCCATACTCCAGAGAGATTGAGAACATGCCCAAAATTAAAAAGCTGGCAAGTACCAAAGCCAGGCCTTGAAGGCAGCCTGCTTATCCTCAAGTCCATGACTTTAACCTCTGTACAATCTTCATCGGATGATGAAGGCTTGAAAGCCCGGGTGATCGTTCTCAATTGAGCACTGGGAGATTCTTAATGAGGGACATCAGGAAATGCTTCCTGGCAGAGGTGGCAAAAGAGATGCAGGTCAGAATGAGCACAATGGCTCACAACTGTAATCCCAACACTTTGAGAGGCCAAGGCAGAAAGATCACTTGACCTCAGGAGATTGAGACCAGCCTGGGGCTAATATAGTGAGACCCCATCTCTACAAAATAAAAAAGATAGGTGGAGCACAGTGGCTCACACCTGTAATCCCAGCATTTTGGGAGGCTGAGGCAGGCGGATCACTTGAGGTCAGGAGTTTGAGACCAGCCTGGCCAACATGCTAAAACGCTGTCTCTACTACAAATATAAAAATTAGCCAGGCATGGTGGTGGGTGCCTGTAATCCCAGCTATTCAGGAGGCTGAGGCATGAGAATCGCTTGAACCCAAGAGGCAAAGGTTACAGTGAGCTGAGATCATGCCACTATACTCCAGCCTGGGTGATGAAGTAAGACTGTGTCTCAAAAATAAATAAATAAATAAAAATAATATAAAATAGCCAGGCATGGATGCATGCCCCTGTTGTCCTTAGCTACTTGAGAGGCTGAGGTGGGAGAATTGCTTGAGCCCAGTAGGTCTGCAGTGAGCCGTGACATATAACATGCTCACATATAACAGTGAGCAGCTGCACTGCTCTCCAGCCTGAGTGACAGAATGAGATAGTGTCTCAAAATAAGAGAGAGAGAGAGAGAGAGAAAGAGATGCAGAAACAGATGGCCTCTGTCTTATAGGCCCTGGAGGCAAGACACTGGGCAGAGAGAGGGAAGCCACATAAAGAAGTCCAGCTGCACGGGCTCCAGGAGCGCTCCCAGATACTGCAAGAACGCAGGCAGGGAGGGGACTGAAAAGTGGGATGGCCCTTGGCTTGGTCACATCCTGCTGCTGAGGGAATCAGGTGTGTTCTGCAGTAAGATTTAAAAAACAAAATGAGCCTGGGGAGAAAAATCCAGGCTTGCTGAACTAATAAATCAGTGGGAGAGATGAGCGCTTGCGCTAGTGAGGCATTTATGATTGGCTGCCTTTCATTGAGCCACATGGCGAGCTCATTCGGTGAGCAGAAAGCCTGGCACAGTGGGCCTGCAATCTGGCAGATTGGGGGGTTCAGTCCAGGCTGTGCTAATCTCTTTATCTTTCTGAGTCTCGGCTTCCTTATTTGTAGTACAGGGATGCTATATATTATACTTACTTTACTGTGGTAGAAGAGTCACTGAAATAAAGAAAATAAAAATTGCCTATAATTCACAAAGTTCCTACACAAGAAACCAATAATAGTATTTTTTTACAGGGAGGGGAACGGGGTGGCTAGGAGGCAGGAATGAGAGGGAGACTTTACGGTGTGTATCTTTTTAGATGTTTTGCTATTTTGAACCACAAGAATAAATTATTAATTGAAAAAAACTTAGAAAAAAAAATAAAGGCAATAATAAGGTCAGAACTAATAATGCAAACAGTCGTCATTATCACCATTGTCATAGTCAAAATCATCAACGTCATCATTATTTCATTTATTTATTTTTTTTTGAGACGGAGTCTCGCTCTGTTGCCTAGCCTGTAGTGCAATGGTGCGATCTCGGCTTAGTGCAACCTCTGCCTCCCAGGTTCAAGTGATTCTCCTGTTTCAACCTCCCAAGTAACTGGGATAACAGGCATGTGCCACCGTGCCCAGACCATTATTTAAAAGGTTATTTCTGCGTAATCTTCCCAGTTTACTCTCACCAGTTAGTAAGGAAATTAAGAAATTGGTCGTTGTCTCCAAAGTTCCTGGTCTAGCACCATACCATGCTGTCATATTCAGTGCATATTCGGTGGCCTTCTGCCTCTGCAAGGATCAGAGGCCTTGGAGGTACTGGGGTGGGGAGCTTTCAACCTAGCGTAACCTACCATGGAATATTAAGCAGCCATTTAAGAAGAGATGGAGCCCTTCTAGGTGACCGTCACCGGAGGAATTTCTAGGAGTTGTTGCTGATGGAAAAAAGCAAGACGCAAGGAAATGGGTGATCTCATTTTATAAAACAAAGACCAGTATAGCATCCAGCTACAGAAAACAAACACTGTGGGTTTGTATGTGTACGGAGAGAAGGAAGGACATGTTCAGAATGTGAACAAAGATTGTCTGGGGGGTCTGGATGAGATAAGGAGCTGGTGTCAGGGGATAGCAGTGGATAGTGTTGATGATTTGAAAAGTTGGGCACCTTCTCACTTATGATCATTTACATATACTGTGTATGAGTGTGCGTGGCTGTGTGAAGAGGTGCAAAGAAATCTGATAGACGACCATCCTGGCCAACATGGTGAAACCCCATCTCTACTAAAAATACAAAAATTAGCTGGGCATGATGGTGCACACCTGTAATCCCAGTTACTCAGGAGGCCTGAGGCAGGAGAATCACTTGAACCCAGGAGGTGGAGGTTGCGGTGAGCCGAGATCATGCCACTGTACTCCAGCCTGGTGACAGAGCAAGACTCTGTCTCAAAGAAAAAAAAAAAGAAAGAAAGAAAAAGAAAAGGAAGAAAAACAACTCTGATAGGCAATATTCGTAGTAGTTCTCTCAGGGTAGTGAGATTTTTTTTGGTCTTTTTTTTTTTTTTTTTTTTGGTCCAGATATTTATATAAATAGTTCTGATTACGAGAAGTCAACATGTATTATTTATGTAATCAGAAAAATCTACTTCTAAGGTGAATGATAATTAAAACAAACTAAATGACTGATAGGTGTCACTCTATCAGTCATTAGCTGGAGTTACAAATGAGGTAGGACTTCTTTTAAAATTCAAATGGGGCTGGGCGCAGTGGCTCATGCCTGTAATCCTAGCACTTTGGGAGGCTGAGGCGGGTGGATCACCTGAGGTCAAGAGTTTGAGACCAGCCTGGGCAACATGGTGAAACCCCATCTCTACTAAAAATACAAAAATCAGCCAGGTGTGATGGCGTGCCTGTAACCCCAGCTACTCCAGAGGCTGAGGCAGGAGAATCACTTGAACGTGAGAGGCAGAGGTTGAAGTGAGCAGAGATCATGCCATTGTACTCCAGCCAGCCTGGGCAACAAAGTGAGACTCCATCTCAGAAAAAGAAAAAAAAAAAAAAAAATCGAATGGGATAATTCTAAGACTGCTGACAAAGAGGGGACATCTTTTGCCCCTCCCTGGTTCTTCTTACTCTGCTAACTCCAATAATCCCAGAGGTGCAGTTTTGACCCCAGCCGTGGCCCTGGGGTATTCTGCAGCCACCTGCTGGGGAGCAGAGCCACCTGGGCCACCTCAGCTGGTTGTTGACTCCAGAGAAGGCTGGCTGCCAGTGGTGGCTGCCATGCCACCACCATCTCCAGCCTGCCTGCCGTCACTCTCCCTTGCTCAATCCCAGGGCCAACTTGAAGCCCTCAGTAAAACCGGAGCCCAGTGCTACAGCCGATTGTCCCCACTAATGCTCATCCCCTGGGTGGTTCCTCAGCACAGGATGCTGTTCTTTCAACAGTGCCACCCTGGGGGAGTGGGAAAGGGGACCCACTGCAGAAACCAGCTGCCAGTGGTTTTCGTACAGCAGGTACAGTGCTTTAGGGACAGGCTATTTCAACTTGCAAGCACGTGAGCACACATACACACACACACACACACACACACACAGAGCTACTTTCCACCAGGCAACCCCATGGTCTCAGAAGGACTGGGTCCAGAGCACAGTGATCCTAGAGCCAGCCCACTCCTACCACCTGGGTGAAGGAGTGCCCAGTGTCAGCCCTAGTATCTTTGTTGCTCAATGGCGAACCTCAAATCACCCTCAGACTTACACCCCTAGAGGCTGGGGATCCCACTGAATCCGGCAAAGCCACAGTTATGTGGGGAGAAGAGGTTGGGAGCATTGTCAGGGAAAATGCCAGTGGTCTCTCTCCTGACACAGAGGGAAGGGGACTCTACTCTACTCTCTGGAAAGAATGTCCTTTCTCTCTCCTATTTTTTAAAATTTTAATTAATTTTTTTTTCTTTTGAGAGGGAGTCTTACTCTGTCATCCAGGCTGGAGTGCAGTGGCATGATCTCAGTTCACTGCAACTTCTGCCTCCCCCGTTCAAGTGATTCTCCTGTGTCAGCCTCCGAGTAGCTGGGATTACTGGCACACACCACCACACCCGGCTAATTTTTTTTTTTTTTTTTTTTTTTTTGTATTTTTAGTAGAGATGGGGTTTCAATATGTTGGCCAGGCTGGTCTCGAACTCCTTACCTCAGGTGATCCACCTTCCTCAGCCTCTCAAGGTGCTGGGATGGCAGGAGTGAGCCATTGTGCCCGGCGTCTCTCTCCTCCTCTTTACTTGTCCTCACGGTAGGTTGTCACTCAGGCCAGAATGCAGCTGTTCATCCAGGTGGGCTCACTTTATTCTTCCAGACTGCATCAGGATCTGTATGCTCCTTCTTGGAGCTCCCAGCCAGCCCTGCATGGGAGGCCAGAGTGGGCTAGGATTAGCGTTAGGGTTGCAATTAGGGTCATGATCAGGGTTAGGGTGTACTTTGGTGGGTGGGGGGAAACAGGCAGGTCCACATTGCATTCTTCAGTCCAGCTCACCTTGAAAACCTGGTGTTTTTGACCTTGTGTCTGTTTGTCAAGTGGCTCAGATCTCAGGGAGCAAAGCCATGTGATTAATTAACCAAAACCCTCCCATACCACTCATCATCAGTGCTTGACAACCTCCACCATGAGAATTGACCTCCTGGTCTCACCACACTGCACCAGCCAGGTCCCCAGAGGAAGCCTCTGTCTGGTCCATTTCCAAGGGCCCCCTCATTTCTGCTCCAGGATGGTGGGCAGTGGGGATACCCACTGTTTTGCCACTGTAGCACCATAGAGAGTGAGGAGAATCAAGGACTGTGACAGTCGACATTTCTCAAGGTCTTTGTTGTTCAGTCACATTCTGGTTGAATGAATGAACGAACTGATTTTTAGTCAGCTGTTAGTGCTACCATTTTAGAGAAGGGAGTACTTTACTTACGTGGCCTGATGGATCTTCACAGTAGCCCTATGAGTAGGCACCATTCTTCCCCTATTAGAAGGGAGGAAATGAAGTCTCTGAGAGGTGAGATGCCTGGGTGAGTGGCAGAGTCTTGGCCGGAGTCTCTCTGATGCCAGAGTTCCTGCTCCCTGGACTCCTCCAGAGTGGCTGAGGAGGGAGGCTGAGCTAGCTGACTTGAGGCTGACATGCTCTGAGAGTCAAGTTTATAGGTGGGACATCATCAGTCTGTGGATGCCTATGAGGTCACAGTAGGCTGACTCACTGTGACAATAGACATATATAGATATATTTCTATTTATTTTGCCCGGTTTCTGTCACAGGGCTTCTAATATTCTTGTCATTTCCTGAATGATAGTGGTGCTAGGAGCATTGTTTGTTCTAGTATTTGGTCTTTGACCCCAGTTCTGACACAAAGTTCCTAAGTCCCTTGGAATTTCCTGGGTGATAAGAGCGTCTTTTGTCCTAATGAGGTGGCTCTCGGTAAGCCCCTGAACAATGTTAGGGTGGGAGCTCGTTGCCAGGAAGACCAAACCGTGATTAGAAGCTTGGATCTTTCAGCCCTGCTCCCCATGCTCCAGAGAGAGGAGAGGAGCTGGAGACTGAGTTAGTAATCTGTCAAGCCCACGTGATGAAGTGGCCATAAAAATCCCCAAAAGGCAGAATGGGAGAACTTCTGGGTCAGTGAACATGTGAGGTGCTGGAAAGGTGACACAACCGAAGTGCATGGGGACAGAAGCTCCTGTTCTTGCACTCTCTGGAGCTTGCCCTACATGCAAGATCTTCACCTGGCTGTTCATGTGTTTATTCTATCAAGTCCTTCGTAATAAACTGGTAAATGTGAGTAAGTGTTTCCCTGAGTTCTGTGAGCTGTCATATTGTTGAACCTGAGGAGGGGGTTGTGAGAACCCCAGATTTGTTGCCAAGTTGGATGGAAGTGTGAGTAACCTGGAGATCCACTCTTGATGGTTGGTAGCTGGAGCGTGGGTGATCTTGTGGGGTTGAACCCTTAACCTGTGGAGTCTGTGCTAACATTAGGTAATTAGTGTCACAAATGAATCGTGAGGCACCCAGTTGGTGACTGGAGAGTTGGGGAATTGGTTGGCGCGGGGAAACCCCCTGACACCCACTGTCATCAGTTATATGAGTCTAAGGCCCCAGTGTGCTTTCAGGGATTATGCCAAGTAGTTCCCTCTTCTTCCACCTCTATGTCAGCATCCCGGTGTCTGGCACTTTGTCTCTGGATCCTGCACTATCTGGGATTTGACTGCAGCACCCGCAGAATATAATATTTCAGAGTTATTTTTCTGAAATAACGATTTTAAATTATAGACTAAATAATGAGTAATTTAGGGGTCATAAATGTTTTTATTTTATGACTCATCTAAATATTGCTGCCCCATCAACAGAACAACCAGACATGTAATAGTAATTAAACGCAGTTGTCTTTTATACTTTGCTGACTTTACATGAAAAACATAGCTTTTACATATTTTTGATCTTGTCAAAAATCAAATCATCAAGGTAGGAGAATAGGAATACTTTATTTAGCAGTTTGTTAGCTTGATTTATAATAATTAAAACATCTACATATATAGTATGTAGACCCGCATTTGGACTTTCATCTCTGGCTTTGATAAGTCAGGCATAGGAATGAGCTATCCTTAAGTTTCTAGAAGGAGTTCAGTGATTCAATATTATTGACTTCAATGATTAAAAATTAAACCTTTAATATTGATTTTTTTTTAAATGTAACACTTAAACTTTAAAAAATTGTGGCCAGGCACAGTGGCTGATGCCTGTAATCCTAGCACTTTGGAAGACCAAGGCGGGTGGATCATCTGAGATCAGGAGTTTCAGACCAGCCTGGCCAACATGGTGAAACCCCGTTTCTACTAAAAATACAAAATTAGCCAGGTGTGATGGCGCATGCCTGTAATCCCAGCTACTTGGGAGGTTGAGGCAGGAGAATTGCTGGAACCCAGGAGGTGGAGGCTGCAGTGAGCCAAGATAGCACCACTGCACTCCATCCTAGGTGACAGAGCGAGAAACCATCTCAAAAAACAAGCAAAATATTGTAGTTTCCTTACCAAATCTGAACTCCTATGTTCTAATTAGCTAGACTCTATGTCTAAGATACAAGTAATCCATATGTTACATTTAATTTACAAAGTGCTTTAGTATAGTCACTAAACATGGGACAAATATTTATTGAGAGCCTACTATATGCCAGACATTTGGTACATATCTGGTAACAAAATAGACAAAAATTCCTCCCTTACATTCTGGAGAGAAAAGACAGTCAATAAACAATATGCAAGACCTCTGCCTCAGGCCAAGATGAAATAACAGAGACTGGTTTTACTCTTTTGCTTGAAACAATGAACAATTTGGATGAATTTTATAAAACAACTGTTTTAAAGACATTGGACATCAGGCCATAAAGGACCTGAAACATGGTACACAAATGAGGCAAATCCCAGGATTACTCCAGCTCGCTGCCTAGGGAGAGTTTCCAGGCTGTGGCACAGGAAGAGGAAATTCGGATGGAACCTGGGGGTCTCCCTAAATTGAGGAGATAGAGCTGGGGTTCCAGGAAGACTGAGGTGGCTAGAGTTGACGAGGTAGTGTGAGAGAGGAGAGAGCTGCTCAGAGATAAAACCCTGGAAGTCTGAAACCCTTAAGTCTTCAGATAAGTACTTATCAACACATGCATGTAAAGAAATGACTCAATAGAACCCTCAAAAGAATTAGGGGAAATACTTTCTATAGAGGTGTTTCCTACACAGAGCCAGAAGTGTTCCTGTTTCTATCACTCAGAGTAGAAAACCTCAGTCACTGAAATGAAAATGCACTGGTTGAGACTAACAGCAGATTAGACAGGGTAGAACAAAAGGTGAGTGAATGTGAAAAGAGTAGTGAAAAATTAA